>NC_052483.1:1451202-1776813 GCF_009730915.1 Dioscorea cayenensis subsp. rotundata
AAGAAGATAGGGTTGAGAATTACCCATTAATTCCAAACAAACACTTATAACCAACTAGAATTTCCATTATGGGGTGCTCCATCCACTGTGCATAGCTTCTTGCTCTTGTTAAAGTACTCCTACATAAGTTCAAAATCAGTGATCACTTTTCTTGGTGAACTTCCATATATATATTATATATATATATATATATAATATATCAGTGCAAAGTATATATTAATTGTACAATCCCCACATGCATAGAAATGTCATATATATATATATATATATAACATTTTGATGAAGTTTTCTTAGTGCATACTTATATTACCATAAATGTTGAGGAAAGACATGTTGAATGATATTGTTGTTATAAGGATGAACATTAGTTGGTTGAAGGATATGCTAGAGCTTCTTAAGCTTTGTAGTATAACTCAGCTAAGGTTTCTAAGCTTCCAGTGAATGTCTTTAATTAATAGTAGTATGGGTTTTCTTTTCATTATAATTAAACACATAGTTGAATGTATTATATTGCATTTGAAGTTTGAACATGTCTTTAATAGTAACTATATACGAAAGAGAAGACAACTATCAAGATATTTAGATGTTTTGCAAGATTAACAAACTCAATGTGTGACACTTGGAAACTAACATGTATGTGTTGATATTAAATAAATTCAATGAGGAATCTTTCGGTGAATTTGGAGATGTTCTACTAGATAAAAATTTATCATCATGCAAAGATGATAAATTTGTTTTCTTGTGTAATTTGTGTTTTTAACTTTGTTTAAAAAAAAAATAAAACACATTTAGAGAGGGTGAGTTTAGGGAAATTTATTTTCATCGATTATGGACTATACACTAGTCCCACAAAACAATATTATAAAAAAATAAATTAAAGGAAAAAAAGGTTAGTGATTAAAACCTATATCTTTCTTTATTTCCCTTCTATTATTAGTTTCATTAATTTATCTTTAATTGGGAGATATTACGAAAAGGTTACAATGATTTTGATTGAATTAAAGAGTCTAAAGGTAACATGTTTCTCCAATTACCCTCATTTTTTTTAAGAAAATCAATCACTCTCATATATGTTGCTCATATTAAGAAAATTTAAGCTTTTAATGATTGAGCAAGGGTTTTAATCAATTAAAAAAAACCAAAGACATGCTAGACTAATTATAAATCATTATGAATCTCTTTAATTGGAATTGCTAATAAGTAAGTATCCAAAAGGACATGCAATGCCTTAATTAGACCTAAAGCTATGATATTAATTTGACGCCAAGTATGACAAGATAATGGCACCAAATCCTTCTTGGAATGCATCAACCTTTTTTTATTTGATTGAATTAGAAGAATTTTTTATAATAATTGTTGCAATTTAATTATACTTTTGTTTTAAACATTAAATATTTCTTAATTTTATTTTAATCTAAATTCTGTTCAATTGTTTCTTTTTCCCCCTTTTTTTAATATTAAAAGCATGGTAAATTAATTTTATTGTGATTAAAAATTACATTAATTTTATTTATTATCCAAATAAAAAAAGCCTATAAAAACATACATTAATTGATAAAATTATTTTCATTTATTTTCTTTTTTTAACTAATGGTTCATTTTCTTCTTGTATTTACTACAAAAACAAAAAGAAAAAAAAAAGTTGGCATGTTTCATATAAGGAACCCATCCCCATGTTCTCATGTCACTCAAATCAAACGGCCAGGATTCATTAATCACTATAAGATCACAATCTCAAAGACATCCAAGTGAGCATCTCTCTTTCTCTATTTGCTTCTCTTATATGGCAACTAGCGAAGAGCGCCAGGGGACTCTGAATCTCTTAGTCCTCTCAAATTTCTTCTCAAATGGAGATTTTTGAATCCATCCCTATTGCTCTCATGGTTGCCCTTCTCTCCAGCCATCGTTTGAGCTAGGCTTTGCCTATCTTCTCACTTGGCCGCCGTGTGGAAGTAGGAGGAGCCAGAGAACCCAATTTTGATCTTCTTTGAGTTAATTTACTCTTTGTGTGATTTAGGTTATTGATTTGGATTTAGATCTCATCTGAATCTGTGATAAAGGTGACAACTTGGGCAGTGAATGAAGGAAAGATCCGATTTTTGGAGTTTTTTGTTGGTTTTGTGATTGGGAAAGGAGGGAGCTTTGGCGGCCGGCATGCGGCGGAGGGCGGCCGAGTTCCGGCGCCCACAGAGGAGGAGGTTTTCTGGATGGATCTGGTGGATGCTTGGGGCTTTCTTCGTTGTGGGTTTGTTTATGTTTGTCATTCATCATCATCATCATGAGGACACCTTCAGGCCGCCATTAATGGTGAGTGCTTTGGATTTTGATTGCTCTCTGATTTCTTTGTTTAGATTTTGGATGTTTGAATTGTGCTTTATTAGGTTAGAATGAATTGGGAATGCTTTTCATTTGCAAATTTGGAACAATGTTGTGTGGATTGTATATTGTGATTGAATTAGTGATTATGTGAATAATGAATTGGGAATGCTTTCAACTTGAAATTAGGAATTGTATATTGTGATTGAATTAGTGATTTTATTGATTTATGTTTTTGATTTCTTTGATAGTGAGGGAGAAGCTGATTTATGAGGGAGAGATCTTAAGTAGGTTAGGGTTCATTATAGATAGCATTTGTGTATTAATAGTTGTTTTTTTCGATGATATATGTGGCATGCCAAGCCAACTGAGAGTATATGACAAATGCATTAGAATGTTGATTTGCTGAATTTTTTTGTTGCTTGAAAAATGTTTCCTTGGTGGAAAGATTTCTTTCCTTGCGATGATATTATGCTTGTTGTGAAGAATAAGACAATACCATCAGTTCTGGAAGAATTGTATCATTCACTGTTTTAAATTCGTAGAATTCTTTAACAAATTCGTGCCGTTAAATTTTCTCCTATTCGAGTTCAGCATATGCCAATCTTTTTCTCGTAGAGACACCGAATATTTTTCTGTCGGTTTATAATTTTTGGCTGATTTTGATGTAGACAATCGACAGGGTATATCTTTATATTTGTACATGCAGGTTTTTCATTTCACATCTTAGTATTTACTAATATATATATATATATATATTTATCAGGAGACCAGTCCTGAAATTGAGGAAGCAACTGAGAGTAGTTTAAATTACACACAAGAGTTGTTAAGCAGCACCTCCTTTGCAAGGCAATTAACTGATCAAATGGCATTAGCCAAAACTTACGTGGTTATGGCGAAAGAGCATAATAACTTGCGACTCGCATGGGAACTCAGCTCACAGATCAGGAATTCCCAAAGATTGCTCTCCCAAGCAGCTGTCCGAGGGCAAGCAGTCTCTTTGGAAGAAGCGCATCCTATAATTAGAAAGTTGTCACAACTGATCTACAAGGCTCAAGACTCTCATTATGATATCAGCACAACAATAACAACTTTAAAGAAACACGTTCAGGCGCTTGAAGAACGTTTTAATGCAGCAACAGTGCAGAGTGCCGCGTATGGTGAATTGGCTGCTGAGGCGGTGCCAAAGAATCTCCATTGTTTGCATGTTAAGCTGACAATGGAGTGGTTTAGAAATCCATCTCTTAGAAAACTAGCAGAAGAGCAAAGGAACTCGCCTAGACTTGTGGACAATAACCTTTATCATTTCTGTGTCTTCTCAGATAATGTGTTGGCAACTTCGGTCGTTGTTAATTCCACTGTCTCAACTGCTGATCATCCACAGCAATTTGTGTTCCATGTGGTCACTAACAGGGTCAACTACCAAGCAATGGCAGCCTGGTTTCTTATGAATGACTTCAAAGGATGTACAGTAGAAGTTAGAGTAATAGAAGAATTAAATTGGTTGAATGCTTCTTACTCCCCGTTGCTGAAACAGCTATTATCTGAAGAAGGAACAAGCAAAGGTGAAGTGAATTTCAGGCATCCAAATGCTCCATCTTTACTGAATAATCTGAGATTTTATGTCCCAGAATTACTCCCGCTCTTAGAAAAGGTTGTTTTTCTCGATGATGATGTTGTGGTGCAAAAAGACCTGACATTGTTATTCTCTCTGGATTTACATGGAAATGTAAATGGTGCTGTGGAGACTTGCCTCGAAGCATTTCATCGGTTTTATAAGTATCTGAATTTCTCCAATCCGTTAATCAGTTCAAAATTTGATCCACAAGCTTGTGCTTGGGCGTTTGGAATGAACATATTTGATCTGATTTCATGGAAGAAGGCTAATTTGACTGCACGGTATCATTATTGGCTGGAGCAGAACACAGACAGAATGCTTTGGAAGACTGGGACACTTCCTCCTGGCCTTCTGACATTTTATGGGTTGGTGGAACCTCTTGACAGACGATGGCATGTGTTGGGCTTAGGCTATGACATGGATATCGATGATCGTCTCATTGAAAGCGCTGCAGTGTTACATTTCAGTGGCCATCTGAAACCATGGATGAGATTAGCAATAGGCAGGTACAAGAGTTTATGGGAACGGTACATCAATTATTCACACCCGCATCTAAGGGATTGTATCGTTCACTAAATCATCGTAAGTTTTCCCTTATTTCTTTCGTATTTTCTTCAATGTTTGAAGTTTGAAACAAAAAAATTTTTAGGTTGATAGTCAATTCTTTTCCCAATTTACTGTCAGTTTAAATCCTATGAAAAGAAAGAAGCCATTATACAATAGTGCTCTAGTTATCAGGAAGATTACATTTTCCATTTTCAAGTTTGTAATAATTTATATTTTTTTTTAGACCAAACTCTTACAGACATCAATTTTTGTTGAATGAAACAACAGTTGAAATGATTATTGAATGATTTTTTTCTTGTATGTTTAGATTTTTCAATCTGTATGCGAATTATTCATCGTTAAATCAACATCCTGATGATCAAATACAGATAAAATTCTTCAGTAATCAGAATAGGACATAATTTCTCCATGAAGAAGACACAACCATGTGAACTCCATCCCTTCAATTCGGGTTCGTGATCCAAAATGAAACAAAGATCAATCAATGTGCTGCTACCTTACGGCCGAAGAACTTGCATTTACCATGTGGTAGATCATCACATGTTTCAGTCTGCAGAAACACATTAAACATTACTGACAGAATGCGGGCTATTATCAGAAACCTTTTTTGTTATTTCTCATTCAAATTAATTTGGACCACTTGGTTTCGATATAATATTTAATAATTCACGCTTGACTAGATTTCCTTCTTAGTATTTCCTTTTTTTTTTTCTGCAACTCACTTGACCAACATTGGCCAATTTCACACTAAAAGACAGAAAGATTTGAGAAGAAGATACATTGAATCTTCTGGCACTTGGTAGTCAATGATTTAAGTTAGTCAATTGAAGAAGGAATGCTTATCCCTTGATCTTGATTGGTTCCAACTTGGCGGCCAATTTCTTTGTTTAATGATTCCAGAGGACAAGTTTACATACATCAACTCCTCTTTTGTTTTAATTGACTATTTGTCAATTCATTGACATCATTAGACAAATTCTTCAACTTCTTTGTGATTCACTGGTTTGAAAGAGAAAAAGAAGCAGGATTTTACTAATTTGAAATCATATTTACATTCACATTTACAACAGCTTGGAAAGTCTTGTGATCTTACAACAACAACAATAAAAACAACAACAACAACAACAAGTTGATGTTTCTTTTTTGAATGTTTTCCATGTATCTTTGGCAGAATGGTTGTGTTGTATGTACAAGCTTTTGAACCGGAGAATTCATGAATCAAGGTCTGACCAATCCAAAGTTATAGAGACTTCTCGACCGGAATAGCCCACCAAAAAGGAATCTTGTCGGGGATTCCTGAGGAGGAGATTTTGAGTGCTCAGTGTGGCCTTTCACTTGTAATACCTTACTCCCGATTGCTTGCCGAATTGTTTCTATGGTCTTGACATCAACTGGGTTCCCAGTAGCATCTCCGACGTAGAATGTGTTAATTGCTTTACCTCCTCTTGTTGCCACTTCTGCTCTGGTTACATTCAGGCTGTTCTCCCGGAAGATGCGAGTTACATCAGATAGTAAACCAACTCTATCGCCAATGCACAACTCTAGCTTCAAGCCCTGCAATTATGCCAAGTTAAAAAGTTTTATCTGGTGGAAAATTGCACATGTGATTAAATACCTCAGATACTCTTCGCTCGATGGCCGCTTCAAGACACTGAATTACTCTTTGTCTCTCAGCTTCAATGTTGACAGGTGACCCATCGATATGTCTTATGTAGTACTCCTTCAAAATGAAGATGATACAATATAAGGATCAAAATCGATCAATGTTGCATGCTAGAGAAGATAAAGAAGGGCATGGTGATACCTGATAAGCTTCAGGACCCTCAGCAGTAGCATTTGCATGAAAAACCACATACTGCATATCTGTCAAAGTGCAGACGGTATCGAAAAGAAGCTTTGGCCTGTCCTTGCAACGAATTGTGACCACTGAATAGTCCTTATCACAACAATTGACGACAGACACATTCGGCCTCAAATTCTCATCAGCTGTTTTCTGATTGGATCTCTCATAATCCCTATCATCAAACATCATCTGGTGGAGTCTCCGCTCGGTGTGAGTGATACCCGGAGAGACCTCTGTTTTCGCTCCCCGCGTCTTGTTGTTCCCTTTGAGCACATAGCAAAGAAGCTCCTTGATTTTTCGCTAACCTTTCCGGGTTCGTGACAGCCCCACCGGTTGCCTCATCAGTTACATGCATCACTGCTGCCGCTCTAGTGTTGTGAGTCCATAACTCGGCATCAACCACATTGCATTTCAGATCAGTGAGAACAGCGCAAACTTCAGATAGCAAACCAGGCCGATCAGTCCCGGTTAACTCTATCGATGTGTGGTTTGAGGCAGGTGTTAGACCAACCGATCTTCGTCTCGACGGTAGAAAGCAAGAGTCTGCTCCTAAGGACTGTCCAGAGAACAAAACTCATATAAGTTTCCATTACTGCTGTAAAAGAAAGAACATATCACAGTGGCACTAATAATCAACCTCGCGAATATAATCAACAATCCCGTTGATTGTAATCTTATCCTCTAGCTTCTTGCCATCTTGATCAGTCACATTGAATACTGTCAAGCCATAAAACAAGTCAACAATTTGGATCAAGTATGAAAACATAGGACAAATTCAGATTAGATAAAGGAAGCTTGTTTGCATACCATCCATGAACCATCCTCCATCAGAGGTTATATAAGCCTTGGAGATGATTAGATTTAGATCAGTAAGGACTTGCACTACTTCTAACAGGATTCCATACTTGTTTGCACTGTCAACCTTCATAAATACAAAAACAAACAAGAATTTCAGTAAAAAATGGAACAAAACCAACTTATCTTTGCATAAGTTCATAATAAAATAAGAATTCAATCAACATGAAAGCAAGTGGAAATTTACCTGAATAACTGTTGCATTATCACAAGCGTCATTGTCAACTTCAACTCTGAGGAAACATAGACAGAAAAAGAAGATTAATACTAGAGATGTGGTCACCATTCAGCTACTAAATTTTCAGTATGGTATGATATATACCTTGGAGGGTTCATCCTCTGAATAAATTTCTCATATTCATCATCACTGTCCCATGAAAAACTCCGATCTGCATCTTCTGTGAGATTTATTACAACTCAAATCAGTATCAAATGCTCTTGAAGAAAATCCAAATCTGAATCAAATTACAAAACAAATCTCAAGCAAAGAACAACTCCTGAAAAAAGAAGAAGACATACCCATCTTAAAGAGAGCAAGACCCTTCTCCAATCCAACAGCAGTTGTTACAAGAATCAGCTCAAGTTCCACCCTTTCCTTGAGAAATCATTCCAAAATCACACCTTTTCCTTGAGAAAACTGCTGCAAGCTCTTGTTTTGAAAAACCCAGAAAACCACAGCAAGCTGCAACCTTTTTCTGAGAAAATCACTCCAAGATCCTTTTTTTAGCCAAAAACCAGCAAATTGCTTCCTTTTTCCAAGAAAACCACTCCAAGGTTCTCCTTTTCCATTCCTCCTGGCTTTCCAAGAGATCTCTCTAGCTCTCCCAAACCAAGCCCGACAGCCAAATCCCAAAGC
The DNA here is from genome assembly GCF_009730915.1 of Dioscorea cayenensis subsp. rotundata. Taxonomy (NCBI): domain Eukaryota; kingdom Viridiplantae; phylum Streptophyta; class Magnoliopsida; order Dioscoreales; family Dioscoreaceae; genus Dioscorea; species Dioscorea cayenensis. Next base: position 1,459,258 of record NC_052483.1, read on the forward strand.
TGCAGATCCCCTCAACTCCCTCTGGAGATTCCCTGCCCTCTCTCTCTCTCTCTCTCTGAACAGCGGGAATGACCTCTCCACAAGAGCTTTTAGATAACAACTTGCCTTGCATATAAACCAGGGACCTAAAAAAGAAATAATCTTTTTTCAGGGACCAAAATGAAAATTGCAGGGAGTTGAAAGATCATTAGGGGTTTTTTCTTTCCGTAACCGCATTAAAATAAAAGAGTTACAGAGAGTACAACAAGAAAAGACAAACAAAGGGTCCATTAAATACGGAAAAATAAAAACAAAAATAACCAAAATAATGATAGTAAAAAAGTTTGTCAACCCGCTCATAGCTCAGCAGTACGATCTCACTTGCCAAAAATTAAAATAAAGAATTTTTATTGTTTCAAATTTAAATCTTTCTAATTACAAAATGGTGATAATGGGTCTCCAGTATGGATTCGGATTTATTGTCTGAGGATGTAAGACTGCATGATCAATTTTTTATTCTACATACGTTTTTAACAGATGATTTGTCCATAATCAATAAAAAAAAAAAGAATTTACCGTATGACGTCTAAAAAAAATAAAACTTGATTATAATAAACAATGGTTGTATCAAAATACATCTCGCCAGGGTCATTGTACCATTCTCTTATCCTAATCAAGATTGCATTAGCTAATTTTTTTTAAATTAAGAAGTAATTCATTAATGTGTTGAATCAAAGATTGAATTTAAATTAAATCTTGTTTTTAATTGGACCACAATGACACTAATCATGAAAACACTGACTAGTCTTTACAATGTAAATCCAAAGAGTATCACTAGTGCTTCTCAAAGTAGTTCATTCAACCACCACCAGAATTTATTATATGGAGTTGTGTATCACATGCCACAATTTTTTTGGACCTATCACAACTTCTTCTTTTTTTTTGGCTATAATTTTTATTTTATTTATTATATTAATGACATGAAAATATTGTCATCAAATAATAATAATGATGATAATAATAAAGAAAAAAAATGAGATGGAAGCATTAGTAGGGACTAGGAAGTGAAGACATGGAGGAAGTGAAGGTAAGCTTAGGGGTGGGTTTGTCTTTGTGGGCTGATCTGAGTCAGAGTCAACGGTTTGGACCGCACCCACACGCGCGTGTTCCTCGGCGCGTGCTGGTTGGCTTCCCGGCACGTGCTAGTGCCTTTCCACTCCCCCTCCACTCTCTTCTTTTATCTATTTATATATATATATATATATATATGAGGAAAATAAGTCAGCGAAGTCCGTAGATGAAAACAGTGTCCTATTACAAAGAGAGACAGAGAGTAACGAGTAGGTTATCATATATATGATATATATGTTTTTTAGTTTGGGTCCCTATAGATCTAGTGGAAATAAGGTTTCACGATTCATATCCAGTTAGTTATTATTACAATAATAATATGACAGTTCAGCTTATAATAATATACGTCCCATTTATTATTATATTACTATTTATAAACACAGTGATATTATTCACCAAAGTCTGCAGACTGTTGAATTTCAATTCAACAATCTGTATCAACCTTCATAGATTTCTAATCTATGAACGTATTTAGGATAAGTAGCTTTTCCCACTATATATATATATATATATATATATTATTGTAATGTTGTTTAAATTTGTATATAGATGTTTTGATTTATTTAATAGACTTCATTAGATGGTTAGAAAATAATTACTACCATGCCATAGTTTCGCTTAAATGATAGAGGTGTAAGTCATTTAAATAAATAGTTTGCAAGTTTGAATTTTTATATATGTGAAAAGAATTAAAAAAAATTTAAAGATGGATAAATATGATAAAATTTGAACTCTAAGCTTTTTGAGTTAGGGGAAAAAAATAAAATTTCTAATTATCCTACTACAAAAGGGGTCAAAAAGCATATTTTTATTCACCAACCAAACACGTTTCATGAGGAAATGCTTATATATATATATATATATATATATATATATATATATAATTAAAAAATTCCAATAACGTGAAGTTATGAACAAGTCATACACTATGTCTTAATAATGTATTAGAAGAAATCAAACCCTCAACTTTTCACTTAGAAATCAAATATCTTACTTGTTTCGTCTCATGACAAACTAAACATTTTATTACTTAAAGAATCAAATAAATATTATATAAATTTTAGGAGCCAGCATTTAATTTAATCTTCTCTTATTTACAACATTAATTTTGATGTATTGGCGGATTATTCATTATTATGTTAATAATCTGTTTTCATAAACATACCTACAAAGTAGACATCAAGAGGTACATAAATAATATGAATTTCATATACACACATATATGAAATATATATGAAACTCATATTATTTTTGTTTTGTGAATGTCAGGTAAAAAGGAAAAAAAAGGAAAAAAGAAAAGTGAAAGGGAGAAGTAATTGAGAGTAAATAGTAAGTAGGGGAAAAGGTGAAGACATGCCACATTGTGATTCAGATCTGTGCCCCCTTCCACAAAGGCAGCAAAGATGCCAAAATATTTTGGCATCTTTCTTGTCCTCCATGTCTCTCCATCTCTTTCACTCTTAGTTAACTCCAATTCAACTTCATCTAACTTTCTATCTTGCCTTCTTTCTTTCATTATTATTATTATTATTATTATTATTATTATTCCTCATCTTCTCGTTCTCTCACCCATTTTAATTTCATTTCTATTGATTCACATTAATTTATCACATTTACTTTCATCATCCTCTTTTTCATTTTTTTATGTAGAATTGGTGTTAGTTTAATTTTGATTTCGATTTCAGTTTTGAAAACCTTGAAATCTGAAGTGAACCATAGCGCTACGGGTTCTTGTTCAAGTTCTGATTCCAATTTGGTTCGATTCTGATTGTGTTTCATACAATTCATTTTCATTAATTAAAAATATATTAAAAAAGATTATATAAATTTTATTTAGAAATTAAAAATAAATTGAATTGAAGTTCGAGGTTCAAACTCACAAGAACCGTATATGAAAGGTTTAAAGTTTCAATTTAAGATTTTGATTGGGTTTAATCAATAATAGTTTTGGTTCGGTTTGATAATGCTTATTAATCTATAATCAAGTATGCGTTTATATGTTTTTGTGTGTAAAGAGATTGATAAACTGAATAACTGCTTTTGTATGTGTTCATGTATATTTAATTATTTTTCAATATTTAATTTTTGATAAATAAACAAATTAAATTTTACTTTTTAAAAGATTTCCTGTGATAGTTTTTATATGGTAAATTATGTTATATATATATATTACATACATAGGCATGAGTATGCAAATGATTTGGACCAACATGAACTATATATATATATATATATATAGATAGAGAGAGAGAGAGAGAGAGAGAGAGAGAGAGAGAGAGAGTACAAGAGCATAATAACTTATTTTTATTTTTTACAAAATATGACAACCAAAGTGCATTATACACTATAGTTTAGAAATCAATAATGCACTTAAGCTGTTGAGTCATCATATTATTTTTTATTTTATAAAAATCACTTGATTTGGTCTTGATTAATAACAAAAACAAATATCTAACCAAATGATATGACCTAAAAGAACAAAAATAGAAATGAATTGACTTTTAGTTTGGTGGATTTTAATAATTTTAAACGTTTGGGTGTGATGCATGTTTGTGCTTGTTTAGATCATCTCTCAACCATGCTACCACATTGTAGTGGTAATACAAAGAAACATAACCAATGTGAGAGCTTGCACACCATGTGATTACTTTTTCATAAGTGGAAATTATTCATATAAATATAAATATTAATTCCAATCTCATCTTTTCCTTTTATGACTTTCAACTATTTATGCTTGCCACAATTAACTACTATTTAAAAATAAATAAATAATAAGAGAATTTTATTGTTTGAGAAGTCTCGTGTTCGAAACCTCTTAAGCACAATGCAAAAATAAATAAATGTGCTTGTTGCCAATTTGTCAAAAAAAAAAAAAAAAGTTTATAATAATATCAACTAGTAGCTTTTTATTGTTTAATTGAATAAGCAACAAATAATTCATCTTCAATATAAATATATAAGTTGATTTTCATAAATAAAAAATAAGTAGAGAAGAAAACATAAAGAGAAAAATGTATCGATCACCGTCAATTACACCGAAATCTCCTCTACTTCTTCTTATATCTCTTCTTATCTCTAACACCTCTTCTCTATCTCTTAAAATACATAAATGAAAGGGCATTTATAGGTCTTCAAGAGTTGAATGAACGGTCATAATTCATTCAATCCAACGGTCCAAAATACCATGGTAGGTGAAATAATAACAGTACCAGCGGTTGCAACAATAACATATGATAGTTGACACAGTATCACATGGGCGGCTGCTATAGTAAGCCGACTGCTATAGTGTTGCATCTACTACAGTAAAACATTCACTATTTATTATGATATTCATAACAGTTTAGTATGTTTTTAGTCATTTTGATTTATAAAATAAAAAAATTATTCCGTTCTACTTAATATTAACTCATTCAAAATTTTCCCTATTTAGCTGTATCAACTACTAAATTGACTAAAAAAGTCGAAATAAACAAATCTATTTTGTTTAGGGATAAAAAAATAAGTAAATTTATGTAATTAAAAGATTATAATGTGTAGATATATATTATGATATTATAAGAGTCAAAATGAATAATGAACCAAATTTTAGGTTGTTGTATTAATTTTTACGGTAACTTAAATAAAAGTAAAAATAATAATAATAATAATAATAATAATAATAAGTAATGTTATGAGTTTTTTGGGCTGGATTCCATTGGGTTAGGGTCGAACTAGAACCCAATTAAGGGCCCAAATGATTATAATCGCGGCCCATGATGAGCCTTGGGATTATTTTCCAAATATACCCTTATTAAACTTTAAAATGACCTTGCAGTCCTGGCGGGAAACCGGATCGGCTCCCACCACGTGTCACTCTCTCTTTTACCCGCCAAAACGTTTTTAGGGCTTTAGGAAGCCCTAATTCCGGCGATCTCGCGATGGTGGAAATGGAGCGATTGATCGAAATCCGGTGTCTTGATGGCCAATCGACGAAGGTTTCGATCTCACTGAACTGTTCAATCGCTGATTTGAAGGCCTCGTTGAAGGAATCGTTCATCGCTGCCAAGAAATCTTCGAATTTTCATCTGTTTTTCAAGGTATGATTCGAGATATGCCTCTACATTTACCCATTTCATTCGCTTCTTGTTTAAATTCAATATATATATATATATATATTTGTGTTTTTTCTTTCTCGTTTCTGATGCTATGATGGTTTCTAGGGTTCTAAATTGAGATTAGAGAGTCGCATTGATAGTGTTTCGATTGATGATGGTGATTTTTTGGTTCTTGTGCCCTTCGCTAAGAAAACACAAGTTGTATCACCTCGGAATGATCACCCAGAGGAGATCAATACCCAATCGGCAGCTACAGAGCTAGGCGTGATGCATGAGGCTTCCCACTCTGCTTGGAAAGAGATTATGAATGATCTTTCATCTATATCTGAAATCTTGCCAGATGATTCAATGCCGACTAGTTTTGGTGCATTAAACAATGCTGGTAGCTCAAAAAATGAAGTTTTAAGGAGTGAAAGCTCTGGTAAGGAATCTTTTAAAAGACGCAAGAAAGATACTGTTATGAATTGCACACTCTGGGATATATTCTCTTCTAAGTCAAAAAATGTGTTTGATCGAGAAACCTGTGGCAAGGTTCTTCAGTTGGTGGAATCAGTGAATTGTTTGTCAGATTCTCCGTCGGGTAAATGTTTGTTGTTTGAGGGTTCAGTTAAGATCGCAGACAAGGCGGAAGAGTGCAGTTGCCAGTTTTGGTTGAAGAAAGTTTTGAAGACCTTTACTTTGCTGAATATTATGTATGCTTTCTGTCAAATGGAACAGAAGTGCATGACTTTGTCTGTTTTAAAGGAAGAGCTCAAACATGCTAGCATTTTTGGACTTGATGATCTTTGTATTTCAGATGTGGAGAATCTTTCACGTTTATGTCCTAAGGTAATTTATTTTCCAAATGCTTTCATGTTATTTAATTGGAAATCAATTATATTAATTTGCTGGGTAGTCTTGTTCAAGGAATCAAAAGGGAAAATCTATTTTGGTTGTGAAACTCCATTCTTTTCCTGATACTGCCAATATTTGAGACATTGCTTATGGGCTTGCTTAATACATTAGTTTGAACCTATATCCCTAATGCAATGTCTAAAAGTTGTAAAAATATGATCTTAAGAATTGCAGCTTATGCTCTAGTAGTCCAAGGCTCTATAACTTTTGATTGTTATTTACTATTGAGCATCTAGTTAGATGTTATCTAATATTTCTATATATAGCTACACAATTATTTTAAAGTTTGACACACAAAAGTAATGTTTTCAGAAAAATTATAGGTGCATTCTTATGTTCTCTTTTCAGGTTGTAGTAATTCTTGGGAAAGAAAAAAGAATGTTTGCAAAATCAACCTTTGCCATTATCATCAGTGATTCTTTAACATTCTTGGTAGATAAACCTAAACTTGCAGTTAGATCAAGGGCTGGTAAGATGTATGAAATTTCTCCCCTTTGAATTGTTTTCCTTGTATGAGGGGATTAAACTCTATACACCTGTGTGTTTTTGCAGGTAGGAAACCTGCAGCGGTATCTACGTCAACCATTGTAAATGCTATAGAAAGAAGGGAGCTTCTGTTTAAAACTGATTTGTGGATGACTATAAAAATTTATATGGTATGTTCATTTTAGCTTCTGTTTAAACTTTAATTTTATTATTGTTATTATGATTGTGATTTTAATCTAAGTTCTGGAGGATCTGGCTGTTCATATATGGCTTTCATCTACAGGAGAAAACACAGTCAGATACTGGCATACCTCTGTGCTGCTCTTTACAAGATCTTCTTACATATGTGGACAACCATGTTGATATTCTGAAAGATTCTGAAGTAAACTTGATTAAGAACAGAGCATTGGCCTCTCGATGCTGTGTGAGCTTGTCTCTCTTCTTTTATTTAAGTGGCTCCTGTTGTTAGGCTGTTCAATTGACTGCTATTAACTGTTAACTGTTAATTATTAACTGTTAGGAGCTATAGACATGTATAAGTTATGTTAATATAACAGCTATAGCCTTCTATAGAGTGATTGTCATGTTTTTTATACGTGACACCTGAAAGTTTCCATGAACTATCATTTACAGGAACAAACCCAGTTGGGACCCATTGAAATGATTGATCATCTCAGAAAGGGCATTGGCATGCGTGGGCAGGTTTTACTCTTATTTACGATTAAATTAAGGAAAGATAAGGATGGAGCATTCTTAATTTTTGCTCTTTTTAACTTCTGTAGATGGTGCATGTAGAAAAGATAGATGCAAAACTGCCAGCCTATGCAGATTTTCCGGATGTCTTGTCAGAAAACTCTAGAGCAGCACTCCGAAGCCTTGGATTTTCCAGGTTATATAGCCATCAGGTGTTGCTTTTTACCATCTTAAAAGTTGAAGAAGGTTCCACATCTTGTAGTTAGTTTTAACCTTTTGCTATGATTTGCAGTCTGCAGCCATACAAGCTTCAGTTACTGGGAAAAATGTTGTTGTGGCAACGTCCACTTCAAGTGGAAAATCTTTGTGCTACAATCTTCCAGTTGTTGAGCACCTTTCTCAGAATACGTCATCATGTGCCCTTTATATATTTCCAACCAAGGTTCATGACAAGAAACCTTTTCCCTTTTAGAACTTGTAGAGTTTTGTTTCATATGTTTTTAGTTCTTTAACTGGTTTTGGTATCGGAAGAATTGGTTAGCCTATCTGGCCGTTTGTTTATATACATGCTGTCATGTCTGGGTGAGCACTTTGATGTAGTGGTTTCCACATGAGAAAAAAGCAATTCCAGTGTGTCATGCAGGCTTTAGCTCAAGATCAGCTTAGAGCGTTGTTGGAGATGACAAGGAGCTTAAGTGTTAGCTTTAATATTGGTATATATGATGGTGATACTTCCCAAGAACATCGTATGTGGATAAGGGATAATGCACGATTGGTAAAATGCAGCTTTCTGATGATATTTTCCCTTGTTATATGTGCAACTGTGGATTATTGCTGACGCTGGTGTTGCATGCTTGTAGTTGATTACCAATCCAGATATGTTACACATGTCAATCTTGCCATATCATAGACAGTTTCAACGAATTTTAATAAATCTCAGGTAATAAAAGTGCATGCTGATAAGATTTTATCTACATTATTTATTTTAGGTCTCCCTTGCAGTGCAAGCTTTTTAAACCCTCATAAATTATTAACTTTTATGAAATGCGGTCAAAATGCTGGACACTTTCAGATTTGTAGTGATTGATGAAACTCATATGTATAAAGGAGCATTTGGATGCCATTCAGCACTAATCTTAAGGAGACTGCGGAGGATATGCTCCCATGGTACTCTATGGCATTTCCATTTGAAGCAAGTGGTTTCCTTGTATAATGTTGCATTTGTTTTCTTTGCTCAAGCAAGTGTTTTCTTGATATATGCAGTCCATGGTAGTGATCCTTCCTTCATTTTCTGTACTGCAACGCTCTGCAAACCCACGTGAGCATGCTATGGTATGTTATGAACCATCAGATTATAACATATTCTTCTTTTATTTTAATTAGGGATTCATGGATTAAACTGAATATTAACTTTTTTACCTACTATTCTTTGGAAACTGAGATTATACTGTTATATTGTTTATCTTGTATTCACATGATGTACAGTTCCTTCTTCATTAACATCTGTTAATGATTAAATTACTTCAGGGAGAATTTAATTAAAAAAAAAAACCCTTGAAATTTTATATAGGTTTCCATCTGGTCCCTGTAGGTTCATTCCGCTTTTAATTTACCCTGTCATTACAATCTCAACCATCAATTGAGGAACTGATGTTAAGTCTTGTAACAGGCCCATGTGCATGCATGTGATGGTTTTGGCCTAAACATTAAACTTGATTTTTATATTTATTTATTTATTTATTAATAACTTGGGGTAAAATGTAAGTTCCATGCACAAAGCAGACATGAGTTTTGATTTGTCAGGGTAGTTATGAATAGGGTCTGATTCTTTAAGAATCTCTTAAGTGTTCCACGTTCACCAGAAAACTTAAAGGAATTTGGTTTGTGATTTGATATATACTACACAGTCCACTCCCATAGAGGTCAAGCAGGTGTATTCATTTTAGACCTTAAACAACCATGTCCTGAAATTTCTTGAGAAAGGCCAAAAGCTCGTAATGAAGTTTCCATGTAGTTCCATGGTTTTGGTAATCTATTGACAATGGCGTATAATTTTTGTAATCGTACAGGGGCTTGCCAACTTGAGTACATTGGAATTGGTTCAGAATGATGGAAGCCCTTCCGGTCCAAAATATTTTGTTTTGTGGAATCCTCCGTTAACAGTCATGAAGGTACCTCCTGCATGCTGGTTAAGACAAAGGTTTAGATTCATCTGTAGGTTCCAAAAACGTTGAATGTGTGTTTTTTAATTATTTAGGGATCAAAGCACCACAACAAAAGTAACCATGGATCTCCACATGGAGAAGCTTTGACTACACGTTCGAGGTAGACATTCTTTACTTGATCCTTCTATTGCTTGCCGCTGTCGACAGTCCTCCCGTCTTTATTGAAGGAACAAATTTAAGAACTATATTAAAATTAAAGGTAGTGATCACGTGGGTTGATGATTGTAATTAACTATGGTTATATTCAACTGATAAGATTTTAAAGATCTCAGTGCACAAATCTTTTATAACAATTTCTTTCCATACAATGAAGATTTTCCTCATTGTTTTTATGATTTGCAGCCCAATTTTGGAGATCTCTTATCTTTTTGCTGAAATGGTTCAACATGGGCTGCGTTGCATCACGTTTTGTAAGACACGGAAACTCAGCGAACTAGTTCTATGCTATACGTATGTCACTTCATCCTCATTGAAGATTCCTGCTGGATCAGCATTGGTTGGAGGAATATGTCTATTTTGTCTATATGTCTTGCATACATTGTCTTTCCACGATTTGATATGTAAGATGGCTACAATTTCTCCAATTTTAACAGGCGTGAAATCCTTCAAGTGACTGCACCGGCTCTTGCTGGGACTATCTGTGCATATCGTGGTGGCTATAATCCTCAGGTCTTTTATTTCCTTTGTTATATCTGTATAGAAATATTTTAAAGGTAATACAGGCTGGACTTGTCTTTATCAATGAAATTGACAATCTATGTAGATTCACTGCCTTTCCATTTTAGTTCTAAATTGGACTGCACCAGGTATATGTCTAGTTGTTCATGATGACATAATGTCAAATTTTACATGATAAAGTAGTGAAATTACCATTGGCCTTGATCCATACATTCTAACACACACAACCTCAAATTTGTTTTAATCTCTGGTTCTGCTCCCATGCTATCTGTTTTTGTATCAGGATAGACGGAAGATAGAGTCAGATCTGTTTGGGGGAAAGCTTTGGGGTGTTGCTGCGACAAATGCACTTGAGCTTGGTATAGATGTAGGACATATTGACGCAACTCTACATCTTGGTTTTCCTGGCAGTATTGCTAGGTAAGTAGTTTTCTAATTTTGTCCATATAATTCTTGTGGCATTTTTCATTTGAAACTTCTTATCAATTATAATTGTATAAAAGTGCAGCCTGTGGCAACAAGCTGGGAGGTCTGGAAGAAGAGGGAGACCGTCCCTGGCAATCTATGTTGCATTTGAAGGCCCACTGGATCAGTATTTCATGAGATTTCCCAATAAGCTTTTCCAACATCCAGTTGAGCATGTCCTTGTTGATGCTGATAATGAGAAGGTTTGATCATCTTAATTAATAGCTCTGATAAACTAGAATATGCTGTCCTGTCCAAATTTTTTCGGATTCTGGTCTTTGACCAAATCCTGTCTCTGAAATTTTCTTTTTCATCTTGTAGGTGCTAGAGCAGCACATTGCATGTGCTGCACTTGAATTGCCTTTGTGTTTAGAATATGACGAATACCATTTTGGGTCTCATTTAAATAATGCAATCATGAATTTGAAGAACAAAGGGTCTCTGGTTATTTCCCCGGAAAACTTATGGAGTTATATAGGACCAGAGGTATGAATGTGTGTAAATGATATAGTTCTCCATTTCATTATTATCATGGAAATTTATCTTAGATTGCTTAGATGTTTTATTCCGCTTTTGCATTTTTGCAGGAAAAGCCATCTCGAGCATTCAGTATTCGAATGATAGAGTCTGAGAAGTACAAAGTCATTGAAAAGTTCAGCAATGAGATCCTTGAGGAAATTGAGGACAGCAGGGCCTTCTTTCAGGTGCGTTCTTTAAACAATAATATTAGCTGGTTTTTTCTGTTATAAATTTGCTAATTTATGACTATTAATTCCCCTTATTATCTTGCCAAACTTCAGTTTCTTTACTCTTCACTTTATAGAGTAAGTGATTGAACAATAATAGTTGGATTATATTGATTTATCATATGCAATTTGTTCACATAACCAGCATTAATGACAATATTCTCTTCATTGACAATAATCACTTCTTGTTATTGCACGTGTAGTATGCTTATGCATGCATGATGCAACCGGTGCCTAACTGGGGTTAGTTGGTTAGGTTTAGGTGTGGTCAAGTTTTGACATGGCCCATTTATGCCGATCTTGAACTCAACTCATTTGTTATATGAGTTGGGTCCGGTCAAGTTTTGGGTCTAATGTCCAAATCTGTCCAACCTGGATAATATATGGGTTGATCCAATCTTGGCCATCAATCTATTTATAAACTATATGATCACGTCCATGTTGATGCAATCAACTTGTTTCAGCCATTTTAGATTATTCATGTTTTTTGACCCTCTCACACAAAAAAAAGGGGAATTGCACGGATACCCCGTAAAGTTTCTCCTTCCATATATACACACACCCCCTGTAAATCTAATTACAATTTATTGATTATTATCATTAAATAATGGATAGAAAATACGTGAAACGTCTTTTATGCCCCTTATATATATAAGTTTCACATTCCGTAATATAATTATATAAGTTATGCATTCACTTTTGCTTGTGCATTTTTTACAATTTGAGTTTTTATATATATATATATATATATAATTGTTTTATACACTTGATAAATATTTAAAAGAAGAAAAATTTAAGTGAGGAATGTGGTTTAGTTTGGAAATTAATTTAATGGTTTAATTTAGTAATCAATGGGTTCTAAGAAAATCTATACAACAATCTCAATTTGTCATGGATATATATACAATGGAAAACTTTGTGATGGGTATATATATAAGATTGGGGTTTTGTAGGGATATATATATACATAACCCATAACATGATTAGTAGGAAATAAATGTTTGTAAAGTATTTAATCTTTCCCATTATTTACATATTAAAACATAATTATTTAAAATCTAAAAAAATTTCAGTAGTTATTTCAGTAATAAAGTGAGATAAATAAAATTGCTATAATTGTATATTCTATACGGGTTACATGAGTCATTAGATAGGTTTTTGGATTGATACCGGCTGCCTAATTTTTAGGGTAAAGGGGTGAATCCTTTTAAATATAATCTCTATTTGCCTAACTCATCTAACGCGGGTCATGTTGTCTGGTTGGGTCAAACGTTGACAAACTGACAACCTTGCATGCTGGTAGTTAAATACAGTGTACACATCAACCTTAGAATGCATATTGTATTATGCAATAGGCTGTTTGGCTACTGCATGGGGCACTATTTGTTTGTTCAACAGCATCTTCCTTCATTTCTTGAGGTCTTCATATCTTCTTCTCTGTGATCCTTGCAATCAATGTCTTATGGTTACCTGTTCTTACCTTTGCTTCAAATGAATGTATGATAGAATTTACCTTAGGTTCTTTTTTTTTAAAATTATTTTTATGATAATGTGGACATTGTGGTTCCACAAACCAAAACTAAGCAACTACAAAGACAGTTCAGGCGTTCACACAGTGCACCGTACAAGAAATATTAAGCAAGCATATAGAGATATAAGGCTTTTCTGTCCTCGATCTTCTGATTATAAGGCAGGTGCATATGGCAAGTACTGAAAAAAATCTTTAGCTGATAAATACTCTTGATTTTGATTCTTTTGCAAGGTACATGATCTATCTGTTTATTACATATTGTGAGCATTTATTCTTGACAAGATGTGGATCCTGCCCTGCTTTGTTTCACTTAATGAAACTTGTGGATGGCTTTTTCTCTTTTGTTCACTGGTTGAGGTTTCGACATTCGTTTAGTTGCTATTTTCCAGAGTTTTTGGTCACCTGGATTATATTTCCATATGTTCTTCTAGAATGTTCTTTTCTCTCTCTTTTACTATTATGTTTTTCCTGTGCATCCGTCTTAACTACTGCCTGCTTTTGACTGTTTTAGTGGAAGAACTAGTTGGAATAGACTCGGGTACATTTTCAGCATTGAATTGCTAATTTATTTTGTAATTTATAACCCCATTGCCTGTGATTTTTTGCTCAGGTCTATGAAGGAGCTGTCTACATGCACCAAGGCAAAACCTATCTGGTGGAAGCTTTAGATTTATCTTTAAAAGTTGCCTTCTGCTTGAAAGCTGACTTGAAGTATTTCACCAAGACACGAGACTACACAGACATTCATGTCATTGGAGGCAATCTTGTATTTCTCTTAATCATTTATAAATCATAAATTACATAACATGAATACTCAAAGTTCCTATTTGTTGTGCCGCATTGGCTGTTTTTGAATAATCTTGAGCTTGGTTTTGTTCCTTCCTGTTGCTAGGCCTATCCACAAGTGAAGACAACTGAACCAGATAAAATGGCGACAACTGCTCAAGCAAATACTTGCACAGTAACAACCAAATGGTTTGGTTTTTATCGCATTTGGAGGGCGAGCAACCAGATATTTGATAGTGTTGAACTAAATCTACCTTCATTCTCATATGAATCACAGGCTTGTGTTTTTTTTTTTATTGCAAATCGAGTTTAATGTCAAACAGCAGTTCATATCATTGTATATCTATCTCATGCTTCACTTTTTCCATATAATAAAACAGGCAGTTTGGATTCGTGTTCCGCCATCAATCAGAAAAGCAGTGGATATTCAAAAGCTCCCCTTCCGAGCTGGCCAGCATGCGGCTTCTCATGCTCTTCTTAATGTAGTCCCCTTGTGAGTCTTTCCTATCCAGAATACATATATAATGGGAATATTACATGTTGATTTGGTTATTGTTTCAAAAATTATTTCCCTATGTTGGTTTTCCCATTTGCTATTATATTGTGAATAAGATCTCCTGTAGATTTGAATTACACCTTTCAGTAAAGGCCAAGCATTGATCATATTAAATGCTTTCCTCACAGTTAAGCTAACAAATTAAATTTGATCATGATCACTCATTCTTCTTCTGATAGGTACTTGATGTGCAATGCTTCTGATCTACGTTCAGAATGTGCAAATCCCCACGAAACCCGTAAAATTCCTGAAAGGATTTTGTTGTATGATCAACATCCTGGAGGCATTGGTATTTCGAAAAAGGTATCTAATATTGTCTCTGTAATGCTATCTTGGTTCTTTTTGAAAGTTGAAAACACATATCAAAATACATAATCATCAGAAAGAGTTGAAGGACATAAGAACATAATCCCTTCTTTGAAACTTTCAACAGGTTCAGCTACTATTCAGAGAGCTCTTGACAGCTTCCTTGGAGCTTGTTACTGCATGCAGTTGCTCAACTAATGCCGGTTGTCCAAATTGCATACAAGTAAGCCTGAATTTTTTACTCAATTCATTTCAACAAAAAAAGGCGATAACTTTACCGAACTTTTGTCTATTCCAGACATTATCATGCAGTGAATACAATGAAGTTCTGGACAAGAAAGCTGCTATTATCATTCTTAAGGTACCATGACACTCACATCTCATAACTAAACACAGTTAACTTACACTGTTCATCAATCTGTATATATTTGTACAGGGAGTACTTGAAGCCGAAACAGAGAGTTTGGCTTCTAAGTTCTAATCCAACCAAAAGGTACAATTCCTGAGTTTATTTAACTTTTTCATTTTTTGACAAAGTAGAAGACATTGAAGACAAACAGAAAACCCAATTCATTTAAGAAACAAATTCACACACTCTACATAGCAAGTATCATTGTACAAAAACTAAAACTCATCACCAAGCTCAAATTTTTAATCTCAATCTTGTTCATCTCAATGCAAAGACAGAATTCAAAAAGAAGTTCATACTCATATTCTTCCTTGTCGTGCAGCTGAAGAAGTAGAGCTCCCACTTCCATACATGAACATGGAATTCACATTGTTAGCAATGGCGCCGCCATTCCCAGAGTCCTTGTGCTGCTGTGCTGAGCCAGGTCCAAGCTTATCCCCTTCCATCTCTCTGAATTTCTGAAGATATAACTTGAGAGGCTCCACATACTCTTCAAACCCTAGTGTCGTCATGGCCCAGATTAAGTCATCGCCATTGATGGTCTTCCGCTTCTCTCGCTGGCACTTGTCGGAGGCCTCGCCGGTGATGAAGCTGATAAACTCCGACACGCACTCCTGCACCGTTTCCTTGGCCTCCTTGGAGATCTTCGCGTTCCCCGGAAGCGCCTTCTTCATGATCCTGCTCACGTTGGCGATCGGCAAGAACCTATCTTGCTCCTTCGCCCCTCCCGACTCGTTGTCTGAATCCGCCATGAAATTCGATAGCTCCGGAGATTCAGAACAGCTCGGAGATCATCGGAGAAGAAGAGATTTGGGGGAATTATCTAGGATTTGTGGGAATTCTGGGAAGCCAGCTGAGGAGCTTGGCCGGGGTTTTGCGGCATAAAAATGGCTCCTTTTTCGTTCGCGCTTGCTTCTTTTTGGGGGTGGGGACTTCGATGAAGAGGCGATGATTCTCAGCCGTTGGACTTGATTCTTGGAATGCATCCGTGGAAACACGTGGGTTTACGGAAGCCGTTCGTTTCGGGGTTGGTGTTTTGGACCGTCAGATCTTAGTTTCTTGGAACGTACCCATGAGGACACGTGGGGCGACTTCTAGCCGTTTGTTTCTCGCTTGCTGTAACATGACGTGGGATCCTCTTGGCCGTTGATCTGAACCGTCCTTGTCGATATGAGAATCACGCCCGTCTAATCATGGATTTTCACCAATCGCCCCCTTAAAAAAAGGTAAAATTTCTTGCTAGTATTTCACATCTCTTTTTCTTTTAAATTTTAATTTCTTAGAGGTTTGTTTTATTGCTAAATAAGTAAGAGCCCAAATATTTTTAGATTATTTATTAATGATTAAAATATTTCACCGTTGTTCTCACTCCAAACACTAGTTTAAATAAATCACTCCCATCACTGAAATTAGGATCTAATTATGTGAAAATGAATAATGGGGTCTATTTGTGTTGTCTTTGTGTGAGATATTAAATGGGAAAGGGGGCCATTCTGAGCTGCAATTAGAAAACTCCAAATAATGAATTAATCTAGTGATAATTAAGCAAAAGAAGAAGAAGAAGGTGGAGGTGGTGGAATGCACAAGATAGCATTTTATAATGAATTATAGATCTTCTACTTATTTATTTATTTATTTATTATACTCTCCTTTTTGTTGCCAATGCATTCAATCTCTTTCCACTTTCCACCTTCCACTTTGCCATCAGTAATATTTTATTTTATGACCAGTTGAACTTGCTTTGGTGACCGGTTGTTTTCATGCTCTCACTCTCACTCTAGGCAGGGACCAGGGAGTGATTTTTTTTTTTAATTAATATTTTTAATTTTTAATAAAAATGGAAGCACTGATTCATGAAAATAAATTATATGTAAATTTTAATTATCATTGGAAGGATTCAACGGATTGGTTTTAGTTTTATATATATATATATATATATATATATAGGTTTAAGACTAATTAAAATCCAAAAGGGTAGCTATGATGCATATCTTTAAATAATCATGCCGTTTCTAATTTTATTTTTTTAATGAACTAGTTGTTTATCTTATTTATTTATTTATTTTAAAGAAAGAGAACATAAAACAAATTTTATATGTTTTGAATTACCTGGCCACAGGAACCTCACAGACTACTTGCCCTTAAAAAAAAAAAGCATGGAGTTTTCAAAAATATGAAGTCTATTTATACATGTTTTTAAATGCGTAAATGAAATTAAAAAAAAGCTAAATCTATAATTCGGGTAATATTTAAATTTTTTTAACAAATGGAGAGGAGCTTGCATAAGGGACTTGTATAAGTGCAAAGTTAATATCTTATATTTGATTTCAAATCTTCTTTCATATGAACACATAGACCTTGGTAACAATAAGCCATGAGCCTGTTTTTTTGCAATAAATCAGTGATTTATATATTTTTATAAAAAAAAAAAAAAACAATAAGCCATGAAACTGGTGGTCGGGTGATGTTAGAATGATTATGAGATTTTTAATATTTTGTTTTTGTAAATTTTAGAAGATTTGGTATTAATAGCCTTTGGAATGTATGGATCATATCTATCCATTTGGATTTTAGTTATGAATCAATATATCTTAAAAAAAAAATCTCTAAAAAAAAGAGTAGAAAAAGTGAGCTTGCATTAGGGAGTGAATGGAGAGGAGTATTTGACAATCACATGTCATTGAAATATCTCACCAAACACTGTTTTTCTCTTTTGATAATTTAATAAATTTGTTATTAGTCCACCTTATAATAATTATGATAATTATTATTAATGGTAGTAGTAGGATTTTATTGGGTTGGATACCTATGCAATAATGGAAATTTGTTTATACACCTACAAGCCATTACTAGCTTAAATTCCCATCCAAATAATAATAATAAAATAATAAACTACTGCCAAATGAACTTATATTTTTATAAAGTTTGGAAGTCATTTTTTCACTTACAAGTTTATATTAACAAATAAAAGTATATTTTGTAAAGATACAACAAATGTAATTTCTAAGAAGATATATTAAATGCAAGCAATTTTCTCTTACTAATATTAATCAAAAATTCCAAGAATTGAATGAGAAACAAAGGTCAACAGTGATTTCAAAACTCATTCTTTGTGTTCTTGATCTATATACACAAATAAGAAAAGAAGAGAAATTAAAATTAAAAAAAAAAAAAGAGCACACTCTTGAGGCTCCCCAAGAAAAAGCAAGAGAGAAGTAACAACACAAAGCATGACTCAGGAATCCCTTTAAACAAAAGTAAACTAAAGTCAATGGATTGGATATTGGATGTACAAGTCTCTTTCTGTTTTCCTCATGCTTTGATCTCCAAAGGCCTTGTTGAACACTTGATGGAGCCCATGTTAATATCTATCTCAATCAAGTTATCTTCTTCAATGATGTGATCTGACAAGAGCTCTATCAATAGACCTTCACTCATTTGTTCAACATTCAACTCTTTTTCTTGTTTTGCTTTGTAGTGTCCATCTGGGAGTGTTATTTCAATGAGACTTTCATCATCATCATCATCATCATCATCATCTGATATCATCTCTCCAACCTTTTCTTGACCTCTCCTTCCATCTTCATCTTCTTCTTCTTCTTCTTTATGCTCTTCATGTTCTTGTTCTTCTTGTATTGCCTTAATCTCATTTTCATTTTCTTTCTCATTGGTACTCTTGGACAGGATGATAAAGAAGAGAAAGAATAAGAGTACTAAGACTGAAAGGATTAATGTGAATGAGAATGAGTGGGAAACACTAAGAAGAAAAGAGAGTGCAATGGCTACAAATGAAGGTCTCTTGAAACAAAAAGAAGAAGCCATTTCCTTACACCTGTGTTGCAAAAAGAGAAAGGTTTTCATAAGGAAGTAGCATAAGAAGAAGGAGAAGAGTAGTGTTGTTTGTTTGTTAATCTCTTCACATTTCCCATGACTATATACTTAAACAATAATTGATTTTTATTTTTTTTTCTTTTTGTAATTATGTCCAGTTAACTTATATATATATATAATATAAATATTATTCTTTTTGGTGGCCCCTTGTTTGCCATTGATTATTTGAAATGGCTTGGGAAATGAGAAAAAGAGGCATGTGTCACCAGTCACCACATGGCACTTTCACTTAAAACTTTTCATTGGAGAAACCAATCAAAAGGAAATAAACATCACAAGAGAAATCAAACTTGAGTCTTTCTCGCAAATCAAGAAAAATAGCTTTCTCTTGACAAGTATTTTAGTGATCACATCTCAAGGAATTGTGCATTTACTAGTTATTGTTTTTGTTTTCAAAGTAAAGAAGCATGCACATCAGTTAAAATTCATGACATAAAAAAGCCTATGGCTACCTATAAGCATGAAAAGCAACAGCTACTATTTTAGTGCACCCTTTCTTTGTTAAATTTTTTAATAAAATAAATAAATCATAATTTATTAAAAAAAAATTGACAAATACAACAAACAAACAACAAGAAAAACAAAGAAACAAAACCAACCAAGTTATACGAGCTCTCACCCGTAGTGAAGCACCACCTATACCTAAACAACAGGAAACAAAACTGCAAAACAAATGTTTGTCGACTTGGATCATATTAAAAAAAAAGTTAATAAATGTGTATATATATATATGTTCTGAGATAAAAAGGATAAAAGAAAACTGTGTAATCTTTTGATAATAACTATTTGAATAATTTAGTTACTTGAAACTGTATTGATGAGATTCTCTCAAGATATGATTGTGAACTGGATTTAAGGCTCTTTGTCTCTTGTTTGTGCTGCTAATGATGTGTTTAAACTTTAAAGAATGACTTTTTCCCTACCATCATACCTTCCTTATCATTGCCATGAAGTTGCAGATCACACCATTTATAAACAAAATGAGTATCTTTTATCATTTTTCTCCTTTTCTTTTTTTGTGATTAACATAATAGTTTGTTGAGAAAGAGGTTATATATATATATATATATATACACACACACACACAAGAATTGATATTTGTTAGCCAAAAAAATTCTGAGAAGAATGAATTTATTATTATTATTATTTATAAAAAAATGGATGGAATTTTTTTTTTTAGTGTATTTGGAGTTGATTGGATGTATGGATTTGCAAAGGATGGACTTTAAGAAAACATAAGAGGCAAAATGAAGCTACAATGACATGTAGAGATGTTGGTAAGTAAGGATGGTTCTCCTAACAAAGGTCCAAAGCAAGAAGGAGATGGAGTGTTTGACATTGTTCATTGAGAAATTAATTAAAGAAAGACATAAAGATTAAAGTTTTCTTCTTCTCACTCAACTAATATATTTGTGATTGTTGGAGAAGGCTTGAATATGATTTACTAACAATTTGAGGAGATGATAAAGGAAAGGAGTAGTTCAACAACCATTGCTCTTTGATACCTTCTTTTCACCTCATTCCTTTTCTTCTTCCTTGACCATTAAGACCAAGTAAGCTATCTTTGACCTTTAACTTCAAACAAAACTACATAAAAACCATTAATCCTTTATTAAGATTGCTTGCATGCAATTAGTATGACATATATGTTCCTTTCTTGAGGGCAATTAAAAATCAATAGTCAATACACATTATATATATATATATATAGATATATATATGTGCCTCCAACTTCAAGCATGTCATTGCATTGGAAAAACCTATTCAACAAGATGAACACCTTCCAAAGCTTGAAAACACCATTCATGGCAATGTGTCTACTCCTTGCAATGATCACCGTGCCGGCGATGAGCCGAGAAATGCCTATAGAGTTCTCTAGTGGTGAGCTTGCTCGTATTGCCGGCTATGGCGAAGAGAGGCTCTCCTCCGTCCTCGTCGTCGGTACACTAGTTTGTCAACCTTGTTCTAGCCCTGCCTCAGATCCCTTTGCCTCCCCCATCTCCGGTGAGTCCTTAATATTGTTCTCAATTCTCATCAATTAATAATTGATATTGCATGCATGCATGGTTAATTTTCTAGTAAGTTATATATCACCACAATGCATGAAATTAATACATTTGTTTCTGATTTTCATTAAAAATGTTGTATAAATGATGACAAATTAAATTTGAAACTAGTTATGAAATTCTTTCAACTGTTGATTAGTTACTTTGAAAGGAAGTAGATTGGTAGGTGGTCTTCATCAGCAGGTTGTTGAGAAGTTTGAGCCAAAGTTTGCTTAAAATTTGGGATTATAAAACTGACATACCAACATCTTAGAAACTCTTATTTGCAAACATTTGAACTTTGATTGAGATTTCTCAACTTTGGTATTGTTTTTATCTTGATAGACATTTTCTTTTTTTTGTCACATAATTAATGAACATCATGAAATTCCTTTCAACTTAAATATTTATGGTATAAAACTCTCTTGCACGGCACTATCAACACACCAAATTCATGTACATTCTCTCATTATTAATTTGATTAAGATTTTTTTAAAAAAACTCAATTAGTATAATTTTCATCTTTAAATGTATTTTCTTTTCCATATTATGCGGATCATAAAGTTCTTATTTCATTAGCACACCAAATGCATTTCCTTAATTTCATTCACTATAATTAAATTATATTTTAGATTAAGCCAACTCATGAATCAAGTTAGTAAAAATTTTATACAACTTAGATTAAACTCTCTCCTTTATCCATGATTGATCACCATGTGTTCTTTATATTTACTTTATCAACTTAGCTTGTTATTTTTGGTTGTTGTCTTCTTTTCTATATTATGAACATCATAAAAACATAATTTGATATAAAACTCTCTTGCACGGAACTATCACTAATTAATTACACATCAAACACATGTTCTTTATTTGATAAAAGAAAAACACTAATTAAAGAAATAAAACTCTGTTACAAAATGAAGGTGCAAAAATTAGAGTAGGGTGTAAACATGAAGGAAAAAAGAAGATGGAATGGATTGATGGAAGTACAGATGAATATGGAGAGTTCATGGTGGACATTCCTTCTCACTTGCATGCAATACCAAGACTTGAAGATGCATGCAAAGTTAGGGTTTTTAACGTGCCAAAGAGCTCACGCTGTGGAAACCCTAATGCCATGAAGAGAAAAGCACCAAAAGAGATCAAGTTATCATCTGTTGGAAATAGCATCAGAGTTTATACTGCTGGTACACTGAAACTCAACCATGGATCATCAACCAAATTAAGATATTGATATATATAAATCAATATGAAGGTGTTGAAATAATGTCATATATATATATATATATAAGTTCATGTGCAACAGTAGAGGATTTGTATCTCAGTTAGTCTCTCGTTGCAATTTTACAATTTAAGAGTTTCACATTTCAATGTATGTATAAACTTATATGCATTCGCATGCAATTAATGCATGGCTAGCTTTCTCATTTTCTTGCAATATATATGGAGAATTTTTCATATTTCATTTGAAAGGCATTTTAAAACAGAAAATTACTTGCATATTTAAAAAGAAAAAAATGAAGAGAAGAGAGTAAATGATCATTTGTCTTTTTACAAAAATTTTTAATTGATTTTTTTTTGGTCAAAAGTAAAAATAATTTATAAAAATATACAAATAATATAGTTCTTTTTCTTTTTACAGTGATATATTAATGATTTCCCATTTTTCAAGGGTATTAAAAATTTTTATATTTGTCTCCAAAGAAAAAATAAGGGAAGGTTTTCATGGCAAGATTAATAGAAAATGTTTATATATACACACACAATTCTGATGCTTAATACGTATCATTATTTTGAAAGTGATGTTCTAAGATATACGAACGAACTCTTATTCATATTTTTATACTTTCAACTTCTCAATTAAGATATAAATGAAATCATTAATTACATGAATACTCTATTTTTAAAATATAATTTGTTTTACAAGTAATTAAAAACTTTATATATATAAAAAAATCAATATAAAAGTACAATAATATTGACAATGGAAGTATATATAATATTACAAAAAAAAATTATATTATAATATGCATAATATTATATCTATTTTTATGGGGAAAAAAATCTCAATGGTAAAGGTTACATATATATATATATACATATGAAAAAACAAACTCAATGTAATTTTAGGATTGTACAAGGGCATACATATGAAAGTGACACCATATAAGACAAGCCTGACCGTCCAATGATAATCGGACGGTTCCTATCTCTTTCTTGATTTTCATAGATTCCCTATTCTCCTTTTTCCACGTGGCACAACACTGACCGTCCGATCTCTGAGGATGTGACTGCAATGCGTTTCAACGGTCCAGAAAGTCCCCGACCAGGAGGATTCGCATATTCAGATGCTTTATACACCCGTGAAAACGACCTCCGAAAGTGACCCACTACTAACTCTGCCTCCTTCTCCCAGATCCCCTACTCATCTACAAACACAAAACTCCATTCATTCTCCACTAAAAATCCTCCACCTCATCCATTACCCACCTTCCCTCCACCCACCCTATCCAAAACCAAACACCTGATCCAACTAACATTATTAAAAACATCCTACTTCTACCATTCAATATGTTCATCAATGAATGCTCCAAAGTCACTGGAGTTAACAACAATGGCAAAATAAACCCAAAAATCACATTTTTCCTCTTTTTTTACCAATAAATTAAAAGCAATCACTTTGATTTTCATCTTTGGTGAAGAGAAATGGGAAATGGTGGTGGAAATTTATTTCTACATCTGACTCTTGTTGGTCTAAAATAATCAAAGTTAATTATATTACCAGAGATTTTCCAAGATGTCTATTCTCTCAACCACTAAGAAATAAATCTTTCTTTTGGGCAGGAATTAATTCCATACTTCATTCATTTCGTTCCCTCGCCTAACCAAATCAATTGGTAATGAAGAAAAAAACATTATTTTGGCACGACAGATGGTTGGATGGCCAATCCCCCAAATATCGCTGGGAATCCCTCTTTTTGGTCTGTCAGGACCCTTGGATTACTTTAAAACAATTTATTCACAATCTCAATCATCGGGGTAATCCAGTTAGGGTCCGCCACTTCGAGTGATGTTCTCCTGTTTATTAAATTCCTTGCTCGATCTGCTCCAATGACCTTGAAGATTCCTACTCCCGGTCTTTTAGAAAAATGGAACTTTCATCGTCAAATCTTTTTACAATTTTTTTAATTGATGGGGGTCTTCGCAACCCGACTCTATTCCAAGTTTTTGGAAAAATTAGGTCCCCTAGCAAAAATTACTTTTATTCGTTGGTACTGCCGGGATAACAAAATCTCGACACTTGAGAACCTTTTTCAAAAAGGTCGCAATCCTTACGCCCACCGACACTTGTATTCTTTGCCATAATAATTCGTAGTCGGTGGATCACCTATTTTTTTCAAAGCATGGGCATTTCGTCAGATTTGGTCCTTTTTTTCAAATGTTTGCTTAACTCCCGAATCTCTACCTTCCCTCGGTTTCAAACATTTGGACCAATTGGATCCCTCATTAAATCCTATTCATAGGAATTTTTTGGGATCTCTGCTCCAGAGCCATCTTTCCTGAATATTTTGGTTGAACGCAACAATCGTATTTTCAACCAAATATGTGCACCACTCTCTATTACAATTCTTAAAACTCGCTAATATGGCTCTTTTCCCTGATTTGCAGATTCGGATCTCCACTCAACCGGAAGCTTCCCGAGGGTACGTTCGGGAAGGTAAAGCGCTCCTTAAACTTCATGAGCTCCAGGTCCATTGACCTCACAGGCGATATGGCGCCCAATTCGACTCAGGAGTAATCCGCTTGTTTCACTCCTGAGCTGGCCTGTGTCTCCAGACGGCTGACTTCGCCAGCTTCAGACTCTCCTACTTCTTCTTAGTTTTATTTTCATCTAGTTACTTTGTCTTTCTCATCCCCGATGAGAAATCGCTTCCTTCTTCTTTAGATTGTCTTGTTTGTTGTCTGCCACTATGAACTTTGTTTTCCCGCTTCTCCTCTTTAATAAATTTGTGGTTTATCCACTTTTATTCAAAATGGGAAATGCTACCAGTGTTAGAGAGAGTTCAAATGATTTAATGGAGGAAAGCCCAGCACAAAATCCTATAGTCTCTGTTCACTCACCACTTCTTTTCAATCCTGAGGTACTCTTTTCAATCCTTCTTTTCTTTGTTTTTAGTTTCTAAGTTTAGTAAATCATGAATTTTATTGAAAAAATTTCATCTTTTTAGATTCCTGTGGCTTCATTCAATAAAATTTGAGCATCATGAGTGTTTTGAAGAAGAACAGGGAATTCCAACAATGATCATGTGGAGTAATGGTGGGAAAGATGTAGCTGTTGAAGGTTCTTGGGATGATTGGAAATCAAAGTATGATTAAAAAAAATATATAATTATTAACTACTTTGATTTAATTACTTTTACCATCTGAAATGACCTTTGTTTTTCAATGGTCCAGAAAAAAGTTGAAGAAATCAGGGAAGGATTTCACAATCATGAAAGCACTTCCATCTGGTGTTTATCACTATAGATTTATGGTTGATGGGGAATGGAAACATGCACCTGATGTTCCATGGATGATTGATCAAGAAACAGGCAATGTGTACAACATCTTGGATTTACAGGCAATGTGAATTTCTCCTAAACTCATTTTTCAGATTAATTTAATTATTACCATCAAGTCAAGAGTTAACAAAAAAAAAAATTAATGTTTGTCTGTGCAGGACTTCATTTCTGAAGATCTTGGAAGCATTGCTAGTTTTGAACCTCCATTGTCACCAGATTCAAGTTACAGTAATACTACTCTTTGTTCTGAAGATTATGCAAAAGAACCACCCTTGGTCCCTCTGCAGTTATATCCAAACCTTCTCAACATGTCATTTAATAATGTTTACAATCAATCCACACTGTCAAGACCTCAGCATGTTGTTCTTGACCATCTTTATATTCAGAAAACGAAGAACGGGCAGCCGGTCGTCGCTCTCGCCACCACCCGTCGGTTCAAAGCAAAGTATGTCACTGTTGTGCTGTTCAAATCCTTGCAAAATTGAACAATCAAGAGTTCTGCATGTATAGTGATCATGTCTATAATTATTAATTAGCAGTCATTTTCTGCTTTACAACAAACAACTAACTGGAATTTATGATTATGAATTATTGATCAAGCTCAAAATGCACTTGATTTCTGAATGTAAACTTCGCTGACTAATCAATGTCATAATTGATCAACTGATTTTGCCGACAGGGAAGACCAATTTGTGATTTTGCTTCTCTGTTCTATGTTCAATTCAATGCTTGTGTGAAACTATTGAATAGATAACACATAATTATTGGTCTCAATTACTTGTGCTTTGACAAATACACACAAATTAAAGATTTAATGTGAAAAGGATGACAAACTAATTGCTATGTCAAGACAGTTCTGAAAAGGAATTGATAATAATCTCTTTCTCTTTAAAGTTGAACATTTGATCAGATAGACATTAATTAAAGTTTACAACTTGTTATTGTGAATTAAGAATGCATGAAATGAATTATAAAATCTAGTATTTAATGAAAAGAGAAGAGCAGTAAATGAGTGAATACATGACCATATATAACATATGTTGCAGATCATGGACATTATCACACTATTGCATCCACATGGTGCTCAGAAATGTATCATTAAGAGGAGAAATCAATGAGCATGCAGTGTCTATTGTTTGCAGATTATTAATATGAATGATGTAATCAAGGTGAAATGACTTAAAGGTCCATGACCCTTGAAGTTTTTTTCCTGAGGAATCCTTGCACTTATTAATATGAACATTCAGTGTTCTTCCTAATTATGTTGCTTCTTTTATTCTTCTCGTACCTATATTGTTGTGAATTGTTAGGAAGAACAATGAGAGTTGCCTTATAAATATACTTTATTATTTAGTAGTGGTTGAGACTTTTGTTATATAGGGATGTCAAATTGCCCCAAATTTAATGGAAAATCTAATTCAGTTCTCTAACATAAATGAGTACAGATTGAAATTGAAGAATGGAGATAAGGAATATTATCATCACCTAGGATCCATTCCAAGAGTATACTCCCTCATTTTTTTACTTAAGTTATATTTTAGGACTTTTCTCTGTTCTTTTTTATTTGTCCATTTAGAAATTTTGTGCAATATTAAATATTGTTTTTTTTTCTAAATTTATTATTTATATTTAATGTACTTCTACAACTTCCAATAAATTATATTTAACTATACATTTTTTAAAATATATTTTTATATAAGGGTAATATTAGAAAGTTAATATAATTTTTATTTACTCAATTTTTAATGCTTATAAAATAAAGATCTAAAAATAACAGATAATTTGAACCAAGAGAGTAATTGTTTAGGGTTTTTTTTCAATTCATTCTTTTTCTTTTTTTTTCTTTCATATATATTGGCATGCATTCATTGTTGGCGAAAATCTATTAAAATGGCTGTGCATCTTTTTTTTTCCCCCTTTTAATAAAGTATGATTTATCTATTTCATAAAAAAAAAATCCAGAAAAATCTATCTTCCTAATCTTGTACAAGAAAGGTGTATTTAATGGTTAATATATACATGTATGTATTAATATTTCCAATCAAGAAAAACAAAATGTAGCTAAAAGACTTTCAACACAAACATTTATTGAGCCATGTTTTTATTTGACAAACTTCCAAAAATGAATGACTTATAACTCTTCTGCAAATTTGCCCCCCACATGCAAAAGTCAGAAGCAAATATATATACACACACACATACACTCCATAAAGAGCTCAAGGTCCTTAACACTATAATGAAAACATTTACCCAAATTTTTCCCTTTCACTAGTTGGTGAAAAGATAAAAATATCTCTTGCTAACTATATATATGTGGAATTGACATGCAGAGAGTATTGAAGTTATGAAAACCAGTACTATAATGAAAACATTTACCCAAACTTTTTCCCTTTCACTACTTGGTGAAAAGATAAAAATATCTCTTGCTATTTATTGAATTGATATGAAGAGAGTATTGAAGGTATGAAAACCACAATCACCAACTTGTATTTATGATTGTGCTGCACTTGTTTGAAGATATTAATTGCAAGTGGTGACTCTCAACCTAACTCACAAACAAAGACTAATACATGCACACACTTGTACGTATATAAATGAACAAAGAAGTAAGGAACTCAATTCAAAGTGTGCAACTCCCAAAGCAAAAAAAGAATTATTTCTGCAGAAAATTAACAATGGCAGGAGGAGGAGGAGGAGGAGAAGTAGGATTTAGAGTAAGAAGAATGGAAGCAGAGATGGTGCATGGTATCAATGATGATAATAAAGAAAAGAACAAGTACTACTACTACTACTACCTCTCAAACTTAGATCAGAACATTGCAGTTGTGATGAAGACTGTGCATGTATACAAAGCAGTGGAAGGTAAGAGCACAGAGGAAGTTTGTAGGGTCATGAAGGATGGTCTTGCTAAAGTGTTGGAGTATTACTACCCTTGTGAAGGGACTCTTACTGTTAGCCAAGAAGGGAAGCTTATAGTAAGGTGTGATGGGAGAGGTGTGCCTTTTGTTGAGGCTTTTGCTGACTGTGATCTTGATGTTTTGGGAGATATCTCCATTCCTGATCCTGAGAAACTTATGAAGCTTGTTTATCAACTCCCTGAACACCTTAACATCTTTGAAGCTCCTCTTCTTACTGTTCAGGTACATCACCTTCTTCTTCTTCTTCTTCTTATTTTATTATTTTTATTGTTTTTTATAGCTTAGAATTCATATTATAATTAAATTTCTCATATTTATATTATTTTCTTCTTGTTTATTTTTAGCGAAATATTTATAAATTTTTTTATTCAAAATATTATTACTTCTTTTATTTTATATTCATTAAATTATTGGTTTAAATTTTAACTTGTAAATATAATTGTATATGTTGCATGTATATAATTTTATTGATTATTATTAGAAACCTCACTTTTGGTGACCCACGTTCTTGTCTTCGGTGTTGCCTTCTTTATCTTTGTCTCTTTCGTATTTTGAATAAAATTAGTAATTTATCACTTTATTTAATATATATATATATATTTAGAGACACCCAGAATAGAAAGATCAAAGATTTGAATAATAATAATTAATTACGGATATTGATATAAAATAAACAACAGATATGTTTTTTTTATTATTAAAAAATACAAATTAATATCATTAAATATTCACTTTCTATCTTGATTGAACTAGACTATCAGTTATTTAGTTATTTATTTATTTATTTATTTATTTATTTAAAAAAGTGAATGAACTACATTCATTAATAAGAACTATCAGTTATCATTGTCACGGTACCCAAAAAAAATTTTAAATAATACTCATCTTGATATCATCGAAAAAGTCTAACAAGCAATTTGTGTTCCACCTAATTAGATATTTGTGTTATATATATAAATCAGAATAACAAAACTTAAATTTATTACATATCAAATAATTAATTAGGTGATGAAATCAATATTATTTTTTTCCTTAATTTCATTATAATTAAATTATCGGTAAAATTTTTAATTTCTAAAAATCGCTATTTGTTACACGTATATACTTTTATTGATTACGGAGTATTAGACATCAGAAATTAATTCATGTTACGATATTGTTTCTCACAAATATTTAGAGCCATACACAGACATACTTATTAGATTTGGACATTAATAATTAATTCAATATATTGACATCATCAATTATCCATTAATATGGAAATTGAAATCAATATCATTGACTATTCAGTCTTACCACCCTTTATTTTTATCATCTTTTTGAAAAAAAAAGGAATGAACTATCATTGAATGGTCCAACCAATATAATATGAAGAAATTCTAAATATCGCCAACCTTTGTAGATCACCACACAAGTCTAACAAACCAAGTATTTCATGGTCCACCTAAATTAATATTTGTGTTATTTGAACCAGAATAACTAAATTTTAATCTATACATATCTCAAATAATTATTAGGTGACAAAATTCAAATGCGGAGGCTATGTATTAGGAATGGCTAAGAACCATTGCCTCTCCGATGGCATGGCGGTGGTCGAGTTTTTGCGATCATGGGCCGAGATGGCTCGGGGCATACCGTTAACCGTCCCGCCGGTACTAGACCGATCAATTCAACAGCCTCGGAGCCCTCCGAAGATTGAATTTCACCATGATGAGTTCACCGAAGTTGAGGATGTTTCAAACTTGACAGACCTTTACAAAGGTGAAGAATTACAACACCGGTGTTTCACATTCAATGTTGACAAATTAACTACTCTTAAAGAGATGGCAATGCAAGATGGCACGGTTGAGAGTTGCACTAGTTTTGTAGTGTTAACCGCGTTCACTTGGCGGGCTCGGACTAAGGCTTTGAAAATGGGTCCGGGTCAAAAAACAAAGTTACTATTTGCGGTGGATGGCCGGAGAAAAATGGAGCCACCGTTGCCGGCCGGGTTCTACGGCAATGGCATTGTGCTAGTATGTTGTCTATGTGACGCCGGAGAATTGCTCGACCGGCCCTTATCGTATGCGGTTGAAATGGTGCAAAATACGATACAAAACACAACCGATGGTTATATTAGATCGGTTATCGATTACTTTTGAAATTACAAGGGCTAGGCCTTCGTTGACGGGTACATTGTTGATTACGGCCTGGAACAGACTTGGATTACGATTATCTGACTTTGGGTGGGGTGAGGCCGCGCAAACCGGTCCGGCGGAGCTGCCGCAGAAAGAAGTGGCATTTTTCCTACCTCATGCTAAGGAGCTAAAGAGTCTAGTTCTTGTGCTAGGCTTGCCAGCTTCTTGCATGAATCAATTTGAAGAGCTCGTGGAGAATATCGGGCAGTAAGATTATTATGAATTATGGTTTTATAAAATAAAATGTGTGGCTTGAATTATAAATTATGGTTGCAATGTATACTTGGAATTCTACATGATTAATTATATGGTAATTAAATTGTGTGAAAAACTATTATACTGTGAATGAATTTGAAGTTTTATTTATTTATATTATTATTTTAAATAAAGTAGATTTATCACTATTTTATTAAAAAATACAAATCAAAATAAGAAAATAAAAAAATAAAAAAAAAAGATAAACATACAACAAACTAAAACAAGAGGTGAAAGGAAACACGTCTCAACAGAAAAATAAATAAAACAAACAGACGAATTGATTACTCCCAGACAGATGACATACTGTCACTTCACTTTAAATATGACTCAAACTAGGAAAAGAAATTGATCCCTCCTAAATAGATGATGATATCTGCGGCATATTAAAGAGTGATTTGAACATTAACAAGAAATTGTCTGAAATACTCAAATAATTAATTCAATTTTAATTTTTAAAATTTATTAAGGAGTCATACAAGAATATCTAACAACTAAAATTAACCCAAAAAAGTTATTAGTATTTTTTTTTGGACAAACTAAAAATGCTGACAACCAACAACAATCTGAGATTAACAATTACCTCAATTTCTCTTTAATCGGAAATTTAAAAAATATAAAATTAAAAAGTAGTTACAAAGTAAACATTAATTTGTTCCCAAATTGGTTTCCACTTCAACATACCAAAATATATTGATGCATTTCTTACAATTTATTATACACAAAACCATTAATTTAACTCACAAAAGATTTTTTTTTTTTGAAGTAAAAGTAAATCCAACAATTTTAAACAACATATTGCAAAATAAATTTTTTTTCAAAATAAATAATTACAAAAACAAAAATTAATAAATAAAAGAAAATGCATAAGAGAAATACTCAAGCTATACATATATATTCCAATATTTATTTGCAAAAAACCCCCTACAAAACTTTCATTTAACTGTCAATACATTTCCCATATTTCAAAAAGGGTATACATGCAAAAAGTTCAGAAACAAGAAACAGCGAAAACATGCAGAGGATAACGAAACGTATTTGCATACTGAAACGACAAGCTCTCGCCGGCGGCGAGCGGAGCGCCGTCGTTAACTAGACAGTCATCATACTGAACTCGCCGGAAAACTCGAGGGTTAATGAGCCTCGCCGAGCTGAACCAACCACACCGGACATGAATATTCGCCACCGCACAGCCGGAAACACACACGTTCAGCACCTCCACCGTGTACGTCGGAATCCCATTCGGCAACGGCGCCGTCGCCCCTTGGTACACTTCTATGTCCTCCGGCGAGCATCTCCGATCTTCCATTCTATCCTCTCCATGAATGAGTGGTTGTTGTTGTTGTTGTTGTTGTTGGTGGTGGTGGTGGTGGTCGCCGGCGGCGAGATTGTCTGGGTTTTAAAGAGAATTTAATTACGAGATTGCCATTGGAAAACAATGGAAAACGAGTTACAGGACTTACCGTGAAGTAAAATGAAGAGAATAGTGAAAACAATCCTCATGGATGGGAAAACACTGGAAGTCTGTTTCTTGTTTCCTGTTTGACTTACAAATTGGAAGTCTGGAAGTGAGTTTTATGTTTATATATATATATGTATATATATTGGAAGGGTGTCAGAGATATCTCGTCTGTAATTAAGGGTGGTCAGAGATGAGATATTGAATGGTGACCGTTTGATGATGATCAAACGGTGGAGAAAAAGAGTTGTATGTGTTTTAATGAATTATTCTCAGATAGGAATCATTTAATGGCCCTCGAGTTACTAAAGATTTACGGCAATGGTGTAAATCTTTTTTTTGACTAGGCTGTGGGTTGTCATATAGCATGTCTCTTTGATAAGACTCTTAAAATGATGAGCTTTCATGCATTCCCTATGAATAAGTAAATACAGTAGAATATATTTATATGTATGAAAGGAAGCATTGGAAAAGGTGGAGGGGGGTAAATGAAGCATGGAAAAGGGTGAAGCCGCCATTGGAGGGAGAAGAAGATGAAGAGAAGAAGATGAAGAGAAAGAGCTTTATATGATGGCACTGATGACATGGTTATTTAATGAGGTTGGCCTTGGATGGCTCGCTTGTTTCACTGATCGAGGTGGTGGTGGTGGTTTTGCACGTGCTGTCACACGTGTTGCATGCCTGCATGCATGTGCATGCATGGCATGGTTAGTGAGAGAATGAGATATGAAGATCAGTTTGGCCTCATGTGTCATGGCACGTAAGTATGCATGCAAGTGTGTTTTCATCTTGGATATATACTCCAGTAGTTAATAAATAATATGGTTAGCTTATATTTTCAAAATATCTAATAGGTTTAATTGCTGTATAGATTCCTATAATTATATATTTTTTATTTTTTTAATCTTTATAATATTTTTTTATGTATAATTAAGTCTTTATATTTAGTTGAAACCCGATCATTTTTTAATCTGCTGTAGTTTAATGTCAGAATCAGAGATTATGAATTCAGACTTAAAAATATTGTCATGACTAAAAACGATCCAATCTGATTAAATACGAGAATTTAATCAGATCTAAAAAAATATTGAAGGACTAAAAAAGTGAAAAGACATAATTATATGACATGATTTATAATTAAAACCTATTTAATATGATATCACATAGTAATATATCATCATCCATTTTTAATCTATATCAAATGGAGTATATATATCATTCTATATTGTTACAAATATAAAATATATTACTATATATATATAAATGAAGATAAGAAGTGGGGGATAAACTCTTTCTTTATTTTATTGTCATTAGTTTCTGTATATTATATTTGTCTCATGTTTGAAGAAATTGTAAAGACAATTGTTTTTGTCAAGTTAAATGGAATGAGGATCAAAAGATAAGTTTAAAGGAGGTAAAACTTATATTAGTATGTCAAATATTGATTTAATATTTGATTAGTACTCATTGATTGCTTGTAATTAATTTGTTCCCCGTCAACCATCGGATGACCCCAAATTGCAGATGACATCAAAGCTGTCAGTGAGGCCATGGCTCAAATCTTCTCCCCCACGCGATCTGCTCTCCCGCATCGTTTCATACAATCGCTCACCCGAGTATTCTTATATTATTCTCATACTATACATATACTGTACATCCTGCTCAAGATCGTTTCTATTCATAAAAAAAGGCCATTGTCGCCTATTATTCAAATTAATTTGTCTCTGAATAAATCAAGTTACTCTGAGTTATCTTCCAGTGTTATACCTCATTAATGTTATAGATAGCTTTTTATTAAGTTAATGGATTAATTGATATTATAACGATTTTTTTTTCGTTTATTGTAACTGAAAAATGATTTAAAAAAAAAATGAAAAAACCAAGGAAGCTAAAAGAATTAAACAAGGATGATCATTGTTCAATCCGCCATTTGGATTCTTGCAAATTAGATGTTTCCATTAAGACACATAAATAACTATACTCAAGCAATCTAATTGTGAGGCAATTAAATTAGAGGTATGTTTTTTGGATTATCTTATTAAAAGTTACATTTTGTCGTTAAATCTTATATAATTCTTTGATAAACATGGGACATTGAATTGAATGGTTTGTATTTTAATTGTCCTACACTTGGCATTTAGTTTTTGTATGTTTGCTCATTAGTAAGGGATTCTCAAATATAATATTTCTGAATAGTGAGGTTAAACCTTAATTTAATAATCACAAATTCATCATTTTTTTTGGAGATAATAAGATTATTCGTCTTGATGATTCTCTAAATTACAAAAATCTCAATTAGCCAAACACTGCCTAGGGCAATAAAAACACATGTGAATGGGGAGTCAAAAGATTCAACCCTCCTAATTGTAATAGCAATGTATAATACTATTAAAAATATTGTAGAATATGATATATAATATTCACTCAACTGATTACTAAGTCTCTTGTAAGATGAGTTATATTCTTTACTCCTCTAGAGTTGCAAAAACTATTATAGGATTTTAGTCCCTAATATATCATAATCTTCGGCACACATAATATGGCATTATTGTCTATCGTGTTAACCCATCCCATATGGTAAATCTCTAGAGGTCGTTAACAATCCCGAGTGACACTTATCACCTTTGTTATAAAAAAAAAAATTCTCAATTAATGAGATTTATACGTGTCTCATAACTTTAGTCAATTTAATATTAAGAGTATTAGATTAGTTTTAAAAAGAAAAAAAAATAAATCATGGTCCCTCTATTTTGTGTTTTCCGTTATTTTTAGTCTTTTTAATATTAAATTCTCTATTTTGGTCATCGTATTTACACATTTCCACCCTTTAGCTGAGACATCCACTTTTTGGCTCGATTCAGATTTATTTGTTTTTGGCCTCTCCGCATCAACTAAAAAGCGACAAAAAGTGCGATCCCAGTCAATTAGAGGGACAAAAAAGAACAAAAATGTGCAAATACGATAACCAAAAGGACTGATCTGTCAGCTTAAAGATGGAAACGTGCAAATATGATGACAAAAATAGCATATTTTATATTAAAGGGACTTGAAAGGCAAAAGTATAAAATAAAGAGACAATTTTGATATTTTGACCATTTTTAAAATGGTTTGTTATTAACGAATATGTTATTTTAGAGTAAAAATATGAAAAGCATAAATGTTTAAAAGTTATTTAAAAAATAATACAATAATTTCAAGCTAAAAGTGGAGAGAATCCACTCCATACATCCTCACTAACTAGATATGAAAAGATTAAAATATTAAATCAATCTTAATCACATCGATCATATCATTGGTTTTACAATTATAGCAATAAAACTTTTCCGATCAATAAACATCATTAATCTTTTTTTAAATATAATTATTTTGTCACGTTATATATAAAGCAATAATTTTACTATTGACAAATTAAAGTGTTTCTATGTCAAAATCAACTTACTCTTAATAACCAACTGGTTATATTAAAAATTGTGAAATTAAAAGAGAAAAAAATTATTCTAATTGATAAACACCGTGAATTACCTTTTAATAATGTAAATATTCTATAAATAATTTGTGAATTAAACTTAAAAAAATTGAGAATATTCTAAAGATTAACATGCTAAAATCAATCTTAATCACGTATCGCATCTATGGTATTATATTGGTTGTATAATTATAGCAAAAACTATTATGATCAATTAATAAACATCACGAGTTTTTCCTGAAATACAATGATTTTGTTACATAATTAATATAGATAAACAATAATTTGAGTTAAAGAATTAAAATATAAATTGCAAAACCAAAAAAATAAAAATATTCTGGTTGATACTTGCATTTGTAATATTATTATTCTATACTTAATGTATGAATTATACTTTAAAATATCAGTAATAACCTAAAAGAGTGAAAGTGATAAAATTAGTTCACCCTTACAAACTATATACTGTAAATTATAAAACTAAAAGGGATTAAAATATTCTAATCAATAAAAATCATGTATCAAAATTTAAGATATAATTATTTTGATCATATATAATCTATGAATTAATGAAAGATAAAAAAATAGCTGAACCAGACAAAAAGGATTAAAATATCAAAATCAATTCATCCTTGTCAATTATGCATTGTAAATTATAAAACTAATAAAAATATTCAAATCGATAAACATGGATGATCCAATGATTCCAATCTCTCCTTTATATATATATATATATATATTATTATTATTATTTACCCTAAGACTAGATACATGAAAGACTCCTTAAAGAAACACACACACACACACACACACACACACACACACACACATATATCTTTTCTTTTTTTTAAATTAGTTTTTGTCTGTTAAACTGTGAACATGGATGTAAGTTCAAGCACATAAGGGCAGAGACATCATAAACAAATATTAAAGGAAACTCAAAACCTTTTTCTAGTTCCACAAGCATCCAAATAATTAGTAAGTTGACTAGGGTTACCACCGTTGTTTTCCACTTTATCTAATCACCTTCTTTGTGCCTTCTTTCTCCATCACAAGTTCAACATCTTGCCTTCCATGTTCATCACAAAACACCCTTCACCATTTCCATCAAATCTTCATTCACCACAAACTCTTATCCACAAACCCTAAACCCTAATACATGTCAAAACCCTAACAGCTAAGTCTATATATTTGTATGCATATATAAAGAGGCAATTGCTTGCCTATGTTTGAGGCAAGTAGAAGAGATAGAAAACCATGGCTACATCAAAAAGAAGAACTAGAGTTATGATCACCTTTCTTTTATCAATCTCTATCTTTATCTTCATCTTCATCTTCTCCTCTTCTTCTTCTTCTTCATGCATCATAATTAGAGTTGTGCAATCCATGCATGAGTTCATCACTAGGAAGGCCATGTTTATCTTTTGCAATGTCATACTACTCTTCCTTGCTAAAGACTCTGCCAGGTTTAGCTCTCCTAAGTACTCCATGGTTGATATTTATGATGAATATCTAATCAAGAGAGAAGACCTTCTCAACCCTTCCATTTTCTCTTCAGAGTTTCAACAACAAGAAGAAGAAGAAGAAGAAGAAGAGTATGAAGATGCATTAATGGAGAAAGAAGAAGAAGGAAAGGATACTGAAAGTGAGATTAATGATGTAGAGGAATTCAATAGAAGGTGTGATGAATTCATAGAGAACACAAAGAGACACAGAAGACTTGAGGCTTTGCACTTTGTTGTTTCCTGATTAATCAATCTTTTCCTTTTCTTAATTAATTTTCAATATGAATATATATATATATATATATATATATATTGTAAAGTGTAGCTTCATATATCTTCATCATATATATATGTTATTAAAGCTAGAGTAGTTCATTGTGATAAATTTTCTTGTATTTTCTTTGATTAGTTATATATTGTTCAAAGTGAGACTGAAACAAATGTTGGTAATTGCCATAACATGTTTAATTATTGATGGTGACACAGTATTTAGTTGTGTCAAAATCTTTATTGTGGAATCCAAGGGCCTGCTTCAATTGCCTTTATTCTCATAATATTCCATGGTTTTGGTTATTGTAACATTGTTGGAGATGCTTTGCATGTTCACTTGGCATGGAGCATTTAACTTTATCCTTTTAAATGTAGTTTTCTATACATTTTTTATTTAATTTAGTTGTATTCAGCACTCATTAATGATATATTATTTGGGATATAAAAGTTGAATTATTAGTATTGGTTTAAACCCTGTTTAATCAATAAACACTACTGTGATGTATGGTGAAAATTTAGATATTAATATGTATATATATATATATATATATATCTTGGGCAATACAGATGATCAAACACTTATAAACCAATTTAATTTATTTCTCCAAATAATGTAGAACTTAATTCACTTTATTGTTGACCAAGATTGAGCCAAATGATGTATTAATTAACATACAAGGTACTATTTTATTGTTAATCAAGTATTAATTAATTAGTTATTAGTTGTTTACTTTTCTTTTGTGTTTTTATTTAAGAACTTTTTTCCTTGCTTGCATCTTAAATTAAAACCATTCCAATTACATTCAAACTTAGAGGAAAAACTATTTGAATATATTATTTTAATAGTTGTCAATAAAGTTCTTAATTAGATTTATACTAATCCATTCAATTCCTAAAATTCTTGATTAGATATAACTTAAACCCCAAGTATCAAGAATATACTAAATTCGTAATCAATATATATATATATATATATATAGACTTCAACTTTAAATAATATGAGGTTTTTTGACATTGTAAAATAAAGACAAGCAAGAAAATAATAAAAATATTAATCACATTGAAATAACTTTATGTCAAATGAAAAAGGCTTAGTTTTATGCACATCATTCTCAAACACCTACCAAATAACTCCCATCACAAGCACTTCACAAAGCTTCAATTCATCAACTGCTCTCAAAGACACAACATTTACCAACAACCCTTAAACCCTAATCTCCAAAATGAGAAGAAGAGATTTCCAAAATGTTTCACAAACCCTAACCCTAGGCAACCCTTTCCCACCTACCCCACTTAATAATTCATTATCTTAGTGTCATTTTCTTGATTATTTGAAATGCTTAGTGGGGGTTACACTGAAATCAACTTTCAATTTAAACATAATCTTTTTATAGGGCCCTACATTTTTGTACTAATCTTGATTAAATGAAATGATTTGGTTTTGATCACTATTGAGTTGTTGGTGAGAGTTCAAATCTTTACTTAGTCATCTTAACAATTGAAACAAATCCAAATGGCAAGTATGTATCTCCCTTATATATATATATATATACACACACACATACAAGAGACAAACTTCAAAGCAAAGAAGATGACATGAAAATTCATCTGATTATCTCATTAGAAAAAAAAAACTCGAAAAACAAGAAATACGACAATTCGAAATAAGTAAGACTCCTCTTCAAGTATGTATATAAAATTTTCGGTTTTTAAGAGTAATTAAGCAAAATAAACAAGAATACACATACACAAAAGGATAATTTGGTTTGCAAGCTTTTCATTCCATTGTGGTCAATTCTTTTGATAAAATGGGTCTTCACCCACACAACACATATACAATATAAATCCCCCCTTCTAAGTCTTCTGTTCACTGTGCTCTGTTTAGAAACAGGGGAATTACAGAGTAGGAGAGTTGGTGAGTTTGTGAGTGAATCATGGGGAGTTTAGGAGAAAATGGTGTTATGGAGTTAACTTTAAGCTCTCTAGACCCTGTTTTCATTGAACTCAATAGATTGGAAAACAGTCTTAGAGGTATACCAATGTTTACCATCATGCTCTGCATTCACTTCCTCTGTTTTTTGTTTCTTTTTGTTTGTGTATATATTGTTTTCTAAACTTTTTGTATATAGAGAAAGAAAGAGAACTGGGAGCATCTCAAAGGGAAATTAAAGCCTTAAAAATGTCAGAAGTTCTGAAAGATAAAGCTGTGGCTGAGGTAATGAAATTTGTTGATATTTTTGTTCTTTCATTTGATTTCTTTCTTTTATCTGATTTGTTGTTGTTCCAGATGAGCAATGAATTGAAGAAAATGGAGGAGAAGCTAAGCATTACTGAAAAACATCTTGAATTCAAGGTGGTCTTTTCTGATTTTAAAAGTTAGAAAACATGATAAATTTGATTAATGTTTTTGTTAATGATGAGTTAGTGCTTGATAAACAGAGTCTTGAGATTAAAAAACTTAATAATTCAAAGAAGGAAGCAATAGCTGCACAGTTTGCTGCTGAAGCTACACTTAGAAGACTTCATGCTTCTCAAAAAGAAGAGGAATTAGTTCCACTTGAGGCTGTGATTGCACCACTTGAATCAGATATTAAGATTTACAAGAATGAGGTTCATTTTTTTAATTAATTGTTCAATGTTTGATTTCATGATTTTAATTAGTTTCCTTCATTTCTGTACTTTTTTTGAATTGTAGATTATTAGACTTCAAGAAGACAATAAAGCTTTGGAAAGATTGACAAAGTCGAAAGAAGAAGCACTTATCGAAGCCGAAGAAATCTTGCGTAGTGCATTAGAAAGAGTGTTGATAGTAGAGCAAGTGCAAAACCAAAATCTTGAGCTTCGAAGGAAGATTGAAATATTTCAGGCATGGAATTGGCCTCATGCATTTACTTATCTTTTACCATTTTATGCAGTACATTCGATGAATTTTTCATACTATAATTCAGGAAGAAAACAAACTTTTAGAGAAAACAAACCGGCAAAAAGTTGTAGAGATCGAGAAACTTAGTCAAACAATACGTGAACTCGAAGAATCTATACTTGCCGGTGCTGAAAACGCTAATGCTATCCATGATTTTCAGCGACAAGTTGCCGAATTACATGTAAGGCACTCTCTTTACATGATTAATGAATCACGAGTTTTTTCCGGCTTTAATTCAGTGATGTTTAGGAAGAAAAAAAGACACTTGAGAGAGAGTTAGCAAGAGTTAAAGTTTCAGTAAATAGAGTTGCATCAGTAAAGGCGAACGAATTCAAAGACGATAATGAAAAGCTCATGCCTGTCAAACATTGGCTTGATGAGAGAAAGTTCTTCCAGGTATTCGATTTATTTTTAACTTATCGTCATATATTGAATTAAATCTTTCACAATTTTTTTTTGCTGAATTTTGTATTAAGGGAGAGATACAAAGATTGCGCGATAAATTACAAGTGTCGGAAAGAACTTGCAAGGCAGAAAATCAGCTCAATGTATGTGAAACTAGAAATAGTTTTTTTTTTTTCTGGTTTTAATTGTTACTTTACATTAGCTTTTAATCATGAAATTCTTTTCAGGATAAACTTAGATTGAGGCTGAGGACTTTGGAAGAAAGCATGATTAATAAGAAATCATCGACGAATCGATATGTCAAAGGGATTAATCTTGTTGCAAAGAATTTATGGGTAACAAGAAGTAAAATTTCTGATGATAACTTGAAGGAGAATTCAGATGAAATTAGTACCAAAGAAGAGCATGGAAATGAAGACATGGTTTCTGGTTTTCTTTATGATAAATTACAAAAGGAAGTGATTAATTTGAGGAAATCTCATGAAGCAAAAGATGGATTACTGAATGCCAAAGAAGATGAGATTAAGGTGAAGAATTATATTAATTTTTACTGTTGTATTAAATCATACAAGAATTTATTCAGTTAAAATTATGCCGCATTTTTCGTATGCAGAAACTGTTAAAAAATTTAGAAACACTGAGGAAGATGAAGAAAATTATACGACGGGAACCTGAAACTGTGGTGAACAAATCAAAGAATCAAAAGCAAAAGAAGATGAACTCTAATATCTCAAACAGGTAATTAATACACTGATTGGTTTTTAAATTGTTCTGATTGTTTCACTGAAACTTTTCTCTTGTTACTGCAGAAATGTTAAACATTTCAGGAACTGAAGTAATGCTATGAATTTATATGAATTTGGAGAGCAAGCAGTAATGATGTTGTGTAAATCTTGGACAAATATGTAAAGAAAATAAGTTGTTTTTATAAATTATGGACATGAATGTAATCTTTGAGCTTGCATTGTGCTCATTTGTAATTTAATTACAAATTATTAATTAATGATTTGGAAATTATGTAAATTTACTGTCAATTGACAATTGGTGAGTTTTTCATGTACATGTGAAAAGATTTACATTAAAAACAAAATTAACATAATATTTGAATTATATAAAATAATTAAATCAGTTTTATTTTTATAATTTTCAATATAATAATTTTTTTTAAATATTATTTTGAAGAATGATCGCATGCTTTCTACACTGATTCTCTGCAGTCTCTGCTAGTGGGCAGTTGAAGCTGGCTGACTCCATGTCTTCCATTCGTCGCAGCTTGGAGTTTCTGGGACCTCATGCTGGGGAGCCTCATATGTCTTCTGCTACGGAGGAGGTACAAGACCCGTTCGTGGAGTAGGGGTCTGTGTTTCTGTTTGAGGTGGCTGCGTCCCCTCTGTTATGTCTTTTTCTTTTATTGCTTTTTTCGGATCCTGTAGTTTTTTTGTAATCACTACTTATGGTTGGTCTGGGTTTATTATTGTGTCTGATCTTTTGTGGGTCGTCGGTTTGTACTGTTTCTTACTTTAATATATATATATATATATATATAAATATATATATATATATGGTTTATCCATACAAAAAGAGTTCCGAAAGAAACAGAGGGCTTGGCCATGGCTTCGGCGAGATCGAGCGCCGCCGGAGCCATTGCCGTGGCTGCCGTGGCCGTCTTCTCTTGCTACGTTCTGTTCAGCAATAGCTCGAAGTTCTCTTGGAGGAGAAGAGTTAGCAGAGCTTCACGCAAGGGCGAGAAGAAGGGTCTTATCGCGGCCGTCGGCAACACTCCACTTATCCGAATCAATAGCCTCTCCGATGCCACCGGATGCGAGGTCTGATTGCGATGAAATTTCTTTTATTTTGAATAAATTCCTTGATTTGTTCTTTGAATCAAAGAAGGGATTCAATTTTCATGTGTGAGTTTTGGTTGTGTTTTTATGATTTTTGTTTCAGATTTTGGGTAAAGCTGAGTTTTTGAATCCCGGAGGAAGTGTGAAGGACCGAGTTGCTGTTAAAATCATAGAAGAGGTGATGATTTTATACACTTCTCAGTCTAATTCTCTTTTCTTAGATTGAATTGTCTTCAATTTGTGTTAAAGTTCATCTTTTTTTTTTTATACATATTATTTTGGGATTGTTCTTCAGCTAATGAATAATTAATATGTTGTTTTGGACTTAATTATTCCAAGTTATTAAGTTCTGATTTGAGAAAACTAGTAAACTTTTGATTTCAAGAGTCTTTGTGCATTCAATGTGAGCCATGTACCTTGTTTTCAAGTTGTTTCATTTTGTTGCTAAATTAGTGTTTGAATTCTGTATGCCTGAAGGCATTGGATGCTGGAGCACTTGTTCCAGGTGGTGTAGTGACTGAAGGAAGTGCCGGAAGCACTGCCATAAGTCTTGCTACTGTCGTACCTTCGTTCG
This sequence comes from Dioscorea cayenensis subsp. rotundata, assembly GCF_009730915.1. Lineage (NCBI taxonomy): Eukaryota > Viridiplantae > Streptophyta > Magnoliopsida > Dioscoreales > Dioscoreaceae > Dioscorea > Dioscorea cayenensis. The sequence continues at coordinate 1,502,528 of NC_052483.1, forward strand.
GCTGCAAATGCCATGTAGTTATCCCGGATGATGCTGCTATCGAGAAGGTATGTGTGCAAACTCTTATTTCATAAGCTCATGTTTTGGATTGTATCAAAATCTTATGATGTCAAGTTGAACTCTATATGATGTTTTGAATTACTTTGCAATCTGTTTACCATATCACGAAATGTTTTCAGTCAGAGATACTTGAGGTTCTCGGTGCTACCGTGGAAAGAGTAAGGCCGGTGTCTATCACACACAGAGACCATTATGTCAATATTGCTAGGAGAAGGGCTTCCGAAGCCAACAAATTAGCTGCTAATGGCTATCGACAGTGCAATGGACATAGCACGGAAGCAGGAGAATTCCCTGCCATCTCCATGACTGATTGTAAAGGTGGTTTCTTTGCTGATCAATTCGAAAACCTGGCTAATTTCAGAGCTCACTACGAAGGTACTGGTCCAGAAATATGGGAGCAAACCGGAGGGAATTTGCATGGGTTCATTGCCGCTGCAGGTACAGGTGGCACGGTTGCAGGAATTTCACGGTTTCTTAAGGTTTTTGTCATTAGTTAATTTCCAATTTCATTTTTTGCTTTTAATGTTCCAGTTGAGCTACATGTAAATTATTTCGTTGTTGTTCATGCAGGATAAAGATCCTCGCATTAAGTGTTTTCTTATTGATCCTCCTGGATCTGGTCTTTACAATAAGGTCACAAGAGGTGTGATGTATACAAAGGAGGAAGCCGAGGGCCGGAGATTGAAGAACCCTTTTGATACTATTACCGAAGGAATTGGAATCAACCGACTGACCATGAATTTTATGATGGCAGAGTTGGATGGAGCTTTCCGGGGAACAGACAAGGAGGCTGTTGAAATGTCAAGGTTTGTTGTCCCGACTTAATGATTTATAATCATTTCTGAAGAGATTTGAGTGAGAAATATTTCGGCAATTCTTCTCAGGTATCTCTTGAAAAATGATGGACTATTTGTTGGGAGTTCTTCGGCTATGAACTGCGTAGGAGCTGTGAGGTTGGCTCGTGTTCTTGGTCCCGGGCATACAATCGTTACGATTCTATGTGATAGTGGCATTAGACATTTGAGTAAATTTCACAATTCTCAGTATCTATCTGATCATGGCCTGACTCCATCTGCAACTGGCCTTGAGTTTCTGGATTTTCAGGACACCGGCCAGCCTTAATGCGATCGTTGCCACAGTAAAATATACGATCGAACTTCTGCGTTTGAATTAAGGATGCTTTGAGTTTATAGGGGAGAAATTGTTTGTTGTTTTAACTTAACAGTGGATTTGTAAAACGGATGCTCATCACTAATGTCATTTTTGCCCAGGCAAATCATTCATGAGTTTCATTATGTGTATACTGAGTAATCTCATCACAGCAATACCAAACTGCAGAAATGTTGAGTAATAAGTGATTTAACTGAGTCTTGAAGACAAATGATGATAGAAGAGGACTAAAATTTATCCAATTTGGATCACTAAATTGAACCATTTGAGATGAACTCAACAAAGATTACAGAAGAATGGCATTTTCAAAAGTTACAACGACTATAACATCTCCTTGAGTTTGTACAATAGAAGCATGAATTCGCATCGCCGATGATCATAAAATAACCAAAGATGAAATCTGGAAGCAAAATCTTCATACATACTAGAGGCTACACAAATAACCTAAGCAGCAACCAACTCCGGTGAACTCCTTGATTTCAACCATGACTCAGCTGCAACTTTCGTTGTCAAGAACCATCCAACTTTATCTGGTGCTTCATGGAAGGGTGCATTCAGCTCCCTCAAATGGGATTCGAACACAGATGCCAACCCCTTGTCGGAGTATTTATGCTTTCCATGACCTGTATGGATGCCTAGCAATGGTGGCAGCTCTTCACCACTTGCTAATGCTTTCGATAAATCATTCATCCATATATGCAACGCCGTTAGACCAGCTCCAAGAGAAAGGCTCTTCACATGTAAAGACCATTGGGCAGGGCGATTTAGATTGAATATCAGTATATATCTCAAGACGCAAAGCCATGTCCAAGAGAATGCAAGCTCTTTCAAGAAGATCAAGATTCACACACAGGTCGATCAAACAATTGCAGTAGGCTTTCTTGACTTCCTCACTCGTCTTGCTAAACAGTTCTTCGGCTTCCACTTTGATCACCTCATTCGTGCTTCGCTCGTCCACCAACAGCTTCACCAAAGAACCCAACTGCGCATTAGCCTTCTCGACACATGCAATCACCTTCCCCACCTCTTCCGCCGGGATTTGAGTCATCACATTCAGAAGACAACCACAGAACCGATCATCAGGAGTAATACCCAACTCCAACACCTTATCAAACGTCCTCACAATATCATCGGTTCGCCCTGCCTTCCCATAGCATTGCATAATCGATGTCAAAATGAAGATATTCGGCTGAAAACCAGCTCCTATCATCTCATTCATCACCCGCTCAACCTCATCAACCTTCCCGCTACAAGAATACACAGTGATCAACGACGAATAACTCCAACTATCCGGCCTACATCCCTCTGTCATCCCCTTCATCTCCTCAAATATCTCAACAGCATCATCAACATACCCCAAATCAGCACACATTGATAACAACATATTATACAATATCACATTCAACTCCAATCCTTTCTCCTTCACCTCCTTGTAAACACTAAGAGCATCCTCTGCATACCGAGCTTTGCTATAAGCTCGGAGCAGCGCTGCATATGTAGCTCTGTTTGGCAACAAACCATTAGCAATCATCTCTTTGCACAATGTCTTAACTTGCCATGGTCTTCCAGCTCTTCCCATTGCATCTAACAAAGTGTTAAAAATGACAGTGTTTGGCTTAACACCAAGTGCTCGCATTTCTTCAAACACATTGAGTGCACCATCAAAATTGCCAGAAAAACCATAAACCCTAATGACAGTGGCAAAGGTCACAGGATCCAACCTTCTTTTCTCCATCCTCGCATTGTCATACAACTCTAGAGCTTTCTCCACATTGCCGGAACGACCATAAGCGTCGATCATGGCGGAGTAGGTGACATCATCAGGGGAGCAGCCAAACTCCGGCATCTTCTCAAACCATTCCACAGCTTTGGCGGGGAGATCGCAGAGTCTAGCGCAGCTGATGATGGTGGAGAAGGTGACATTATCGGGGCGGACGCCATTGGAGAGCATTTCGTCCCACAAGGCGACGACTTTATCCCAATCCCGGCTTTTGCGGAGGACTTTGAGGGCGACATTGTAGAGGATGGACTCCTTGTTGATTTTGACGTTGTGGAGGAACCAGCGGAGGGCGGGGAGGGCAGTGGCGGGGTTGTCCATGTGGTTGAGGATGACGACGGCATCTTGCTCGGAGGGGGAGGAGGGGAGGGAGAGGAGGAGGTCGGGAATGGAGTTAGGGTCGGGGGAGGAGTTGAGGGAGTGGGAGAGGTCGAGGAGTCGAGCATAGCGGGAGTCGGAGGAGTTGTGGCGGAGACGGGCAGCGCGGGGGCTGTTAGGGTTGATCCAAACGGAGTTTTTGGGAGGCGGAGAGGAGGAGTCTTGGAGGTATACCTTGGGGGGCTTTGGGTGAGCATGGTGGAGCTTGAGAGGAGGAAGGGAGGTGGAGAGATGGAGGAATTGGGAAGCGATGAGATGAGACGCCATTAGCGTTGCCCCAAGCTTTCCAAGAAGAAGGGTAGAAGAAAACCTTAGCCTTATCAGAAGGAGAAATATTTGCAGAAATATCCCTGAGTTTTATTTATTTATTATTTATTATTTATATATTTTATTTTATTTTATTTTATTTTAACAGGGTTAAAACTCATTCCCCGTATCAACATTTCGTTGAGGGAAAAAATTCTCCCCAATCACTTCTTCGTGTGGATCCTCACAGCGTCAGAGAATCTTTGCCCCACTAAATTTTTTTTTCTATAACATCATGCAATTTAGGGGTGGACATGGGCCGGGCGACCCATGGGCTGGCCCGAACTCAATCCCAAAAAATACAGGGCCTGAGTTTAGAAAGTTGGCCCAAAAAACTGGGTTGAGCTCAAATGTTTTGGCCCGATTGAATTTCGGATTGAATTTAGGGTCAGATGAATTTTGACCCGACCCGGCCCGACCCGAATAAATAAATAATATATATATATCATATATTATTTATAATATATATAATTATATATATATATATAATAGTAATAGGTTTGAAAAGAGTAAACATTAGACAGCTTTTTAGCTTTGATTTCAGATTCTTTAATATATAAGATATATTGGGATCTGTGCATGGCAAGCTTTTCATCTGATTGTGTCTTTGTTTTTTTTTCGTTTGAGGGTTCAGGGATGGCATGACATATTACATTCAAATAATGAAAAAAAGTATCTACTTCCATTATCAAGCTTCTCTCCTCCATCAAGCTTTTCTCCTCTTGCTTTAACCAACCGCTATGCTCTTTTATTTTTGCACTGATCCATTTCATATTCGGTGAAGATTTGGCCATCCAGGTAATATATTCTTAGATTTTTTTTTCTTTTGATGTGTAGTGTGTACTAGTATTTTGCCACTTTTTAATCAAGTCACTTTTATATGAATGTGCAGGCATTCTTCTTTTTGAAATCTTGAATTCACACTTCATGAGTTTTCTCTAGGTTCCATGATCAAGCTTTTCTCCTGCTTTAAGCAATCATTGAGCTCATTTGATTTTTCACTTCATCCATTTCATCTCAAGTGAAGGTCTAACCATCCAAGTAATTTATTCACTCTTATACTTCAGTTTTTAGATTTTTATTTATAAATTAATATTTTTATTACACCACATGAATTTTTTTCTATTGATTTTTTTTTAATTTTGTTTGTAAATTATTTGTTTTATTCAATAGATATGGAAAGTCAATCAAGTACACCAATTAATCTTGATGATAAAAATGTTGAGCCTGAATCAAAGCGTGGTAGATCGGATGTGTGGGAGCATTTTGACAAATTACCACCAATTGATGCAAATTCACAAAGAGCTCAATGCAAATATTGTAAGAAGGCATATTCTTGCAAAAGCACAGGAGGAACATCACATTTGAGGAGGCACTTGATTAAATGTCCGAAACGTGTTTGTCGTGACATTAGACAATACACAATTTCTCATCAAACAACAACCAGCGGTACGTCATTCTCAAATTATAAAATTGATGTTGAGATCATTCGTAGAGAAATTGCTATGATGATTTCTGTTGATGAACAACCTTTCATAATGGTTGAGAATATTGGATTTAGGCGTGTGATGGCAGCTACATGTCCTGAATTTAAAATGATGAGTAGAAAAACAATCAAAAGAGATATTATGTTGCTATATAAGCGGGAAAGACAGAATTTGAAAGACATATTGATTGAGTGCCCGAGTAGAATATGCTTAACATCATACACATGGAAATCTATCACTGAAGATCACTATATTTGTGTTACGGCGCATTTTATTGATCATGAATGGTTGTTGCATAAGAGGGTTATCCATTTTAAACTCATTCCACCTCCATATGACAGGTTTTCTATTGAAGATGAAATTAATACCTGTGTTGTTCAATGGAACATTCAACATAAACTATTCAGTATCACTTTGTATAATCTGAGTACAAACGACTGTGTTGTTTCATTGCTTAAGAGTCGTCTTACCCTAGCAGGGTTTTCTTCCTTGTGATGGTGAATTCTTTTATATAAGATGTTGTGCTCATATATTAAATTTGGTTGTGCAATCAGCATTTAATCTTATTATGTTGACCATCGGCAAGTTGCGTCTTGGTGTAAAATATGTGAAGCAATCCACTCATAGAAGAAAGAAATTTTATGATATTGCAAAGAAGTTAAATTTGGACATTAGAAAAAAATTATGCCTTGATTGTCCAACCAGATGGAACTCTATCTATGACATGCTTGTTGTGGCACTTCATTACAAAGCTGCTTTCTTGTATTTGGGTGAAAGAGACGGTAATTTTATATATAGCTTAACTAATCAAGAGTGGAATGATGTTGTTGTTTTGTGCAATTTTTTGAAGTCTTTTCATGAGATGACTTGTGTATTTTCTGGTGTCAAATATCCTACTTCTAATTTATATTTTAAAGGTGTGTGGAAAAGTCATCGCAAATTGCTAAATGTGGTTAATGAACCAAAAAGCTTCTTGACACCTATGGTTAAAGAAATGCAGAGGAAGTTTGACAAATATTGGTCTGAATATAGCTTGATTTTATCTTGTGCTATGATTTTGGATCCTCGCTATAAAGTCAAATTTGTTGAATTTTGTTATACTAAAGTGTATGGGATGGAATCTAGAGAATACACTTCAAATGTGGTTGCTACTCTTTATAAATGTTTTGAAGCTTACAAAAAAGATTGAGCATCTTCTTCACAGTATACTATGAGTTCCAAAAGCAATATGACTATGAATGATGATGATTATGATGAAATGGAAGAGTTAGATGCATTTGAAGGTCATGTTAGTAGAGTTCAAATGCAAAAATCAGAGTTGGATCTTTATTTGGAAGAACCATGTTTGGATCGAAATGTGGAGTTGGATGTTTTGGATTTTTGGAAGTCTTGTTCAATGAGATTTCAAGACCTCTCAAGCATGGTTCGTGATATTTTAACTATTCCAATATCCACTGTTTCCTCAGAGAGCACATTTAGCACAAGCCGACGAGTGATTAGTCCTTATCGAGCTTCACTACATTCAAAGACAATACAAGCTATAATGTGTCTTCGAGATTGGTTGTGAGCATCCTTTGAACCAAGTGAGTTCATTATGTTTTAAAAAGTTATGTTAGTATGTTTTAACTAAATATGTTAAAATATTGAATTATGGTTGTAATTAATAATTTAAAGGAAAATCTGATGGGATGGTTGGTGTTGAAGAAGATGATTTATCTTCAAGTTCAGATTCTGTGGATGACTTTTCAACATAGGTATTTTCTTTAAATATTTTAAATTTTAGCCTACTTTTTGATATATGTTTTTATTAACATTTTGTTTCAATGATGTTTTGCATAGGTTATTATCTTCTTTAATCTATTTGATGGGGATCAAGAATTAATTCTTTGGTGATTTTAATTATGTAATATTTGCTTCTTATGGGACAATTGTTGAACTATTGTACTATTTATGTAAAATTTGCTTCTTATGAAACTCTTGTAGAACCATTGTACTACTTATGTAATATTGTACTACTTATGAAACTCTTGTTGAATCATTGTACTACTTATGTAATATTTGCTACTTATGAAACTCATGTTGAACTCTTGTACTACTTATTAATATTTAATTTTTATGAATGGTATATTTGTACTTGATGTAATATTTGTTGATAATATTACTACTTATTTATATAGAATTTATTTAAACCATTTATAATACTTGTGTTGTATTTTTTTAAAATGTTTGAAAAAATTTTAGGGGTTGTAGTAGTAGTTTTATTTAGTTATTTCAATTATTTCATAAAAAAATTATTTATTTTTTGGGTTGGGTTGGGCTGGGCCTGGGCCTAATGACAATCAAATGGGCCGGGTTTGGATCAAAACAATTTGGCCCGAACATGGCCCGGCCCAGCCCAGCCCAAATATATAGATTGTATATTTGAGTCTAGCCCAGCCCAGACCCGACCCAGCCCGGCTCATGTCCACCCCTACACGCAAATAACACATTATATATAAAATTTAAAAAATAAACAAAATATTTTTCCAAATAAACATAATATAATGTATGAAAAAATAACAAACTAATTATTATAAATAACATAATATTTTTAAAAGTAAATTAAAAGTACAAATCCATTCAAAAATTCATAATATAAAAATTTATACAACAATTTCATATTTCATATATGGATTATTTTTAACAAATATTATATATATATATATATGTAATATTTAATTTAAAAGTCTGGAAATCTCCATCCTCCACGGGAAAGATACACTCCCCCGTCCCGAGGGATACACTCCCCCGTCCCCGCCCCGTGAGTCGGGAGAGATTTTTCTTGTTTCCCGTTCTACAAGAGTTGTTTCAAAGATTTCTTGCCCCACGAGGAATGGGTCCTCATGGGAAATGGGGATTTCATGCCCCACTCATATGAGTTGTATCCCTCCGCTAAACTATTGTTGTGAAATTTTTATTTTTTTTTATGTCACCTTTGAAGTTTTACAAACTTCATATATATATATATATATATATATATATATATAATTAAAGATTGAAAACTAACAATGAGTAAGAGATTTTAACAAGAATTCCATCAAGATTATATCAACTGTTGAGCAGGTCCAAGCGAAAAGCCCACCACAGATTTTCATTGAAATCTCTAATTTAGATTTAACTATTGACAAACGACTCTCCATAGAGAAAATAGCCACAGCAAACAATCCAGCAGATATGTTGACGAAGCCTTTACCTACAGAAAAGTTCAAGCATAGCTTGGACTTAGTGAATATCCGCACAGCGTGAGGCCTTTCGGGGCATGGATGGCAGGGGGATGTTCTTGGTTCTTGATGCATGGGAAAATTCAAGTCAAGGTGGAGATTTGTTGAGATGCCTTGAATTTGAAATTGATTGTGATTGTAACCCTATCCAAATTATGACTCGACCCTAATTTAGAGAGTTAAACCTAAATTAGAGATTTCAATGAAAATCTGTGGTGGGCTTTTGGCTTGGGCATGCTCAATAGACTTATCCATTGTGGGTTATATTATTTTATTTTAATTTGGATATATATAGGGTTTTATCTGTATCATCTATATGAGTTTTTTCTTCGAAAGAGAAGAATAAGAAATCTCTATCTCCCTGCCCGTGGACATAGGTCATATAGACCGAACTACGTAAATCTCTTTAGTTTTTCTTCATATTATTGTTGTGTTTAGCATAACATCAACTTTTTTGCACTAAGATGAAAACATGTAGACAAGCTCTCTATCCCTTCCCCTCCACATTTTTGCACCTTTAATAGCCCTAAAAAGAGTACTCGCATTTACAGTTGAGACTTGAGAGTCAACAACTTTTCAAAGAGTGAACCAAACTGTAGGTTTAATAGAGAGACATAGATTTTTTATTCAAAAGCAGATGAATTTTGTGTACATCTTTTTGTTCATCTTAGTTTTATTAAATTCTTGTTTAGAATATCAACTACTCCTTGTCATCTAACTTTTTTTTATTTCTTTTTTATCCCACTTTTTTTAATTATATTTTCTAGTTAATTTCATTGTATTTTCTTTACTATATAATAAACTTATCATTTATCCCATTTTATAATAAATAAATAAAACAATATTAAGAATTAAGCATCACACAGACACAATATTTACTAATTACTATTAAAAGCAATCTTTATTATTGCATTTGCTAAAATTATCAATATGATAAATTTGCTATAGACTGAAATTTTAACATTAATATGGCATGATTTTTTAATTCAGTTAATTACGAGTGGATTTTAAAAAACTTGTGGAAAAAAATATGATGATAAACAATTTTCTTCAAAACCACACATGAGTCAATCAGATCCACAATATATTTAAAATAGAGAAAAAAATTACAATAACTATAATTTGAAAAATCAAATCCAATTTTTACAAGAAAAATCAATGGGGAAAACTTGACCTGTACTTTCAAGGATTCTTCCAACTTTTAATGGTTCTATTTGCATGGTCCATTAGATTCTCATGTATATGCATCACATGATTATAGAGCCTTTCTCTTAGAAGTTAGAACCATCCATTCACACCAAGAAAAATATGTTCAATTGAATCCAAGGCCCAATTTTTACAAATACTTATTTATTTAATTATTTATTTTTATTTTGTGAATAGCAATAAACACAACTTCATAAGAGGGTGTCAAAAGGACATGTTGATACAGTGGTGCACCAATTGACTTAACAACCTTTAAAAATTTAATATGTTGAGCAATATAACATGCAAGGCAATTAAGACATGTTACGTACACCGAAGATGATATATTAATAACCACAATTTCATAATGGTATATAAATACTAATTAATACATTATATGTATAAGTTATTATAGTACGAAAATACTATTAATATTTGAATATTAAAATAATTGAATGTCAATAGTAGCATGATAAGAAAGAAAGCAAAGGCATGCTTTTTGAGATTCTCTTTATTGGACAAATGGGCAAATGAAGACATGCGAAGGCCCATCAAAGGTCACTTTCTAGGCCTTCTTTTTCAATTCAAGGCCCATTTGGAGAAAAGGAAGGCCCATTTGTAAGACAAATGCTCTTCCAATGCTTATCTCCACATGTGTCACTCTCTTACTGGCTGATGTGGTGGGCCCCATTATCATAGAGTTTTCTTTCCCATCTTCTTCATGATTGGTGGGGGTTTGGATTCTATTCCTTCTTGTGGGTCCTCTCAAACCCTAATCCATTCATTTTATACATTTAGTTTGAATTTTAAAAAATGTTTATTTTTTTTATGTTAAATCAATTAAACAAATAACAAAATAAAAGAACTTATTAGTTTTTTTTTCTAATCTTTAATCTACTGGTTTTCTAGGAGCCACATGATTGGAATACTCTAAAAAGAGATACTATGAGTTTTATAAAGAAGAAAACCTGTTTTTTTATTTATAAAAAAATTTATTTTTTATTTTTAACCGTGAGTATTTTTAGAAGTCACAGGCTTCAAATTAATCTAGGACGAGATGCTATAAGCTCTATAAAGAGATAAACTATTCACAATTGGCGTTTTTCCTTCATACACATGCATTTAAATTCGAAACCACAGAAGCAATTTAACTCTTAAACATTTGGATCAAATCACGTTAGTTAATAGATCTACGTATATTTGATTTCAGAAAAACATAAAAATTAAAAATTAATTTTGAGTTTACCTAAAGTAAGTTCCATATAAAATTAAATTAAATTTCATTGCCAATATCATGTGTAGAAAAAATGTGGATAAATAAGCATGCTTGAAATGGGTTCATTATGAGCTTGCACCATTTTAAGAAAGTAAAAGCCTTTTTGCTCAATGATGGAACACTACTTTAAGAAGTGGAATCTCTCATATCTCTCCCTATAAATACCCTTTGTATGCTCTTAAAGTTTTTAGAGCAAGAGAAGAGTGGAACAAAACAAGCTCTTCATATTCTGAAATGGGTGAAGTAAGTCTCCTTGTTTTTTTTATATATATATATTCATATATTTCATGTGTTATTAATTAATTAAAATATAGGAACAAAAGGAGGAGGAGAAGAAGGAAGAAGTAAAAGAGGAAAAGAAAGAAGTGGAAGAAGAAATAGTGCTTAGAGTGGACATGCATTGTGAAGGATGTGCAAAGAAAGTTGCAAAAGCCTTGAGAGGATTTGAAGGTATTATTATCGTTATATTTATTTTTTTAATTTACCATTACTTGTTAATTTCATTGCTCTTCATTCTTAATATGATTTTTTTTTTAATCATGCATCTTTTATATGTGTAGGTGTGGAAGAAGTGAAGACAGATAGTAAGGCAAGGTTAGTAGTAGTGAAAGGAAAGACAGCAGATCCAATAAAAGTATACGAAAGAGTTCAAACAAAAACCGGAAGGAGGACAGAGCTTATCTCTCCGATACTGAAGGAACCGGAAGAGGAGAAGAAAGAAGAAGCTGTTGATCCTCCACAAGAAGAGAAGAAGGAAGAGGTACCATAATATGATTGTTATATATTATTAGAATATATACTAAATATTTACTTATGTTTAATGTGTGTGTATATATATATTAACAATCTCAAAGATAATTTTAAGATTACTTATAAGTATTAAAACTAATTATTACTCATCTTATTTAATTTCTAATGACAGCCAAAGCCAATAACAGTAATTCTGAATGTCAGAATGCATTGTGAGTCTTGTGCACAAGTTCTAAACAAGAGGATCAAGAAAATGGAAGGTAATAATCAATAATAATAATAATAGTAATAATCAATACATCTTAGATTAAGTTTTATGATGAAATTAATTAACTAAATGTTATATAATTTATTGTTTTTGTAGGTGTTGAATCAGTAATGACAGACATATCAAATAATCAAATAATTGTGAATGGTTTTATTGATCCTGAAAAGCTTGTTGATTATGTGTCTAAAAGAACAAGAAAACAAGCATTCATAGTGAAAGAAGAAGAGAAGAAAGATGATGAAAAAGCTGAAAAGGAAGAGAAACAAGAAGAGAAGGAAAATGAGGAAAAAAATACTGAAGATGAAGAGAAGAAGATTGAGTTGCAGAAATTTGAGCATTGGTCATCACCAGGGTATTACATTCAGTATGCTTATCCACCTCCACAAATTTTTAGTGATGAGAATCCAAATGGTTGTTTCGTTATGTAATCTTTGTGTTTGTAACTCGTTTTCGTATTTATATATTTAAGGAAATATTTATGTAGTTTTGAGTAAATGAGTTTTTTCATACAACAATAAAAATAAGTTGTTAGTCCCAACTATTTGGGATCTGCTACATATTTTTTTTTTTTAATTTTGCTTTATCAAAAATCAAAGGATTATCAAACTCAAATACTTCCCTAAAGTTTCTATTGGATAGTTTTTATTTTTATTTTTATTTTTTAATTCCTGCTACAACATATACTTTCGACTTGAAGAATTTTCATCTTTCTTATGGGAGCATCTAATGGTCGTTTAAAAGTATATCCATACAACCTTTGTTAAGGGAACTGGGTACCTTCCCTTTAACAAGAAACAAATAGTAGATGAATAATACTGTATGTATATATGTATAAATAGTGTTAAATAAATAGTTATATATACAAATTACTATCCTACTATAAACATAAAAAAATCCCAACAAATATTATAATTGAATACTGAATATAAATACTAAAACAATATATAAAAAAAAACAAATATAACACACCAGAATTTTATGAGGTTAGGCAATTCATCTACTCCTAGGGGCACAATGGCGAGACATCTCTACATTAACTCCAAAACTTACAAATTTTGATAATTTTTATTATAATAATTTTGACTTTATTTTTTTAGGTACCCTGCCTTTTTTGTTTAGTCCCACAGTAGAATATGGAGGCTTTGGTGTAGGAAGTAAACCTATACCAAAGCCTTCATTTTCCAATGTGGGGCTAAAAAAAACCCATTGTAAATTTTTTATAACCACTCAAACAAAATGCCATAAGCTTCTATTTATAGTATTACTTCCTGCACCAAAATCTCCATCTTCCAATGTGACATTAAAAAAAAAAGTCATTATAAACTTTCCATACCCACCCACAAAATAAGCCAAAATTATCACAATAAAAATTACCTCTTGACTTAAATATAATCATGCATTTGACTTTTAAATTATTATTATTATTATTATTATTATTATTATGTGACTATATCATGTCAACTAAATTGATTGATTATTACTTAAAACTTTTAATATTTTTTAAATCATTGTTCTATTAAACATTTTAGGGTCCACATAAAACAATCGAGAAAAATCGATTATCAATGATTTTTTTTAAGATTGGACAATGTGAACGATGTGAATATATATAAAAAAGTCTTTAGTTTTGAAGTGGCTAAACTTTAGAATTATCATAGTTAATTACATACCTACCCAAAATACTTGAGAGATAAATTTTAAAAATATTTAAAAAAAGCTAAAAACATCCGTTTTTTTTTAAAAAAAAAATAGAAACTCAGCTTTAAAATCAGCAATGTATGTATATTTAAAATTAAAAATTTTAAATTTTGAAAAAAATCATCAGTGTATATTTGTAATTTCAAGTGCTAAAAATATACCCAGGATGAGCATTAAACACAGTAGAGGTGTGTGTACTTAAAATAAAAATTTAAAATTTTTAGATGAATAAATTTTATGATAGTATATTTATAATTTTACATACCAAATATATATATATATATATGAGGGACCATTCATCTATGGACGCCCATAGTTTTTTTTATCTATAAGCGTTCATTATCAGCCATTGGATCCAACATTGATAAACGATACAATAATTATTATTTGGAACAGTATAATATACAATATTATTATTCATCAATATTGGTTATTGGATCGCGTTTCAAATCCTGATAATTAGACGTCATAGATTTTTCCTTTTCTACGTGAGCTTTGTCCCTATAGAGATATATATATATATATATATATATATAAATAGAAACACCAAGTAGGGGCCTATGTTAAGTCAAAATATCAATTCAAGCGTGTTTGAAAACCCTCCGATAATAATTATTATTATTGAAAAACTAATTGGAATCACTGGATCCAGTTTACATTTGGGCGGGGCCCACTGGCACGTCCACGTCAGCACGACGTGCAGGGTACGTCGGCCCCACCAAGACATGCAAACATTTGTTGTAGTTGTTGACTAGTTGTCGTGGGGTAGTACCATGCCATACGATCCCGTAATCTTGGAACCGTTTCCACTCACGTTTCCCCCCAACCGTTGCTTTTCCTCCGTGATTTAATTAATTTAATAAAAAAACTATTTTTGTAATAAAATTTTATTAGTTTATTATATATATGTGATTAATTTATTAGAATAAATTATGGATTTCCATTAAAAATAATTAAAGAAATTTCTCAAATTTAAATTTTTTTTATGATAAATAGATAACAAACACGATCATTTAAAATTAACAAGTATCTATATTTTTATTTTACATGAGCTTTTGGGTTCAATATTAGATTTATTTTGAAATAAACACATTATATACAAAGAAGCTCAGTATCAATAATAGATTATGAAGCAAGCTATCTTGAGTTCTTTAAATATATTACTTGTTCTGTTTTTTTATTTATTCATTTTAACTAATTTATATAGATTAAAAAAATACTGTTAACATTAATTAGTAATCTAAAATCTATTAAAAAAATATATTAATTTTTCAAAAATTCACTTATTTAAAATATAATTTAACTATAATTGGAAGTTATAGAAATACGGTAAACTTAAAAAAAAAATAATATTTAATAATATTTTATAAACTTTTTAAATGAGCAAATAAAAATTGACTAAAGAAAATATTTAAAATGAAACCAGTAAAAAAAATTACTAAATGAGGGTAATTTATGTTTTAATTGTTGAAATTATTGTTTTAATAATATCGTTTCCCTTGGTTAATTATCGTTTCCCATTGGCTTTGTAGTACAACAACGTCCTTCTTTCCTATTAATTTTTAAGCAGTACAAACGAAACCACCAACCAAAGTCGTCGTCTTCCCAAACTGAAACCCTAACCCTAACCCTAATTTCTCGTTCTTATATAAATCCTCGATCTCTTCGACATGGTTCTCTCAACCCCACAATGTACGAATCCAAGCTTGTCTTGGTTCTACTTCTCCTCCTCGGGTCTCTTCCTTCTCGCCGCTGCTCACGGCGTCGACCATGACTCTGATTCCGATGCTGGATCAGGGTCCGATTCGGGTGGGAAGGCTCCGGACTTGAGAGCGAAGTCGCTGATTCTCGTGAAGATTTGGTGCTTGATTATTGTGTTTTTTGGGACGTTTATTGGGGGGATTTCGCCGTATTTTTTGAAATGGAATGAGGGGTTTTTGGTTCTCGGAACGCAGTTCGCCGGTGGAGTGTTTTTGGGTACAGCGATGATGCATTTCCTTAGTGATGCGAATGAGACTTTTGAGGATTTGACGGAGGTTGAGTATCCATTTGCTTTTATGCTGGCTAGTGCGGGGTATGTGATCACGATGCTGGTGGATTGCTTGGTTTTCAAGCCTGATGAACAAGGGGAGGAATGGTGGAGGCTTTCATGGCGGTGCTGGGAGGAATGGAGGTGAGTGTTTTTCCATTAAAGTTTGGTTTTTTATTCATAATTTTGTTGAATTTTTTTTCAGAAAATTTGTATGTTGGACAGGGTTCTTCCTGAGTGTTTGCTGTCTTTTTTTTTCTTGTGGATTTTGTTAAAAAGATTGGATTTTTATCCAGATGTATGTGAATTTTTAGCTTCAAATTAATGTTTTTATCAATCATAGAGTTTTTAATGTTTCTTGAATTCATATATGCTTTAATAAGTAGATTCTTGCAATTTTCTTCATCAGTAAATTGTAAGAACTGTGATTTTATTGGAATTATCGAAATATTGTGATAATTTTATTTTTGTTGATATGTCATGGTTTTGTTCTGATTATTTGCAGAGACTTTTGAAACAGAAAAAGGAATTGTTGGTAGCAATTCACATGCACAATCTGAGGTAGGTTTGTGGCTTAAAATGCTACTTACTTTATACTTTTTCAAAACACTTATGATATATATTGTAAATATATGTAGTGTATGTTAATTTTGATTTGGCAAAGAGATTTTAAAGAAGAAACTCTTATCATGCAATATAATTAAAGTTTGATGACAAAGACTAAAATTAAGTTTTTATGAGGCCTTTCGAATCATTTATACATATACGCACATGTGCAGAGATGTGTTTGTGATGTTCTTTATAAATTCTTTGCTACC
The DNA here is from genome assembly GCF_009730915.1 of Dioscorea cayenensis subsp. rotundata. Taxonomy (NCBI): domain Eukaryota; kingdom Viridiplantae; phylum Streptophyta; class Magnoliopsida; order Dioscoreales; family Dioscoreaceae; genus Dioscorea; species Dioscorea cayenensis. Next base: position 1,518,990 of record NC_052483.1, read on the forward strand.
ACACCTTATTATGTGAATATTGGAATTCTTGTATGTGCTTGCTGCAACCTCATTGTTAGTCCAATCATACTTGACCGAAGACATTACAACTTTGATCATGTTAATTTCCCTTTCTATGTTTTACTTTGATTTAGATTCAGTTAAATTTACTTTCACTGATGTTGTTGTACACTTGTTTATCACAGACAGAAGACAGTGCTCATGGTCACTCTGCTGCCAAGTCTTTAGTGTATGCTAGTTCACTGGGTGATAGCATAATGCTGATTGTTGCATTGTGTTTCCATTCTGTGTTTGAAGGCATTGCCATTGGAGTTGCAGGTAAATTATACCTCTAACACCTAGATCTATAATGTGAATTTCTTTTATTATCTCTGGCCATGCTTTCATGTTTTCTTTTAACTACACATTCGAGTTTGAAATGTGTCATCTACTCTCTTGGATCCAAAATTTTCAAAATATGACTCGGTCAAATATCAGAGTTTCTCTTTTCACTGTCATGGCTTTCATGTTTTGGGATGTAATGCTTTAATGTTTTCACCTAATTCTCCATATGCATTTGTGTCTGAAATGCATCATCTAATTCTCTTCTATCTGAAGTTTCAAAATATGACTGGATCAAATATCCGGGGTTTCTCTTTCACTGTCATGACTGACATGCCGATGTCCTTTGTCGGGCATCTTGGTTGGCAAGTATGCAGTTGTAGACATCACTGCTTTTACTTTGGCGACTCTGCTTTCTATTTAAAATAGACCGTCATACTATTCTGCATCATGCATTTCATAGGAACTGTTCTGTTTGCGAGAGATCAATGGAATAATCTTTCAAGATAAGGGATTCCCAAATATTGGATTGTGCACAATGTCAAATCATGAAATCCGAAAAGATCAACGGTGTGTCTATTAATCTATTGGATTACTCTAAGAAAAATCATTAGCTGCCATTGTTGGGACCAAGATTATATATAGAATCCTGCTGAAGTGTGTTTCAGTAAATTATTCCTATTTAATTACAATACAATTCTTCTGACTTTTTGGTGTGATATAGGCCCTCTTTAGATCAAGATCACAGATTATTGAAGCCTTATTAAAAACTTCAAAATGCTTGTTGTGAATAAGAAATTAGAAGGTTTTCAAAGAAGTCATCTTCCATAGTTCCATATGTATACTGTCAAACCTAGTGATAAGGGTAAAAATTACCAGATTTTCATCAATTTAATTGAGCATTTTGTTCATCAATAATCTTCATTTGGTTTTTTTTGTCCTCGAGATGTTACACTATACTATCATATGCAGAAACCAAGGCAGATGCATGGAAAGCCTTGTGGACAGTGAGCCTACACAAGATCTTTGCTGCAATTGCAATGGGAATAGCACTCCTTCGAATGATTCCCGATCGGCCTCTCCTCTCATGCGCATCGTATTCCTTCGCCTTCGCCATCTCATCTCCCATCGGCGTGGCCATCGGTATCATCATCGATGCTACAACACAAGGCAAAGTGGCGGACTGGATTTATGCCATCTCAATGGGTCTTGCATGCGGGATCTTCATCTATGTCGCCATAAACCATCTTCTTTCTAAAGGTTACGTGCCATTGAAGAACATTACAGCAGACACGCCGTTAAACCGATGGATTGCCGTGGTCTTAGGTGTCGGAGTCATTGCCGTTGTGATGATCTGGGACACTTGAGAAGATGATATAAAGCATAGAATACAATAATGATTTTTTGTCGTCTTGGTTCTATGAGTAATTGTCCTCGACATTCTTAAATATATAAGGTGTAATGTTGTGCAAAATTTCACCTTTTTCCTTGTTTTTTTCCTTTTGAAAAGGTGATATTACCATATTGAATTTTACCAATTTGTCACTTGGTGATAATTGTTTCAAGAGAACAAACATAATAACTAACAAATTTAGTCACTAAAGGGGAACAAGAAATGGTAAGTATCTTTTTATAAAAAAAAAGATAAAAGGAGTTGGATGGTCAATGCATATTACACACATAAATCCATTACTTAATGGTACCACTACTAAATCAGTTGTGATGAATCTTAAATGCATTTATGAATTAAAATGAGAATGAACTATAGAATGATACCATCTTTGCTTAATGATCATCACTGGAACACAAAACTGGTTATTTGATCATGCCAGACTATGCTTGGGCTCCATATTGTTCTTTCCCAGAAAAGGCCATAACTAATATCAGGAACGGCAAAACAAGCGGCCGGAGTTTGCAAAATTTCCAAAAGATTCTGCAATGGAGCATCAAATTTCCAAATGAAGCTTTTCGAAACATATGATTGCAATGACTGGTCCAGCAAAATCCCCAAGAGCACAGCCTGTTGAATATAATGCATGTTGTTGGGTTGTTACAGGTGGACAACAGAGAATTTTCGGTTAACAACAGGAAGTGATTTCCTTACCAACCCACTGTCCGGTTGAAGGATGAATAAGAGCACAGATTCCTGCACCGATCGATGCAAAAACCAGTGATGCAGTGCACTTTATTGTTGTTGCATATACCTTTTTCCCAAACAACCTGATTTTTTCATTTTTATCAGCAAGTGGATCATCTTCTGATTTCCGGATAAAACATCGGTAGGCGTCAACTCCTATCTGGACAATCCATGAGGCTGCCACACCTAACATATGTCCTGTTCCAGAGAAACAGATAATAAAAGAGTTCTTCGGGGGAAAAATAATAATAACTTGCACTTGAGGATTGAAAATAAATAACCTCTAAAAGTCGTTCTGCTGACACTGAAAACAAAACAGGGAGTACTAATGTCCCTTGCAGCCTTCCGTTTGGCCGACCTTGGAACATCTGCGAGTCAAAAAAATTCAGTAACCTGAAATGCCCTAATACAAAAACAATGAGTTATATACTGATGCCTTTGTTTACAGGCTTCACTAGTTTTAGTGCTTTCTTGCACTCTTAGAGACTCACATTTTTGTAAGTAATTTAATGAGACATGAGAAATCCATAAAATGCTTCGAAAAAACATCAGAATATCCTGCTGCCATATATTTGATCAGTGAAGTACCTTTAAGAAGTTTCCATGCCATTCTTTGAGAAACATAGTGGACAGCAAGTCTTTCCAGCACCCTTCTAACCGTTACAACAGTAGTCTGAAGTGCATAGAATGTGTTCAGTCATGGCAGACATTGGATGGAGTACTAGTGAATAGCACATTCCAAAGCCAAATTGAAATATTGCTGATCATTTTCCAAATTTCATACTTTGCAAGAAAACATATTCAAACAACCGATAAAACAAGAGTCACCTCACGGGCTATTTGTTTCACTGATTTCTTGAAGGGAGTAACCAAATCAACAGATTTGTTCTCTGGAGGGTCTTCAAGATCATCGTTGTCCCCTTCTACAGGTGGGTGAGGTTCCAACAGTGGTAAATAAAATAACAAGAAGGACCTCACTGATGTCAATGCAAGTGACTTCAACCCAAAAGCAGAAGTCAAGGATTTCAGTTCCACAGGGTATTCCTTTGGTCTATATGTTACAGAGCTAGACAATAACTCTTCAGTGGGTATATTAGGGATGTAACTATCACTCAATGCTGCACCAGCATCACAATAGGCAATAGGAATTCCTCCATTTCTGATATGTAACACACCAAAATCATTATAAGCCAGGACATCAAATTTAAAATAATAATCACATAGCACATAGCTTTAATTGCATTACACAGAAAACAAAACATGCACACATTTTTGTAGATGGTACCTAAGTCCAAAATGCACAAAACGAAAAATTATGGGAGTGTTTTGAAGGGAATATGGGTGGATTAGATTAAGGCACCAAAAGCCTTGATCCCTCCTTTTTCTCGTTTTGGTGTCTTTAATGGAAAGAACGAATAAGGAATGGGTGTTTAGTGAAGAAATAATGTAGGGGTTTGGACTAATGAGACTTTTTCTTCAAATTTGATATTTTGTACCCTTCATTTCCTATGAATGATATACTTGAGGCCATATATGATTAATGCCAATATAAACCCCTCAATCAAGGTAAAGATTCAAAAAATAACAAGCTATGGATCACAAAAGAGTTGGGAGCCAAGGGTGAAAGAGAAAATAGGAAAAAGAAACATGAGATGTGATGTGAGAAACACACAAAGGTAATTTTTCTTATACCCCTTAAGCTACTCCCACTCCCATTTAGGAGTAGCTTGATCCGGAGTATGTTTTCTTGTTCCTCCAAAAGAGGGTTAAGCCCTACAAAGGGGTCTTTGACAAAATTTTATGGATCAAGCAGGATTAAGGGGCTTAATCCATCTCTTAATCTGCCAGCCAGTGTTACCATTGACAAAGTGATCGTCTAGTACAATGACAATGAAGAACATTCAAACGGATACATGGTAATATCAGTAAAACAAACACTAGCAATCATGTAAAATTAGTAGCCAAGCATCCACTTTATTCATTGTAAAACAAAAACTATCCCAACTTTTATCTCATCTCTATTCCCCAACTACATTGTTTCATTGCCAAACATAGTTGTCGAATTACTCTTTTTGTAATGTATATAAGATAAAAAAGGTTAGTTGGATTTGAACAATAACATCAATCATTCTCCTTTAAAGGTTGTCAAATAATCACCATTCTCCTAAAAAACAAATTAGATGTGAATTTCCTACAAACCAATTCAAGGAATATACAAAGTAAGAATTTTTTTTTCCCATGTTAAAATTTAATAATTTTGGAACAAGAACCTTTCCATTTCCAACTTTCTTCAGAATCAAAGATGAAATTCTAATATTTAAATATATAAACACACAAAGGAAGATATTTTACTCAATTTAGCTACGATTCAGGTATAATTTGATCTTAATTTCTCGTATACTTTCGTACTATAACCAGCAATACGCATAGAATTCCACTCCCAAATCACAAAACACAACAAGAGATTGCAGTATCATGATCAATCAACAAGAAAACGTCCAAAAATCTCGATTTCACGCCATCAAATCACAAGAAAAGCTTCTCAGAAGGTAAAAAAGGGGAAAGAGATCAACAGACCCGAAGATGGAACGGGATGCAAAAGGCCAAGAGGCAGCGGCGGAGGCGGCCGCAGCGGAGACGGCGAGGGTGGCGGAGAAGAGGTGGTGCGCGTGGACGGGTTGGGCGTGCACGGCCGAGTTCTTCTTGGCAAGATTGAGAACGAGGGCTATGCCCGCCATTGCCGAGCTGGAGAACGATCCGACTCGCGAGCTCAAAGATTGAAGCTTTTTCCCCCTTTTTAGGTCAAGACTCAACACTAAGCACTTAGAGCTATATATATATATATATATTAATTAAAAAAATAAAAATAAAAATTTATTTACTTATTTATTTATTTATTTTTTAAAAAAAGGGTGATATTTCCGAAGAAAAGTTTCATGATCATCAAAATTTTTATTTCCACTTTTTTTATATATATATATATATATAGAACAATAATTTTATATAAAATTGATTCTGTGTATTCCCAACAACGAAAAAATTAGGAGAAATATAAACAAAGGAAAGGACATATATTAAAAAGCAAATTGTGATATTTTAACAAAATTATTTGTTAAAAGAAAATTATTTCCTTTTTTTTTAAGTTAAGACTCAACTATGCACCCTATATATATATATATATATATATATATATTTATAAACAAAAGAAAAACAAATTTGATATAAAAATTGACACTATTTATTCCCATATATACATAAAAAACAGTAAAAAAATAGAAAAATAACAATAAACTGTAAACGGTGACAAATACAAAGAAAAATCCCACAATTATTAGAAATATATTTTTATTTTATTTTTTTTAAATAATATGCACTAATTATCTCACACACCTCATATCTTCAACCATGTTTTTGAAATAAGTCAAACCTTTAATTTTTCATATGGAAGTTAATTGCATTGCCGCTATCTTATTACGGTAATGGTGTTAAGACTCAACTAAACATTTAGATATATAAATAAACAACTAAATTAGAAATAAAAATTAATTCTATTTATTCCATCAGATTAAAAAATAATAAAAATATGGACAAAATGACAACTAAAATTGTGTGAAATACAAAGAAAAAAAGTCTCAAAATTATTAATGAATAATATTTTTGTATTTCTATATATGTTTTAGTTTCCATCTTGTTTAGTCATTTCCACTTTCAGTAGCTATTTTGTTCTCTAGTTGGTGCAATTTAAGTTTTTTAGTTCATTTTCTTGTATTTGGTCTCTGCTTTTTGTTACTCCTTTTTTAATTTTTTTAATTAATTATAATTTATCCATTTTTTTAATTTCTTCCATAATAATTAATAACTAATAATAATATATTTTTATGAATTTATTTTATAAAATGCGACAAACATGTGTTACTGCATAAGCACTAGCATTTTTACCTATAAATTTATAAATTTTATTATTTTTTATTATATAATAAAAAGATAGATAGATAATTATCTTAAAAAGTCCATACCTTTTGTTTAGAAAGTTATTAATAAATCAAATCAATTCAACAGGTAAGGTAAGGTAAGATTGAACCATATTTCAATTCTATAGTAACCAATGTTGTCAGACCCGGATCGCCCCGGCCGGTTCAACCGGAAAAACCCGGTGTTAATCCCCCATTGACCCGGTGTTAACCCGGTGTTAAACCTGGCCTGGGTATACCCCATTGACCCGGGTATTAAAAAACCCGGTGTTAATCCGGTGAGTCAGGCGGTTCAATCAGGGAGCCGGTTGACCCGTACGAGTCAATCGAGTCACAATGTTTAATTTTTACTATATTTAATAATTTATTATTATTTTTCTCATTAAAAACCACAAAAATCGTGTATATTTATTAATATTAATTTATAATTTATAATCAATAAATAGAATTACAATATATATATATACCAACAAAAAAATTAACATTTAAAAAAATAAAAATATATTAATGTATTATGTAAATACTTTTCTAAAAAAATTTAATTTATTAAGAAAAATAAAACAAAAAAATGAGTGTAATTTTTATTATAAAAAAATATAAAAATTAAAAGTATTCTAATTAAATAAAAAATATAAGAAAATTTAAAACAAAATAAAAACTCAATTGAGATATAAGAATTAGTGAGTTAAATTTCTTATTTATTTTAACAAAATCAACCAATAAACAAATAAATAAATAAATAACACCGAGAGAAGTTTGATAATTTTAAAAATGTAAAAATAAATGACAAAATTAGAAAACTCTACTGTATATAAGGTCATTTATCAATTTAAATATCAAATTTGAGTAGGTTTTATAATATAATTATGGATTTAATATTATATTTGTTTATTATTAATTATTATAATATTTTTTTATATTTAATTATTGACCCCGGTTCAACCCCGGTTCAACCCGATTGAACCCGATTGACTCTGACTCACTGGACTTAATGGGCATTCATTGCTACGGGTCCCGACAACCTCGATAAGTAACTATCACGAAATCAATTCCGTGGGATCTATCTGTCAGCGTAACAATCACATATATATACCTCTATTTTATGCATGGTTTGTGATAGGATTTCAAATCTTGTTCAAAACAAATATGTTTTGCTTAACATAGAAATGTTTACAGTGGAAGAACCAGGAAATTTATGATGTAGGGTGACTGTTGATATTTTTTACAACTTCATTCATTCATTCTTCTTCTTCTTCTCACCATCACTGAACTTCCTCATGAGATCTTGAAGCTCCATGTAATGAACTTCTGGTCTGCTACTCTCCAACAAGCTCACCAAAATGCAAGAAAACATTCTTGTCACAAGCAATCCTCAAAGACCCCAGTGTATGAGTAACCAAACTCCTCCACTAATTCTCTAAGAAGCTCTTCTACTAATGAGTGTGGTTGAGGATGTTTGCATTCATCTCAATCTTGTGCACCACCTTCTTCCCCACATGAATCTTAGCATTGCCCCTTCTCAGATTTGTGTCTCTCCTGTTCATTGTCAGCCTCTTCATGATGCTAGTCATGGTTTTTTTTTAATTATTATTATTGGTCTATTCTTTGTGGAAATCAAGATCATGCTACTATTTATATGTATATTGGAAGTTTGTATTTGACTAATGAACAGGGAATGTGGAAACTTTTGATTGGTTCTTTGACCTGTAAAATATGGTGAGCTTTTTTTGTTTTTCTTCAGAGTAGAGTTCCACTTCTGTTGGGAATTCATTGGTTTTTTTATAGTTTAAACTTTGTTCATTCCATATAGACTGTTTGTCATTGGATACATCAAAAATGGCATCTTTATTAATTGCAGGTTTGCTCATTGTTTGGTTCTAGCCTTCAAATTGAGATCTTTATGAGTTCTCTGATTCATGATACATAAAAACTGAAAAACTTTTTTGTTTGTATGGTTCTTAACTCTTGTGTTTTTCTTCAGTAAGTTTTCTGCAACTTGTTTTATGTGGAGGACTTTTCTGCTGTTAATTATTTTTTTTTTTAAGAGAAAGCTGAAATTTTCAATCTTACTCAATTACTTGTGTATATATATATATATACATATATGATATTGATGTTCATTTAGTATCAAAACCTCTTTCATTATCTGCAAGATCTTGTTCATCAGTCATAAATTGCAGTATCGATAATTTTGTTCTATGATTCATGGTTTCAAGCATTTTTAATTTTTTTATATCATGTGAATTGATTGCAGATGAAATACATTTTGTTATTCTATGTATATATTATCTTTGCTTCCTCTGTTATTCATGAATTATTTGAATGATGTATATTTTGCTGAAGCATTCCTTTCACCTTTATGAAATTCATATACTATGCAGTGATATCTTTCTCTAATTGATGTACAGAATGATGATTTGTTTGCGGATATCTTGCACAATTTTGTTATGTAAATTGTGTATTTTTAATCGTCTTTTTTCAAACAGGCGTGCCTTCTGAAGATGTTGATGTTTTCAGAAGAGCTTTCATTTTCACAATGAACAACTCTGAATCCTATGAATGATTTCCTCTCATCAGCAACATTAAATAACTTCTCATCATTTCTGCACACACTATATCAGTAACTGCTCTGACAATTCATAGTTAGCAGATATATGTTCATCGGTTAATTTAATCCTATTAAACTGTGTTTTTCACGACACGGCAAGTTTAAACATGGAAATAGACTCTACAACTTCACCCACTGATCACCGTCGATGTAATTTTGATCGAGGAAAGGCTTAGCTTCATCATTTTTAAGTGATCTTGCCCATGGAACCCGTTGGCTCAAATTGGCGCCGCTCCCCGTGTTCTCAAACTCTCCAAACCACACTGTCCTGCAAAACTACATCGAATTAGCTTTCGACAAAGTGATTGAATTCAAACAATTCAGTATCGACGACGAAGCTCATACCCTCTCCTCGAAGGATCACCCCAGTCATCCCATCCTTGAGGCAGTATAATTCCATCAATTTGGCAAAATGAATACACTACTCTTGCATACCTTCCCCAAGCTCTTCCAAGATACACTAATCCCGAGCCGGTAACCTTGCAATCAGTAAACGAAAAGCCCGAATCATCCGAAGGCGAACTCCTCTGCGACGCAGCAATTGCACCGTAACTCTGTGCAACAGCATGCAATTCACATCCCTGCTTGAAAAGACATCATAAACACATCAATAAACCGATACAAATTGCGACAGATTAAATTACTGCAGTAAACTCTACCTGATACAATGATCTTGCACTTCCAAATATAAAATCTATGGAACCTTCTATGTAACATTGTTTGAACAAATGCCGGCCTTGATGATCAAACAATGTGTCTTGATTCCCCAATATCCGGCATCGATATAGCACCGCCTTATCGCCCGATAGTCTAAGCGCCACCGCCTGCATTCCTACTGCTCCCGGTTGCGCGGCTTGTGCTGTATTCTGTAACTTGTTTATCCTAACAATCAGAAACTGAAGTTTTATTTCATCCAGCTAATTGCGACAATTGTTTAGTACCTTGAAAGTGATACCATTAGCACAAAAATAATCAGCTTCGACAGCAACCGAAGCCGAATTAAGTGTGCCTATTGTCTGTCCATTCGATAACAGATCCGATGCTTGAGAATTCCAAGCAATAACTGTTTCACTGCTTCCTTTACTGATGAAGGAAATGTAAGGTTTTGTGCTTGGTACTAAAACCTTCTCTCTGTGACAAAATTCATTCAGTGAAAAACAGAAACAAAAAGGTGACAAAAATAATAATAATAATAATAACTGCAATTACCAACCTGTAAACTCCTGGTGATATAAAGATCTTCACTCTTTGATTATTCCCATGAGGAACCAAATCAACTGCTCCTTGAACAGTAACTGAATCTCCATTCCCATCCTTTGAAACAGAAATCACTCTGTTTCTCAATGATTCACTCTCTGAACTCACTCTATCATTCAAAACCAAATCATTCCAACTAATAAGCCTCTCATCTTGTTGCAAACCAAGAACAGTAAAACACAACAAGAACAAGATGAGAACATGCAGTAAGTCCATGTCTTGTTGTTTAACAACAAAAGAAGAACTCAAAGTAAAGAGAGTTATATAAGAAAAGCAAGAAGGTGAGAAAGAGATGGTGCATTAAATGAGAGGAGCGTGGTCTTGTTGCATGCTTAGATTATCAAGGATTGAAAATGCTTAAAAAGGTGCAACGGTTGAAGAACTGGTAGGAAAAAGAGGGAAAGATGAGGAGTTTGAAGCCATGAAATGATGGAAAGATGGTGAGCATTGGTGGTGGTTGATGAGCAGTTTTAAGGCAACGGTTATACTACTTCATAGTTCATACTTCATAGTCAATATTAGTAGTTAATGTCCACAACGTGAAAGAGGTTGCTAAGAACTTCTTGATTATTTGTTAATGACTTTGATTAATTAATAATTACCACCTTAATTAAAGTTTTTTTCCTTTCTTTTTTCTTTTTCTAATTTAATGACGTTTTGCTACTTTTTTCTTTTTTTTCTAGTCAATAATATAGTTTTTTCTATACGTTTTGTGTCATTAATAGGAGTGGAAATGGAATAATTGCAAGATGAATTATTTTTAATTAATATTGAAAGAATGTAAATTTAATATTGAATATGATCATGACAAATACATTGGACTAAATTCATACTTTAAACAAAATGTATATTATTTTTAAGAGGAAATCATTATATGTACTCTAACTAAACTACTGGCCAAACCTCATATAACAATGACAAATCTCATACTCATCATGTTTCCATTTTATCTCTTAATAATTCTAGATTTGCCACTGTAGTAATAAAAACGTGTATGTATATATGTTTAGGGTTATTAATCTAAAAATAAAATAAAATTCAAACTTTATGAAACACATGTTAGAAATTTCGACGTCCATTATCAAATGTAACCGTGACTTTCTCTGTTCATTTTCTTATCAAAAAGAATATACAAACATGACCTCGGATCCAACAATTAGTGGTTGAGGCTTTATTGATTGGACAACTCTAATTTAACTCATATCAAATCATTTGTCATATTATCAGTTTCACAATTTTCTTCATAATTTTTTATTTAATTTTTTAAAAATCTAAAATTTTAATTATTGCTAATGGTTAAAATTAGTTTATGTAGCCCCACCTTTTAATTATATGACACCAAACTTGCATCATAACAACTGTTTGTATTATAGCAATAGGTTGTTAACTTATTCTTGCACACACTTAAACTCACAATTGGAATAATAAATTTTCACCCTATGGCATCTTGAAAGCACCTCGAAATAACAATATAATGTAGTACTCTAGCAATCACTGAATTATGTGCTTATGCACTAAGAGTTCACTTTGATCTCATGAGGATATGACATCCATTAAATTACTATAGGATTTTAAATTTAGCTAAATTTCAGTCTTTTTCTAAAAAAATGGTTAATGTGTATTTGATTGTAAGTATTAATGGATTGCAGGATCGAAAGTGAAGCCAGTGGTTAATTTTTTTATTTTTTTTTTTATAAATATGAACAAATCAAGTTTCAAGAATAATTATTTACATGAAAAGCAATCGTTAACTCAACGATATGTGTCCTCACTCTATACAGAGTCACAGACCGAGATTTGAACTTCATTTTTCAGCAACACAAGATATGATGTCAAAAGACAATAAATCACACGGTCCTTGGCAACCCAATATCAAATTCAACATAGCTTTTAATTATATATATATATATATATATAGTTTAATTATCGTACAGATCCCTATAATATAATTTTTGTTTTTACAGTCTTTATATAGTCCGTGACGTTGATGTCCAAGTTCTGCTAAAAAAATATTGTAAGGATTAGAATTACTCGACTCGACTAAATATGAGAATCTAATTATACTTAAAAATATTATAAGATCTAAAAAAATAGAAAATACACAATTATAAGGATCTGTACGGCAATTATACTTTTATATATATATATATATATATATTATATAGTATATATATAGGAGTTACTTACAAAATGTGTCAAAAGGTGACCTATAATGACGCCCATGCCAGATAGAATTGGGTTGGACGCACGTTTGGAATTGGATTTGATCATATGACTGATAGAGGGCAAAACTTTCACATACTAAAGTTTATGTCTCCTCTATGTTGATAATTTTTTTCATTTGATGAATTATTTTTAAGTTGGATTCAAACATTAATAAATTCTGAATGTTTTTTAAATATTATATATATATATATATATATATATATATATATATATATTTAACAAATGTAACAAATGATACTATCATTTGCAAGAGTGCATCCGCAAACATGTACTCATTATTACTATATAGATTGTATCCAGATTCTCATTATTATTATGAAGATTGTATTTACAAACAAATACTCATTATTATTTTATAACTGCATCCACAAACAGATACTCATTATTACTATAACATCTAACAAAACTTGAACTCAAAATTTAAATTTCATACGTCAATATCTCATCTAGTGGGACCAATGCTGATAAAATATAAATAAAATATTTATTTTTATTTGATTGATTTTCATCCAAATAAAATAAAATTTTGAAAAAAAAATAAGTTACTCCAGAGTTCAGCCTTGTTCAAACAAAATATATATATATATATAACGCTGGATTCATCCATGCATCATCATTCGTTTCATTGAAAGAAAAAATAAATATTATTTATTAAAAAGCAATTCTAGGCTTTGTTTGCAATATATATATATAAATATAAAATATTTAAGGGGCTTGTGTGCATAAAAAATATCATGAAAAATGTAAAAGAAAATTTTCGATGGTCTTTTGTGGAAACTGGCAAAAAAGTTGTAAGAACAGAGTTTTTATTAGTTCTATTTTGTAAAATGTAACATTATTAAAGGCTAAATTATAAAAATAAAAAGATATAGGAATTATAATTAAATATTATAAAAAGATGTGAGTTTAAGATATGTATACACATTATCTTAAATTGTAAATATTGCAAAATTTAAATTTCCTTTAAAATTAAAGATCTTTAAAAATATATTTATCCAAGTAACTATTTTTTTTTTTTATCTCTATGACTATCATTATTAAACATGTTTGGATAGAAATTTCAATATATATTATATTCCATGATATAAATAAAGAAAATAAATAACTATTTTTTTTAAGTAGTCACTGACTCACTCCATTTTTTGCATATAATTTGAATATTAAATAAATCTATTACTGAATGAATATGACATAAATACATTAAATCTCTGTCATTCATATGTGCACAAAATACATTAAATATAAATTTTAAAAGAAAAAACACAGATAACATGAGAATTTTGTAATAGTTGTTATTATCATTGTTGTTTTTATAGTAATATTTTTACCGAATAAATTTTTTTTTTTTGAATAACGTAGATGCATCTACGTCATTATTTTTTTTTAATCTTTTTTGTTAAATAATTAATTTTTTTATTATTTAAATCTTAAATTTAAACTTTTAATCGTAATAATAAACCTAAAACTCTCTATCTAAACCCTAAAGTGTAAATCGCAAAACTATGATTTAGCGAATAGGATTTACGGTTTATGGTTTAAAATTTTAGGGTTTAGTATTTATTATTTAGGATTTAAGATTTTAGATTTTTAGGCATAGATTTTGTAGCATTTAGTTTTAATATTTTAAATAATATTTTTATATATATTTTTTTAAATTTTAAAAATTTAAGTATTTTTAAAGTTTAAATTTAAAATTTATATAAAAATAATGACATAGATGACAAGTTGGTATTCACATCATTTAGACGTGAAAATCTATTCAGAAAAAAATATATTTGATAAAAATAATTTATTTTTTATTTTTAATTAATAATTGTTTTATTTTGAGTGGATAATTGTTCATTTTATATTTTTGTTGTTTGTCAGACTTTAACTTCCACTTGTTTTAATATATCTTGATTTATCTATTTTTTTATAATAAATCTCGATGAAGGATGATGATAATTTAGAAGATAATATTTATACATCTAAACAAATTTGATCAAAACAAAAGCATAAAATTTAAAATACTTGGAGATAAGAAAAATATATAATTTTTGAACTTATTAAAATCAGATATTATTAATCCAAATTATAATATATATATATATATAAATTAACGGTGGAGATTAACTGACGGTAAGAAGCATCACCATCACAGCCGTCAATTCGACCCAGTTTCGGCGCAGAAGCATTGATAACCACACGATTTGTTTCCTTATAAAAGACTCACACCATTTAATCCAAATAATAATAAAAAAACAAAACCAAAAAAGAGTTCCAATCAAACACGCTTCTCTCTCTCTTCCTCACTAAACAAACACACCCCTTCATCCACCCTTAATTTGTCCACGTCATCGATCCTCGACTGTTAATCCAACGGTTGTTATTGGTCACTGATCAAGAGAAAAAACAAGGTGGTTTGGTTCGAACCGGGTTGGGAGGGCCCGGTTCGGGTTGGACCGAACCGGATTTTGAGATTTTCAAAAAAACCCAGTGAAAATGGGAATTTTTAGTGGATAAAAAGGGGAGAGGAGAGAGGAGAGAGAAAGAGAGGAAAAAAAATCGAATTTTTGGCTTCTCCGCCCAGTGCTCCGCCTCCTTGCCACCCTCTTTCGAAGTTCTAGGGTTAGGGTTAGGGTTTTGGGGTGCTGCTTAAGCTTTGGTGGATTCTAGGGTTAGGGTTTGTTGTGTTGGATTCGTTGATTGGTGGAATCGAGTTGGGGGTTTTGAGGAGGGGTTGATCGGAATAGTGGGGGATGGATGAGGTTTGGGAGAGGGCTGTGGAAGCGGCGCTGGAAGGGCAGGGGGATTCGTCGACGGCGCCGAGGACGTTGACGCTGGATGGTGCGGTGAAGTGTGTTCATGGACGGCTGCCGCCGCCGGCGCTGCTGGAGAGGTTTCAGAGTTTGGAGCATCTATCGATCGCGAACGTGGGGGTTTCGTCGTTGGAGAAGTTCCCGCGGCTGAAGAACCTCCAGCGGCTTATACTGTCGGATAATCGGATCGCTAGTGGCCTTGAGTTTCTGGTTGAGGCCGGGCTGGAATCGCTCAGAGACCTTGATCTCTCCAACAATCGGATCCAGTTCTTGGAGGAACTGGCACCGTTGGCTCGGCTCCGGCTTGTCTCGTTGGATCTCTATGAATGCCCTGTTACCAAGGTCAGGGATTATAGATCCAGGGTTTTTGGGATGATCCGAACTTTGAAATATCTTGACAAGATGGATGCGGATGAGAACGAGAGACCAGAGAGTGATGATGATGAGGAAGACGATGAGGAGGAAGATGAGGATGAGGATCCAGTTAGCGGCGAGGTAGATGGTGATGATCGAAGTGGGAAAGTGGCAAACGGTGGTAGGAGCACTGCTGGAGATGAGGGGATCATTGATGCTGATGATGATGAGGAGAGTGATGCTGATGAGGAGGAGACGGGTGCTGAAAGGAGAATAGAGTCCAATGGGCACCATTCGAATGGGTTCAGAGTGGAGCCTGTTAGATTGGTTGATGGGGATGAAGATGATGAAGAGGATGTGGAGGATGAGGACGATGAGGATGATTTGGGAGAAGAAGTTGATGAGGAAGATGGGGAAGATGATGATGTGGTAGAAGTTCATGAGATTGAAGATAGTGGTGATGAGGATGAAGATGTTGTTGAGGATGATGATGATGAGGAGGAGGATGTTGAGGATGAGGATGGTGAAGAGGAGGAAGAAGATGTTGAGGATGAGGATGATGCGGAACCTGGGAGCACAGGCAGAGGAAGTGCTGAAGGTGAGATTGATGGTCATGAGCAAGGGGAAGAGGGGGAGGAGGATGATAATGGGGAGATTGGGGAAGAGGATGAGCAGGGTGTTGAGGAGAGGGAGTTCGATGATGATGATGGGGATGGAGAGGATGAGGTGAAATTCCTTTTTTCCTTCAGTCCTGTGCACTCATTTACCATTTCTTCAGTCATTTATATGGTCATTTAGCTTTCCAATTAGTATGATTTTTTGCTTCATGGTTTGCAAATTGCAATTTTGTTTACATTGTGCTTCACGAAGTTATGCTATTTTTAGTGCACGTAAGCTTTGGCGGCGTTCATGGATGCTTTCGAATATTCGTCTGCTATTGTGTTGGGATTTAGGGTGTTAATGGTAGCTTCTAGGTAGCTAAAACATTTAGTTGTTTTTTCTGGCGACATCGGTATTCAAATGTCTAGTATTATGTTGGACAAAACTTATTGATATCGTGCTTTGTCTTATGTGATTTTTAAGTCTAGGATTAGATACTCATTCACATGAGCTTTGCTTTGTGTTTTTATTAGATTTGTTGCTTTCCACTTGATAGACTTCATTTGCTGTAGAAAAAGAGAAGAAACATTTTGTTTCTCTTAGTGCATGCTTCAGATTTTTAAAATATATTTCTTATTCCTCTCAATCACCACATGCAATCTTTGGCAAAGAGTTTTCATGTTTATGAAAAGTTAGTTGCTGGTTTGCTTTGATATTGAGGCAAGCCATTTTTGAGAGAGTTTAGGAATTGTGACCGGAGACTTTCTTAGTTACCAAAAGTCAGCAGCTAAAAGCTTGGAATCTTTTAGGTTTAACCTTGCTCAAATACGGATTTGAGTATGGTGATAAGTTACAAACCTTGCTTAAATATGGGTTTGAGTGTGGTATTAATTGTTTCATATCTTTCTTTTTATGTTTTTAAGTTGGCCACCATTTTTGTACTTTATTGGGTTGCAGCTGTTTTGCTTTTGACCTCAAAGTTGGTTCTGTTGTTTTGAGCCCCTTGTAGAGAACTTGTAGGCTAAGAAGGAAATAAAGGCCATTTTTTTGTTCAGATTTTACCATTTGTTTTCCATGCTCTTTTCTTTTTTAGGCTGCATTTAAGTTCTTAAATTCACCTTTTCTGAAATTTATACTGTGCTGTTTAATGTTGACACTATCTTGACAGCAAGCTTCATAACTTCAGATTCTAATAGGCCTTTACTGGTACTTTGCTCATTATGTTTCTAGTTGAAGTATTAATCTACTTTTTCGTCTTTTTACCAAGTAATTTAAGCCGTAGGCAGTTATTATATATCAGAAGATTGCTTTACTTTCAATATCAGAGGTAAAACTTTAACCAAATAAAAAAGATTATCAGATGTCAAAGAAAAATTGTGAATTGCTATCTTGAGCACCCTTTTTTCTCCAAATGCTAGTCCTGTAAATCTAGTTTTGCTCTTCACACTTGTATGCGTTTTGGTTTGACCTGTGATTCTATGTACTTTGTAGCAGTAGTTGCTTATCCTGTTGGGAAATCTCCTTCACATATTTCCAAGTTGGAGCATGTTTTTTTAGTTTTTTGTCTTCCCTAGTTAATTCCGTAAGCTTTTCTTTTTTCTCATCATGTAATTTATACTTTTATGTTGATAGCAAAATTAATTTTCTCCTTGCTTTGAATCTTATCTTAAAATTTCTTTTGATGTGTAAGATAATCCCCATGCACTGATTTGTTATTGAACAATTTCTGGTTTTTCTTCATGCACTTGATCTGCTTGCTTGTTAGATTTTTGCTATCCTCGTGCATTTGCTTCTTCTGTCATCAAATTTTGTCACCCAATTACTGCAATTATAGTAGTATTTTTATTTCTTTTTATCTGTGATTCTTTTAAACGGAGGTTTCTTTCTATTTGATCAGGAAGATGGCACTGAGTACCTTATGCAGCCAATACCTCAAGTTGATGAGTACCTTATGCAGCCAATACCTCAAGTTGATGACGAGAATGGTGGAAATGACTTCGATGGCTGCAACGAGGAAGATGAGAGCGAAGACGATGAAGTTGATGACGAAGATCACCTCAACAATGGTGTTCTTCAAGGTCCATCATCCTCTTCTCAACCCAACAAGAGGAAGCGAGATGAAGACGAAGACAGCGTGGAGGATTTACGGTCATCCAAGCATCAGTAATCCATGCTCTTTACCACCCCTTGTAGATGCTTGTTTTCAGAAGGAAATGGTGGTTTTTTTTTCCCTCTTTTTCCCCCTCATAGTTCTATGTAGACTTGAAGAAGCATTTGCTTAGTTTTTAAAAGACAATGGAGGGAATGAATTGTGTAGATGGTTTCTTCCCCCCCCTTCATTCAAAAGTTAGTTGCTTGTTTTTGTCCCCACCTCTCAATTCAAATGGTAGTTAGTTATTATATAAATACATATGGGAGGGACTTGAGCTTCCCTCCAAAACAGCAGCCTCTTTGGGGACTTCAAAACTTCAAATTTCCAGGTAGCCGTTTGGTTTGGCCCAATCCCTTGTTACTTTCTCATGTTTTTGGTGGTTTGGCTAAAATTCTCATTTATTATGATTCTCTCTGTGCACTCATTCAGTTCATTCATTCTGACTTGATTGTTTGGTGTGATGTGTCATGCTTTTGTTTTTGTGTGTCTGTGTGTGTGTGGTTTCACAGCTGATCTTTTTGTGATTTATAGTTTGCTGAATTCTGAGAATGAATCAACGGATGAATGGTATTATTTCTTGAGTTGCTGTTTTTGTACAACTAAAATGTATTTGTACAAATTAGGCTTATCAACTCTTAAGTCATTTATATCCATTCAATGTAGCTTGTGATATCAATCTCACAAAAACTAATGGTCCTCCCATTGACAACAACAACAAAGGATAAGATAAGACACACACACACATCCAATGCAACAAAAGCTCACTAATTTCCTCTTTCTGCATTGTGTAGATAGATGGAATCAATCCTGTTCTCACCAAATGCAAAACTCTTCTCACAACTACAACAGCAGTTCTCCGGCAGCCGGAAAAGACTCAATTCGAAAACAAGGCAATGTATCACCTGCCAAGCAAAAGGCGAAAGTGAAGGCAGCAGCAGCCGCGGTGGAACTACAGAGTTAGCAGTTGTGATCAGTGGGTTTGTAGCAAACCCGGTGATCGGTTACTCACTCTACACTCTAAAGACAACCGGTTGCGGTCTCCCCCCGGGGCCGGGTGGGTCTTTAGGTGCACTTGAAGGAGTGAGCTATCTTGTTTTGGTAGGCATCATTGGCTGGTCAATTTACACCAAAGTTAAAACTGGGTCAGGTTTGCCTGCAGGACCTTATGGGCTTCTTGGTGCAGTAGAGGGCTTGTCTTACTTGACTCTTTTGGCAATCTTTGTTGTTTTTGGTCTTCAGTTTCTTGACCGTGGTTACCTCCCCGGTCCACTTCCCGGCGACCAGTGCTTCGGTTGATTGATCAATTTAGTGTGTATGTTTCTTATTTTGGTTATGTTTATCATTTCTTTTCAATTGAGAATGATTTTTATGTGAAACAATCCATTGGGCATGAATATGTTCTTAGCACATTTTTTTTTTATTGGTGGTCTGTGCAATGTGTGACCAAATATGTTTGGTAGTTTTAGATATATTTACCAGTTCTTATTAATTAAAAAATAAATTATATATATTTAATAGTTGATCTTACATACCTTAATATAATTGTGTTCTCATTTTGCATGAACTGAAATTTGA
Organism: Dioscorea cayenensis subsp. rotundata; assembly: GCF_009730915.1. Taxonomy (NCBI): domain Eukaryota; kingdom Viridiplantae; phylum Streptophyta; class Magnoliopsida; order Dioscoreales; family Dioscoreaceae; genus Dioscorea; species Dioscorea cayenensis. The sequence continues at coordinate 1,538,989 of NC_052483.1, forward strand.
ACCAGCCTTTTTTAGCAGAGTAGTGATCCCACTGATTTGAGTCCGTGGGATCTAAGGTGGAACCGAGACGTGGCTGCAAAGCAGACACATTTTTTTGTTTTTATTTAAACTATTTTTTAAACATTATTATAATTTAAACTATAAAAAAAATAAAACAAAAGGGCAATATGATCATTTATTTTAACTATACTGACCTTCTTACCAGCTTCTTTTCATTTCTTTCGTCTTCTTCTTCTTTTCTCCTTCTTTCCATCTCTGGCTCCCAAGCTTCTCCATTTCTCTCACAACAATTATGCCTAATTAAACAAGTAAGCTCTCTCATTTTCAAACTCGAGTCCGTGGGATCACTACTCTCTTAGAAAATGTATGAATATTTTATGTAGGAGATTGGTTCTAATAGATCAAGCGGTCATTGGCCCTTTTTATTACGCTACCCATAAATTGATGTTTTGAGTTATCAAATATGTTATGATATTTAATATATGTCTATTGATTTTATTATTAGAAAATGATTTATATATAATAGTACTAGAGTTTGGCCAATTAAATATATAAAATATGTTTATTTAATGATGGTTCAGAAATAACATTATTGTCATGAAAACATTTTATATTTATTGGTCATTTAGGACCATCTGTCCCCATACATTGGTTAGTTTTGAATAAATGGTTAGTTTTTTTTATATATAATATTATTTATTTATTTATTATAATTCTCAAAAGTCTTTCAATCAGTTACAAAGATTGCGACTATTCAACATGATGACTCTGCATTAAAAAAATCAAATAAAACCATTGAAAGTGTTATGGCATGTGTTTCTTATATTTTTTTATTTTTCTCCTGAAAAATAAATAAGATAACTTTATTTTCAATATATATATATATATATATATATATATATATATATTTTCATCTCTATCTATTGAATATTGATATAAAAATATAATAAAATAAATTATCTTTTGAACATTTAAGTGTAGATTCCTTTTTATCTAAATTTACTATCACTAATCTAAATTGGCATTTCTTTATTTTCAATGATGATAAGTTTTTTAAGGATATGGAAAATTCATAAGTTGCGTTAGATATATGTACTTTTAATGCTCTTATTTATAAGAGATGTAATTTAAAAATAAAATAAAATAAATATGAATAAAATTATCTCTAGATGATTCTATTAGATTTATTATTAAAGTTATCCTCATCCCATCTATATATCTATACAAGTCTTAATTTGAGTACTGTCATTAAGATATGATAAGATAAATTATTTTTAATTTAATTTCAATTTGTTCTTGAAATTTACATTTTGCAATGTAGTAAATTTAAATTTTAATTAATATTAAATTGAGATTTTTTTTAGCTCTCAATAATTTAGTTTGTTTTCTTTCAGAGTCAATGTGGTTAGTGAAGTCTTCTATGTGTGTTCTTTTGTGTTTTTTCCATTTTAATAAATTATAATTTTTTTTCTATTTTATTTTAAAAAATTAAATTTTTTTTAGTTTAATTATTTTTTTAATTTAATTTAATTATTTTTAATTTATTTTCAATTTGTTCTTGAAATTTACATTTTGCAATGCAGTAAATTTAAATTTTAATTAATATTAAATTGAGATTTTTTTTTAGCTCTCAATGATTTAGTTTGTTTTCTTTCAGAATCTGTGTTTAGTGAAGTGTTATTTCGTGTTTTTTTAATAAATTATGATTTATTTATTTTATTTTAAAAAAATTAATTATTTTTAATTTAATTTCAATTTGCTCTTGAAATTTACATTTTGCAATGCAGTAAATTTAAAATCTAATTTATATTAAATTGAGATTTTTTTTAGATCTCAATGATTTAGTTTGTTTGCTTTGAGAGTCTATGTGGTTAGTGAAGTCTTCTATGTGTGTTCTTTTGTGGTTTTTTTTTCATTTTAATAAATTATAATTTATTTATTTTATTTAAAAAAATTAAAAAAATATAATGATGAGATTTTTAGATTTGAACTATCATCCCTTGGTTTGGATTTTCATTATTTAAAAAACATAAAAATTATAAATGATTTTATTTCTTGGCAACCAAATAAGAACATCTCTCTTTGGTTTTTCTCAAAAGTTTTTGCTGATAAAGTTGAAGAATATAATTAAAAACAAACGTTCATGGTTCTTTTATCTTTTGGAGTTCAACTACTTTCACATCCCAATTTGAATCAATAATATATATATATATATATATCAATCACATCTATGCAAAAGACAATCTTACAAAAAGTATTATAATTATGAACGTTTCTATTTGTTTGTATCATTAGTGCTCATAAAAATAATAATCAAATTAACACTCTGCTTTCTATTTGTTTGTAAATTTCACCCACCCATTTAATAATAAAAAATAATCTTTTAATTTCAATGTTATAAATAGATTTAAAAATTATTCAGGCATATATATATATATATATAGAGGATCAATCTTCCGTGGACATCCACATATAAAAAATCTATGGATATTTATTATCAGTCTAATACTGTTCATCAATGTCAACAGTTGGATCGTGATCCAACGACTAATAATTATACATCATAGAAAATGTAAATTCATATATATACATATACATTCAAATGTTATAGTTTATTTTCTCTAATTTTTTTATATTATTTATTCTTTAAATAACTTAATATGATAATGATAACCATCATATTTTACACAAGAAAAAAGTTCATGGTTTCAAAAAAACATCAAGGCTCATCAGAATTCATGTCAACTGAATTCCAAAACACGCTCTTGACTTGAAGCCAATGCTTTATATTCATGACTGGATAAAGTTGTTAAAAATAAATAAATAATAAAAATAATATAGTACTATAAGTTCCATAGAAAATTCCACCCAATTTGGCCTCATTCCCATTTGCTTGACAAGCAAGGCAGTCAATGTTCCTAGAAATCACTCCCTTAAAATAAAAAAATATAAAAAAAAAGGGAAGGAGCCCCTAAATTTCGCACTTCTTTTTTATTTATTTCTTATTTTTATTATTCAATAACAATCAATATTTAAAAAACTAATTTTAAATATATTTAAATTAAGCTATTACTTGACAAGCAAGCAACCACTCAATCTTAATATATATACATTTACATTTTACAATAAACACGAATTTATCAAAAACCAACCTTTAATAATTGTTTTCGAAAACAAATTATATCATTTATAAATTAAAAAAAAAATCAATATTTTAATCTTTTCCTATTTTTTTAATAATAAAAATAACAATAACAACAACAATAACTAGTCAAACCTCAAGTCTTCCTCCTCTTCCTCCTCCCATTTTTCCTCATCTGCACACTACAAAAATTCCCAAAGACCAAAACCTTCATTCACCAGAACCACTCCAAACATGAACAATTCAATCTCTCCAAAACACAACTCAGAAGCAGAAGATGAAGAAGAATCATCATCCTGGTCGGAGATCACCGCTTCATCTCCACCGTTCTCCGACACCGACGACACCTGGATTCTCATCCCCAATATACAACTAGAAGTGAATGATGATAACAATGAAGTAGAAGAAGAAGAAGAAGATACAGAAAGTTACTACTCTCAAAATCTTGAAGAAGAAGAAGAAGAAGAAGAAGAAGAAGAAGAAGTAGAAGAAGAATCATCCTCATCAAAAAAACTAGAAACAATGGATCAAAAGATGTCAAGTTCATCATCACGACCATCGTCGGAGACCTTCATCTCAGTCCTTATCCGTGAACGAGTTCTCCACCGTCTTCCGGCCAAACAACTCCTCAAACTCCGCACAGTCTCCCGTCAATGGAACGATTTCATCACCAGTCCTTTCTTCATTCACTCTCATTCCCAATCATCAACATCCATCTCCGGCGTCTTCTACCTCCGTCCTTCCGATCCGATCAAAAACCCATCATTCAATCCCTTCAACAAATATCTCCACGGTCTTCAAAGCCCGGAGTTAAAGTTCCTCCCGGAACCAGTCGCCGTTCTCTCCTCATCCCATGGTCTTCTCTGTTGCCGAGCTTTCTCCGGTGAAACCACAAAGTACTTCATCGTCAACCCTGTAACTGGATCATGGGTGCTGTTACCGCCGCCGGCCAACGACCACGGCATCAAACCGGCGGCGGTGATCGTTTTTGAAGAGCCGTTCATGTTCAACTTCACTTTGGATTACAAATTAGTAGTCGCTTATGATCTTGGTGGGTGTTATGGGTTTGAGATATTTAGATCTAGAGAGTGGGAATGGAGTGTGTCTGCGGAGATATGTGTGACGGAACAGATTGTGCCGGAGTCCGGCGTGGCCGCCGGCGGGTGCGCGCATTGGAGGACTTCGATGCAGACCGTAGTGAGTTACAATCCGGAAACGGATGAGAACTGGGATGTGGTTTGGCCAGAGAGTTATAGAGAGGATGTGAGTTGGGAACTCATGGAAATTAATAGAAAACTGATTTGTGTTTGTGTGAAAGGAGATGAGATTTGTGTTTATGGAAGTGAGGGAAGTGGGTGGAAGGAAATGAGGAAGGTGAGGAGGATGATGGGGAAGTGGGGAAGTGGGGAAGTGAAGGTGGTGAGAGTTCAGGAAGTTAAGGAAGTGGTTTTGGTGGAGAATGGGAGGGTTTGGGGATGGAGTTTGGAAGATGGGAAGTGGAGAGAAGGAGATTTGTTTGTTGGTGAAGGGTGTGAGAACTTTGTTTCATTTGTTGGGAGTTTGCTTCATGCTTATGGATCTTGGGGTTGATGATCTCTTCTTCTTCTTCTTTTATTTAGATGATGATGATGATGTTGATGAAGAATGATGAGGTTTAAGTCTTTTGGAGTAATATGTTCAGTTTCTTTCTTTCTTATTGATTTTGTCATCAGTGTATGGGACATGTTGGTTTTGGGTTTTATGTATTTTTAATGTTTGGGATGATGATAAAAACTAAATAGAAGGATGTGTTTAGAACTTTTTGATTATTGTTTTTTTGATGTGTTGTTGTTGTTGTTGTATATTTGTATGTTTTGGTATTTTGTTTTTGGTTTGATGGGAACAGGAATGGTTTGGGAATGGAGGATGAGATATCAAAATAATATTTATTATAAATATTGGGAGTTTTTTAATGGCATTTATTTTGGTAATCAATTTCTTGGAAATATTTTAAATTTTTTCTAATTTTACTTATTCATAAATTATTTCATTAATTAGAGTATTTTTTTGTTTTTTTTTTAATTTTTTAATTAAATGAAAAAAATCAGAAAGGTTAAAATTTCTGTGAATGGAGTTATAATAATATAATTCATTTTTTTATAAAATATGAAAGAAAAGTATACAAATCACTGTTATTTTTATTATTTTTTATGGTTGTGGTTTGTGGATAAGTCACGGCTCGAACACCGAGAATATCTCAACCTCTTTTATTTTTTGTCATGTAGTATTGTAAAATTTTTAATGTTTTTTATTATTTTTTTCTCTTTAAAAAAGCTTTTTTACTGAAAAAAAATCTTAAAAAATAGTAAGTTTTTATATAAAAATTGTTATTATTTAAGTATATTTGTCTTTAAAGATGCTGGGAGAGAATAAATTTATCTTAAATCTTTTGATTCTTTTCACATGTTCTTAGCTTTTTTTATATTATTATGGATTTAAAAACTACAATGAATTAGAAAAAAAATAGTTCCATCAATCAACATCAAATAACAATGTTTTATATGATATATGATATGAGTTTTCTAAATTGTTGGGGATGTTATATCACTGCCAAAGTTGCCGACAGAAATTTCTTTTATCTTTATTTTTAAAAAAATCTTTATTTTACACATGCATATAAAATCATGTGAATATAAAACCATGCATACAGAGTTATTAAAAACAGTTTGTAATCTGAATAATAATCCTAAAAAAGATAAAATAAACACTAAAACAGTAATAAAATAATCATTATAGCTAATCATCTCATAGTTTATCGATATTTAATTTTCTATAAATAAATAAAATTTTAATAAGTTTTTAAAGCACTAGATTTTTTTATATACACCGGCCAAACATTAATATATGATATATTTTAAAATATTTATGCATGTCATCTAACAAGCATTATTTGTCAAATATATACATAATAAAATCATACATAAATAAAATTTTAACAAGTTTGTTTTAATACCAGATCCTTTTATGGACACTGATCAAACATTAATATGTGGTATACTTAAAATATTTGTACATGTTTCTAACACTGATGTTTGTCAGAAAAAAATATATATAATAAAATCATACACATTAATATTCACTTTCTCCATGACAAAGAATGCCATAAAATATTATGCTCAAAATACCTCTTTATTACCTCATCTAGAATAACAACCATAATCAAATTGTTCAACATGATTAACTGCATCAAATATTAAGACATTGATGTAGTACAAATCTACCAAAACATTAATGAAGACATAAATTAAGTACTACAAAAACAAAGAAACACAATTAATTAAACCTTTTTTCATGTTTTCAGTCAATCCATGTCAAAAGGACCAGAAGGATCAAGCTGTTTGCAGATAGCTAAATAAGCAGAATAAACCAAACGGTCTTTAGAACCAGTTAAATAAAAGCCATTAGATTCAGAGAAGTACTTCAAGAGCTTCAAAGTGAGAAATCCAAGAGTCTGAGACAAGAACAAGAACAACCAATTGATCTTAGTCTTATCAGAAGGCACAACAGGGACCAAACAAGAAGTCGCATTGCAATGATTGCATGAAAGTAATGCAGGCTTCATCCATGACTGAGGAGCACGGTTATGGAGAGAATGTTTGAAGTCTCTAATGAACTCAGAGATTTCGGAGAATTTGGAGTGGACATCGACGTCGATGGAGCTAGTGGTGTTGCAGTTCTTGCATTGCATGGTGCCGGAGATGGTGAGGAGGTTGGAGATGGTGAGGTGGTGGAGGGATTGGATTTTGCATGGGTTGCAGGTGGACCAAGGGAATGGTGGAGGGTTGATGAGTTCGGTGGGTGGTTTGATTGGAGGAGGACGGCGAGTTCGGTATGGTTTATTGGTTGGAGATGTTTGTTTTTGTGTTAAAGACGAAGCCGGTGAGCTTTTGGTTTTTTGTTTTTTGGAAGATGGGTGGTGGAGTGAGAGCGAGAGATCAATGTCAATGTTGTTTTTGTTATTGTTGTTGTCACCGTCACGGTGGTGGTGGTGGTGGTGTTCTTTGGAGTGCATGGAGAATTAGGGTTAGGGTTTAAGGGTTTAGGGTTTTGTCTTGGTGGTGGTTGGGAGGAAGGTGAAGGAGATTTATAATTTTGGAGAGTTTATGATAAGGTGTTTTTGAACATGATTTTTTTTTTTAACAATGGGATATAATATTTGTTGGTTTAACTATTACCTGAATTATAATTTTGTATGGATTTTTTGTAATATAAAATTTATAAATTGCATGGGGGATTGAATTTGAAGGGGTTATTTTTGAAAATTTATGTTGGATAAAGATTTTATTGGATTTGAAGGAGAAGGAAAAGTAATTATTTAAATTTTAGGGTTGTATTTGTAAATGGAAAGTTTGGTTTTTAGTTTTTGTATTATGTTTATTATGTCTTTAGAATTTTAAAATTTTCATTTGGGTGTTGGGAACTTGGGAAGGAATTATGTTTGTGCACATATAGTGCGGTGATATGTTACTTGGATAGTAAATGAGTGACCCAGGGTCAAATCTTTAGGTCAAATCTTTTAGGTCGTCAGTAATGTTATAATACTATGCACACACTGTAGATTTTATGATGTAGATGTACTGTTTATTTACTGTTCACGAGTCCCATGTGGGAGGATGTCGTTTTTCTCCCCTCTAGAGTTGCAAGGCATGGGGATTTATTAACTTGATTTCGGTTCCTAAAATATTTCCTCGGGCGTGCACATGCTAGAAATCTAATTGCTCCATGTGATGTCTGGCCGAGTTAATAAATTTGTATGGGATCGTTAAGTCATCGTAACTGGTGCATTTTTGTACCTGTTTATCTTTTTTCGACACCCCATTATAAAGCGGTACTTGAAGCTTTTGTCAATATATATATATATATTGATGGAGTTGACCAAAGTAAATATATATAAACACATATTTATATTAGAGCATGTTTCCATCTAACGATGACTGTGGTTTCTATCTAACGGTCGTTGTCGATTTATCTACAGTACTTAACAATTTATTAAATGTTCTTTAAGTATTAAAAACCTAAGGACAAATTTTGAAAATTTATTATTATATGTATATATGATTTTGAAGACAAAAGGATAATACTAAATTAAATAAAAAATTATTTTTGTAATTTAAAGATTTTGTGATAAAATGAGTTTGAACATAAACTTCTATTGGGACAGCATTATAAGCAATGGATTGAACTTTCAATTATATAAAGATGTAGAATTTAAAAAAAGATAAAATGAATTAAAAATCCTTAAATATTTACAAACTGATTGATGGTACTTGTCATATTTGCAATGGATAATACGTCACTAACTTTATCATTAGTCTTTCCAATTCTTGAAAGCATCATATCAATTTTTTTAATTTTTGTTATACTTAGAATATTTCTATTCAAAGTAAGACAATAAACCCTTGTTGAAATTGGGGTTATGGTCCACTTTTCTTAACTTCTAATAAAAGGGTTCTTGTTTCCTATTTTTCAAAAAAAAAAAAATCTAAATTAATCTTCTTTTTATTATTAAATATTATTCTTTTTATTTTTATATGTTCTTTTTTTTTCTTTTTCTTCATATTATATTTAAGTTTTTTTTTCTAGTACTTAATTTTTTTTAATCAACTTAACTCTCTATTATTCTTCTTTTTATTTATTTTTTTTTTAGTATTTAATTTATTTTTTCTTCTCCTTCTTTTCAAGCTATAATTAAGTTTTTTTTTAATATTATATATTAACTTCTTTGACATTCTTATTCAACGTACATGACTTAACTTGGCAATGAAGAAAAAAAAAAAAAGGAAGATTAATGTTAGTGCATTCAACAAGCTAGTGTGTTGGATTAAAATAACCATAATCTCTAATTGAACATCAAAAGAATAAACTACATATATGATGAGCTAGTGAGTCAAATAAAAATATATTAGATTAAATAGTAGATAGCATTAATTAACTAACCATATAATTCCACACGCTTACAATTTTTTTTTTTTTAAAATGACTAATTATTTAGTGGCTCTAACTAACCAATAATAAAGTAATATGACAGATAAGGAAGTAGTATGATTTTTTTTTTTTAAGATTTATGTTAGAGTAATAATAATACTTGTACATATATCTCGTATTTATATGTATATACCCTCGAGTGTAAATACTCATGGATACATCATTCTTATATTTATATAGGCTGGTTTGTTATGTTGAAATTCAATTCATTCTCTTTTTTCATTTTTTTTATTTGTCAATTTAAAATTATGAAAAAAATAAAAAAAAATTATTAAAGAAACGAACATAAACACCTAGCTAGCTAAGAAAAAAATAGTAGATCTAATATAGATGGATTGCTGGTTTTAACTGAACAGATAAATAAAAGAATATGAAAAATATGAGCAATAGATTTAATAAAAATAAATAGTTGGTGTCATAATTCTTGAGAACAAATAGGTTCACTTCACATCAACACTAAACTGAATTTACATCGTTGTCATGACTCATGGCACAATCCAAAAATAACTATAAATAATTATTCAAGAAGACAAAAATGCACTTTATCCCTTAAAAATTATTATCAATGTATTTCTTTAAAATTCAAACAAATTCAAAAACAGAACTAACATAATTATTTCCTGCAACATTAATTAATTAATTATTTATTTATTTATTTATTGCAACTCTTTCAAAAACACTAAACATTAAAATCAAGAACAGTTAATGACAACCAGATAATCAGAGACACAGATGGCAATACAAATAAGTCCTACAGTTAAATGATAACTTGAAATTCATCATCATCATAGTGACATACAAGAAGTACATTTCCAAGCCATGAAAATGAAAACAAAGCACAATGATGAAAAGAGGATGATGATCACTTTGGGTCATAATTAGCAACAAACAGAGAGGAAATGTGATAATCTTTTTCACTCAGCATCCATTGCTGAGTAGCTCTATAAATAAAAACACTAATCCTAATCAAACAACAAAACCGCTTGAGCTCAATGGCTCATTTGATCTAAAAGCTTGATAGAAACCAAGCCAAGCAAGATGGCATGGCATATGTACAGAGAGTCCTTCAGGCAAATGTATGTACACTCATTTTTCATTTCGGGTAGAGCTAATCTTCGATCGTCTGAATTTCGCCCATCATGATTCGGTTGCTCACGACATTGAAGCCCAGTACAGAAGGGTTCACTTTCTTTCCTTTCTTTCCCTTCTTTTTACCCCCTCGGGAAGACCCGTCAAGTGCTGGTTCTGTGTCGCCTTCAGTATCCCCGGTGGTTTGGTTGCTGACATTTGTGTGGCTGTGGACAGGCACAGTCACTTTGCTGCGGCTGCTTTGAGCTTGGAAGGCAATGTCAATGACATCAGAAGATAAGAACTCCTTGTAGTTGAGGAACTTGTCGATGAACTCACGGTTGCGATCCAATGGCCCAAGGTTCTCACTGAGGAGCGTATCGGCCTCAGATGCTGTCTGCTTCAAGCAGTATTCGAGGAAGCTTGTATCTAACATGGGGAAAAAGTAGATAATAGATATTGGTATGGATTTCATCGGATAATTGAATTTGATTAGGCCTGTGTTAAAGATAGAAAGTGTACCCCTTGTCCCAGTGAGCCTATAAAGTTCATTCTCACACCATTCTCTGAAGTCCATTGCCTCTGTACAATTACAAGCCAAGAGTTGAATGATATTTTTTCTAAAAATGATTACACGAGCTATGACTGAAAGATATAGGAGTTAACCTGAATGTTTGCTTGATGCATCCTTCCTCCCTTTTGATTGTCCATTGGGCACTGAAGGTGAAATGGAGAAATCTGCCGACCTGCTGCTAGCCATCTTCTGCCGGTTTGCTGTCCCACCAGAAGCCCATTTAGCCGGAGAATTTTTCACTCCCCAGGTGCCAGAACTAGAGAGGGATGGGAAATCAGACCTGCATTGCCATATGCATGCAGAAGCAGAAGTGGTTAAGCCACAAAGTGGTTCTATAGAAACAGAAGTTTCACATTTCATGAGTTGAGGCTTCTTCAAAATTTTCATTTCTGAACACGTTATCCCAATACATACTATTCATGTGTAGTTTTAGAATGCAATAAAGGCAAATTTAATTTAACCAGAAATCTAGTTCAAGAATACAACAGTTAAGCAGAAATGTAAAATATGATCTTCCAATATCTAATCAAGCTGTCAAGCTAATAAACCAATCTAGTTTAACCGAGGCTAATATCTCAATAAACTACATCCATTATTGAGGAAACAAAGCTACTGAGATGAGGTAAGTAGGAAACAATGGCAAAAGTAATAGAAATATGAGTAAAACAAAAGGAAACATGTATATTTTTGAAAATGAAAGCACAAAAATCAAAAGAATGGAATAAAATATTTAAAAAGACCAAAAAATAGAGCAGAAGTAAATTATGAAAGATAGATATGAACATACTGCTTGGCTTCTTGTTTAGTTTGGTCAACAGGACCCCAGAATAGATCATCTTCAGCTCTAACTTTTGATTGACCAGAAAATGACGAATTGGGTTGGCTAACAGAAGAATTCTTGGTTTGTACAGAAGATTCAGTCCTGGATGGAGATGATCCAGATATCTGCCAAGTTGAACTACCTCCGCGGTTGCCCTGGCTTGATTGAACCTTTGGAGGAGTTGGTATTGGGACATGCTGTTGCGCTGATGGTGCTTTCTTTTCCTGTTCCTTTTGAATATCTCTCAATGATGCAGGTCTCTGACCCTTCCCGACTTCTGTAGACCATGCTGCTGAGAGAGGTGCATGGCTAACTTGGTCCCCTCTCCACAGAACAAAATCTGCTAGTGAAGGGCCCCCTGGGGGTGCAGGTAATGATTCTGGTTCTTGTGGGACTGGACGAACATTTTTTACCTTCTCAACAGAAGTCGACAAGTCAGCAGAAACAACTGAGGAAGAAGCCTTCTGTCCAGCATTCTTTGCCTTTGCCGCCTTCTTGCGGCTCTTTCTGGTGTCTTTTGCTTCAACAAAATCATCATCATCCGGAGCAACATTGACAAGACAGCCCGACTGTTTTGGTGGAGACAAAGCCAGACCCTTGTTATCACCTGTAGGAAAATTCTTATCTGCTTCATTTGCCTTGGCCAGAACTTCTTCCGCCAGTAGATCATGCAGTTTGCTTTTCCTGCCCTTTAAATCCACTGTTAGTGCACTAGTTGTGTTAGCGTTAACTTTGTTAGGTTGGTTAGCCAAATTAGTGATGCCACCAGACCAAGGAGTTGGATTGATATTAGCGGGGACTACCACAGCAGCAGGCTCAGAAACCACTATCTCCATCTGAGCCTTGTGTTGTTCCTCCAATTGAATTTCCACGAGTGACTTAGCCTTGGGCCCTGGAGCAGATCTCCAAGATCTATGGCTTGCATTTATTTGAGGATTAGGCACCAAATTTCCAACTTGCTCCTGCTGTAACTTCCCTTCAGTTACATCAGCACATTTAGTTGGAACCCTTGAAGGTGCTGAACTTTTAGCCTGTTGAGAATCCATGGTTTCTGCAGTAGACAAGAAAGAATTATCACCTGTGCCTTGATTAGATTGTTCTGCATTTGCAGGTGCCAATGGTTTTCCACTACTAGTATTGACATCCTGAATTTCCAAATTTTGTTTTGATTGCTCACTGGAAATTGCTTTTGATGATCCCTTAGCAAGGTCAGAAGCTGATTGTGCCTTTGAGTTCTTTTGTTTTTTTGATTTCTTCTCTGATGTTTTCTTTGCCTCGCGCATTTCCCCGTTTTTCGCTCCTTTTGTTGAAGATGGTTCAATATGACACGGTTCAGGGGCATTCATCAAGGGAGCTTTTGCGTCACTCACTTGTACAGAAACTGATTGTATCACATCAGAGGCTACCAGACCCTCTTTAGAGAACTCCATTTCTCCAGAGAAGCCTGCAGTCAAAGTTTGATTTGGTTGGTTCACAGCCAGTGGTTCATTGTGAGCCAAATCGTCTGTGTCTTGCACATTCTTAAGAGGAACAAAAGCCTCCTCTGCCACCTTGTCCATTACCCTTGGTAGAGCCAAACCATCTGTTATTGCAGGTGTGGTTATGGGATCAGATTTCAAAACAGTATCAACACATTCTGGTGGAGTAGAGCCCCAATCTTTTAGATGAGTTGTTTGGTCAAACATTTGATGAGGCAACTGCAGATTGGCAGGCAACTGCAGATTGGAACTATCTGGGCAACTGACAGCATGAGAAACTTGCACATTCAAATTTGGAGGACTGTTTGTATCCTTGGGTACATCAACAACAGGCTGATGGCTGATCTGAAGAGCTTCCCGAATTTGTTGCATGCCAAGCTGGTCCATTTGAGCATTTCCCATAGGCATCGCAGCTTCTAAATGTCCAAAAGATGGTTCAGGAAAATGTTGATGAGATTGATGCCCGGATAGGACGTGGGAAAGCAAATTTTGCTGCTGCTGTTGCAGCAATAGCTGCTGTTGCTGCTGTTGCAACAATAGTTGTTGCTGCTGCTCTTGCTGCTGCTTAAGTAAATAAATATCCAGAGGAGAAAGTTGAGCAGGAAGAACAGGCTGAGGTTGCAATTGAAGCTGGGAGAGTAAAAGCTTTTGCTGCAATAAATTCCGGATTTGTGGATCATGAGATATGTCAGAAGAAAGCAAGTTGTCAGATGGCAACACACCAGATGACAGACCAAGCTGATTCATTATTTGAGAAAAACTAGGTTGATTTTGTGTTTGCACCCGCTGATGCTGAACTCCAAAGCCAGCTTGAGCAAAATGCTGATTGTGATGAATTTCCATATTATCTTGGACAATACCCATGCCACCATGAACATTGCCATTCAAAGGTTGAGCATCAGGGAAGTTTGACCATACAGATAATCCAGAATTAACAGCTGGTGAAGGAGATTTCTCTGCATTAGCCTGCAACATTGAAAGCAAATCTGTATGTTGTGCCTGAGGAATATGCCGGACAGCATCACCTGCTAGGGGCAGTGACTTTGAACTTGGTAAAGGAGAACTTGGGAAAAGATCAGCTTTTGGTGCGTTAGATGAAGTGTCTCTTCCAGGCCAAAATGACACAGGATTTGGTAGGGAGTTCTGCCGCTCTAATGATAATCGATGAGATAGTAGGTAGTTTAAATCACTCAAACTTTCTCCTCCCGCGGATGGCATACCACCACCAGAAGCATTCCCAGTGTATTCCCGAGTAACTGGAAAAATTTAGACAAATCAAGGAGTTATTCCAAAGAAAAAAAAAATAATCATCCAGGATATAACACCACTTTCAGGAAAGAAATGAGCATTGCACATGCAGTGCATCAATTTAAAAAAATAAGAATAAAAACAACCTTCCGAAAAGGATGTATGTCTAGAAGGTGAACTGCTCGGATTGCCGGACATTAATGACTCCAAATAGCGATTTTCTGCTTCATTTGCCATCATGGGCCTGGCTTTCTGCCCATTCTTGTAAGGTTCAAATTCAGCTGCATCTATAGGTGAGTTACCAGGAAGGCTAAAGTTTCCTGCATTTGGCGTCACTGCATCAGTTTGTTTGGCTACATTAAATCCAGGAGGGGGCCTTGATTTCATTCGTAAATGAGGCATAACATCCCCCAATAAAGAAAATGGAGTATCAGCCGGAGCACTTGCAATGCGAAACTGGCAAGTCAATGCCAAAATATCCTGCTTCAAACCACCCTATCAGATCACTTCCAGAAAAAGGGCCTTGAATTTGACCCTGAGGGTCTTGATAATATAGAGTTAGTTCTTCTGGAGAAGGTTGAGACTGAAGCTTTCTAGCAACTGGTTTGTCCTTCAAGATGAAAGAATCTCCTGGCCCATGTGAGAGACTGCCATCCCTATCTTGCCCTAAGACCTCAGATGATTGCCTTCTAACAAGGGAAGAAGGTCCAAACTCTGAATGAAAATTTTTGTCGTCATGCCGAAGGGAACCATCTCTCTGGTAAGCAGAAGAAACAGCAGAAGTATTCATAGTATTCATCTGCTCCATTTCCAGATCTTTCTGGATATTTGGCCATCCAGGACCAGCACTGGTATTAGCAGCATTACAATCATGAGATGAGCTATCTACAGATTGACCAGTTGGCTGAACATGGTGCTCCTTCAGGAAACTTTCCGAAACACTGGTATCTCCAATGGGGTCTCCCTTCTTGGCAAAGCCTTCCAATCTTAAACCTGCATAAAAGGGAACTGACTGAAAATGTTTGATACAAATCAAGTGTGTTATAATAACAGATGGAAGGAATGGCCAGCCCAGAAAAACAGTACATACTGATTTCAAAACGAAGTATCGCCCACAGATAGGTTAATCATCAATTAAAAATAAATCAGGAGTTCAAAAGCAAACAGACTACATCTTGCTTCCATGGAGGAATAATCTCACAAACTCTTAAAGCAACCTGAGAGAGGACTTTGAGAATATACTTACAATGAGAATAAATAATGTGGTTTAAAAAGTAAGCTGTTAGACTACAATTTTAGGGAAAGAAAGTAGGTTTTGGACTTCAAGATTTGGTAAAGAAGATTGAGTGTCTTCTCCAAAAAACCAAGAATCCAGACTAAAATAAACCAACACAACCAAGAAATATCACTCTTGAGTGCAGAACTCAATCTAGAAAAGTACTTGAAATTGATATGAGAACACGTGGAATCTTTAGTTGCAAGTGTGACAAAGAATCTGGCATATTATCAATTGTAATCAAGACACTTTAATCCTGAAAGTGCAGTTATGGTGTGCACTATTCAGCCTAAACCATTTGATCGACCGAACAGACACATTTCAGTCAGTTCTGTTTGGTTTTAAAATGTTCTTTGGTTGGCCTTTTAAAGATATAAAAACTAATTATCCAAATCAGTTATAAATTTTATTAAATACATTTTTTTTTAATTTGAGAAGTTACTATTATGAATAATGTTATGCTGCTCTTAAATTATGTTAAAAAGCGATTGTATTGGTATATTTCTTGTACTTGCATACTTATACTTGTAAAATTAAAATGAATTTATTTTAAAAGATAATGTTTTTTATTTAAATATATTTGTAATTATATCTCATTATTCAACCTAACAAATCAACTAAATTGACCAAAACTTTTGGCGCGGTATTAATAAATAAAATCAATTCAAACAGTTTTAAGTTTTACATAACCAAAACTTCTGATTATATAAATTTCAAAAGAGAACGAGTGTGCAGCAAACTAACCACTGCAAATATCTAATTGCAAGGGTAATAAGCTATAGGGAATATAAAAATAAGTACAAAATACACTTCTCATACAAACATAGGATACATACTGTCAAGGTGTGAATGAAACGCATTGTATTTTGATCAATCAGTGCTAATGCAACTTTTTCCCAATTAAAATAATTAAAAAAATTGAAGTAAATACCTTTACTGCTGCCAGTAAGGTCATCTCTACCATCATCCACAGTATAGGGGAAATCTTCTAGACTCCCTATTCATATACAAACAAATCTCAGATATATATACAAGTTGATTCAACTTCCCTAATGGAGAGAAAAAGTGGTCAAAATGTCAGATTCTAAAAAAAAGCAGAACCTGGTCTTATATGTTTGGGTGGGACTACATCTACTGAACTTCTTCCGGCAGAGCCATCTTTTGAAACCTGAGGCAGGCCACTGCTTACGATATCACCTTTATCAATTCCTTTCAAAATAACCTACTCAAAGAGAATATAGTAAGAACAAAACCATAAGAGGAAACCAACTAATTAACAATAAAGACAATCACCAATTCTTCAGGAGGAGGAGCAAAAAGAGCCAAAGGCTCCAATGGTTCTCCTATTGTCAGAGAAGGAACTTCAATAAACTCTTCAAATGACATCCTATAGTTTGAAATATTAGTTGTCCTGTAAATGTCAAGCAGCTTCATCCTAGTGTATTTTAGAGTATGGGGATCCCCATGGATATCTTCAAACTTGTCCGAAATAGCACGGGAAACACTGCTGTTAGCAGAGCTCAATGTGAGGTTGCCCCTTCCACGACCAGCGGGAAAAACAGGTGTCCCATTTTCCCCTCTAGCTCGACCATATCCAAACGTAGGAGTTGGTTTGTTAGATGACAAGGATGGATGATGAGATGCATCACCCCTTCCTCGAGCCAGAAAAGAGTTAGACCTCCATGAGCGAGAATGATGTTCACCATCTTTATCTGAATCTTTGCCATGATTATTTATGTCCTTCCCTTGGTTACTTACATGAGAAATTCCTTTCTCACGAGAAAGCTCACCATCTCTACCGGAATCTGACCATTTTTCACGTCTACTCTCTGAATCTTTATCATCAGGTCCCCACCGGTTGTTCCATTTGCTCTCACGGCGTGGGTCATAGTTATTGTCCCTGTTGCTAGAATCCATCCACTTGTCAGATGAGACTCGGCGTGCTTCCCCGCCATGTCTAGAGGAACTATCAGTCCAACGTTCTGGCCTTCGTGAATCCCCAATATCCTTATCCCCCTCCCTCCAACGATCTCGGCGAATACCAGAGTTTATCTCCCTTTCTTCATCATGCCAACGATCACGACGCCCAGATTCTGTATCATAAAATGATGGCCTGAAAACATCCCTTTTCTTGTCTACATCACGAAAGGAGTCACCATTTCTTGCAACTTTTACAGCATCAGAATGCTTTGGGTTATGAGGACTAAAATGAGGGTCCTGCCAAGAATCCATAAAGCACATATAGCAATTCCATTATCTTTTAGTTTTCTAAACAAATAAGTGATAAAATAGAACCTACTCGCAACTGATACCATTTGTAGATAGTATAAAACACATGAGTGTCAAATATTTGAAACTTATATGAAATATAACATTACCCCACTCATCGCCCCAAGCTTATTATCCCCTGGCTTTGGAAGAAGCCACTGAGGAGAAAGTGGCATTGGATTGTCGGACCCATGCATGTCTGCATAATGAAAGATAATATGATCAATATCATTATCAAAGTAACCACTCAATGGATATTAGGATCTTCTTTAATTTCAATTACTTTGAATGGACAAATGGTATATCTTATCGGATAGCCTGTGAACTTGTATAGCGAACAAGAAAAAAAATTTAATAACTTTGCAACTAATTGATAGCTTCACATAAAGAAAGTTCCAACAAAAAAAAAAAACCTTCTTTTACGCAAGTAAATAATTTAATATTCCATTGCGATTTACAGTCTAATAATCCATCAACATGAGCATCAATGACAAAATCAACATACCAATCTACCAACCCAATATATACCCCATAAGACACTGTGATAACAATAGTCTATCAAGCATAACAGTATTCGTCCAAAAATTAGACTATCCCCATATTTTCAATGTGCAAAACTACCCTTCAAACATTAGCCTATAATCCAAACCAAATCAAGCCAAACCACATCTCACATATGAATTTAAAGCATGAGATACCATCAGCAGTATGAAATCAACACCACACTGGTAAATATCCACAAAATCAGCACTGATCCCTACAAATTGCCGAACTAAAGGATGGACAGTTAAAAAAAAACCTCAAAACCGCAGATAAAACTTGTATATCAGGACATGACAACCAACTTGAGCTAAAAACATGAAAAGCCATCCGATGTGTGCGAAATCAACACTACACCGATACAAACCAAGAAATCCGCCAAGATTCACTCTCAAACACCAGAACAACGGTGAAAAGTAGAAAAAGAGACCAAAACCATCGATTGAATTGGTATAGACCGAAAAGTCTCAGAAAACCCCAAGAAACAGAGGCGATCACCCGATTCCAAGAAAAAGAAAAGGGGATACAGTGGATGGATGCTCAAATCGAGACCAGAAACACCGCCGCCAAAACTAGGGTTTTCGATTATGGGAAGCTCGACGAGGAGAGAAGCGAGGACCTTTGAGGATCGGGCCGTGGGAGGTGTCGACATTGAGGCCACGGAGGGAGTCAGCATTGGAGTCGCCGGACATGGTCGGAGCTAGGGCTGGAGTTCGAGAGCTTTGGGCAGTGGTTTCGTCTCGCGGAGGCGTAGCGATTGGGAATCCGAGCAGCTTAAAAACAACAGATGAGGGCTTGAGATAATGAGAAGGTTTTAACAAGTACCCCCCTGAAAGTTTCACAATTTCATAGAGATCCCCAAAGTTTTGGGAGTAGTAATGTGAAATTTTTGAGGATTTGAAAGAAATTTTCAAGAGAATATTTTAAAAAAATGTATAAAAATGACAAGTAATTAGTGGAATTTAAGAAATTTTTAGGTATAAGTCCCTCTATTTTTCTCTTTCTTCTTTTTTGGTCTCTCTACTCAGAAATACTCCCTAAGTAGTCCTACTACTCTTGAAATATGCCAATTATTGCTTATTTTCAAGAGTAGAGGGATTAGATGGGAAGAGATTAAGGGTAGAGGGACTAAATTAAGTAATTTTCAAGAGAAAAGGGATTAGTGGACCACATTTAGAGGGACCAAAAAAGAAGAGAGAAAAATATAGGAACCAATTTGGATATTATACCAAATTTTTATTTAATTCTCTGTGAATTTTTAGTTAACAAAAATATATTAGCCAAAAAATTGTATAATTTTATAAACATCCCAAAACTTTTGGCAGTTGATTAGAATTATTTATAATTTATGGAGTGATGTTAAATTTGTAAGGATTGGAAAGAAATTTTCATGGGAATATTTGTAAAAATACATATATATGACGAATGATTAGTGAAATTTAAGAAATTTGTATTTAATTCTCTATTAATTTTTAGTTTAACAAAATATATTAGAAAAATTACTGAAGTGCTCAGAGCATGTATTTTGCATTATTGTAGTAAACGAGATTAAGATAATTAAAAGATCTCAAGTTCAAGTTTTGTTGGAAAACAATAATGATAACCGATCTCCTGTTGCGAACTCACAATCCAAATCTCTCATCCCCCACTTGAGAGTATGCAATTGAATGATTAATTTTCAATTTGTGCTCTCCCTAATATATATATATATATACCGTGTTTCTCACTTTAAAAAAAATATAATTCATGGAGTGATATGAAAATTCTCAATGGAAATTTTGTGAAAAATTTATTTCAATAAAATGAGTGAATAAATTAGCTCATTAAATACAATTTTTTTAAATCATTTTTTTCTCCTCAAAAGTTGCGGTTGAGACAACTGGGTACCTCGAGGAGTTTACTGTAATTATATATGATTTGTGGAGTTGCTTCAAATTTTAGAGAATTGAAAGGAAAATCTCTGGGTTTATTTGTAAAAGTATACAAAAATTATTATTAATAATACGGAATAATAAATGTTGTTAATCTCTCACCCGCGCATGACGGAGACGTGGAGGGAAGGGATCTGAGCCGTAAAGATGAAAATGTTTGCCTCGAGATTGAGACCTTAGACAATTCGGGGTTTTTCACAGATAACACCCTGAACATTTTCGTATTTGCATTTAATCTTTAGAAGTAATGGCAATGACCTTACGGATGGATGTTCCTGTGATTATTGATAGTTCGTGGGGTTGTGTGAAAATTTTGAGGCTTATGAGGAACTTTCCTCATGGATTGGGACCGTGAACTTGCCTCGGGATTAGGATTAGATGATCTTGTAGTGTTGCCTCTGAAGTACATTGTTCTTTTTCTAATATTATTTGAAAAAAAAAATGTTTATATGTGGTAGGAAATTTTTAGGTGTGAATAATGTGCACGATTAATAAACTTTTTTTTAATGAGATTTTTCATTAATAGGCATAGATTATTTCTTTTTTTAAGTTAATTTTATATGATAAACGATTTATTTAAAATAGTGAGGCAGATATTTGGTGTAAATTATGCAAAAGTGATTATATATGCTTGTCGTCTACTTTTGATCTATTAGCTTGGTCTTCTATGGAAGATATTCATAAACTTTAGTCCATACAAGTGCAAAGGTGAATTGCGAGTATAATTATCTCGACAATGCACCCTCTAACATTTCTTGTAAAAAAAAAATTATATCTGTTCTTAAAGAATCTTCATGTACGATGACCACTAGTTAGCCCAATGGTACTCACCATTAGGCTAAAACGAGTGGATGGCAAAAGGCACAAAATCAAAATCCTACACTTGAGTATATTTTAAAGTTTTATGTAGCAATATATATATATATATATATATGTACTATTCACAATATTATATTATTAGTTTGATTTAGTTTTGAAAATCTTATAAAAAGGGTAGGCTATCCCCACTGGTGATTACATGCACTTGTGATTGAGCTCTCTCCGGGGTTGCATAGTTGATGCACCTTCGAACCTGCTTGTCCTTTATTTTATCAGTTGTTGACTTTGTAAAAAAAAAATCTTATAGGCATATATAAATTTTTATTGATTTATATGATCAGGTTAATAAATTTTTTGATAGTCGAGAAACCACCGTAATTGATGCACCATTTTAGATATCTATCCATTGACAACCTGTCAATAGAACGCGGTTATTGTCTCTGTTAAAAAAAAAAATAAAAATAAAAAATCCAAATATGATATGACTATAGTTTGTTCATTGATTTGGACCCAAATTTCAAACGGGTCCAACCCAACCAAGTCTAAGTTGGCGCGTGGTTTTCACCGAACTAAATTTAGTTTAATAATTAAATGCCGCGAAAAATAAATAGTTTTTACTGAAAAGAAAAACCCCGAAGTCTTTCAGGTTCGTATAAAGCACGAAGAAGAGTAGCCATGGCGTCTCTCTATACTCTCCCATTCTCCATCGTTGCCAGCAACGAAGCTCTCCAATCCCCGCAATCTCGTCGCGGAATCCATGGAGGAGAAGAGCCGAGATGCTCCCCAACCTCCGGCGAATCCCCAGCCTCCTTTGTTGCCCGAAACCCTAGCGGAACCCGGCCCCCGTCGCCGAGCTGGTGGTCAGAAGAGGAAGGCGGTCGCTTCCACAGCCATCGTCTCCCCTGTTCCATCCAAGCGTCTTGCTAAGGAGCGGAACCCCTTATAATCTCCCCCCTTCTGTTCATAGTGGTCCATTGACGAGAGCCAGGCAGTCCCCTAACAAATTTGCTGCTGCTGCTGCTGCTGCTGGAGTTCAGCATAGGGCGACGGAATTTGGAGGGGGTTCTTCGTCTGCGGGGAATGGGGTGGGGAAAGTGGGGTCTTTGGTTGGAGATCTGATTGAGGTTGAGGATGATGAAATGTTGCAAGCTGAGGAGCCGATCGTGGATGCGGAGTTTGATGCTGTGAGATCTCGCGGAACTGATGTCCATGCTGTTCCTACGCACGCTGGTGAGTTTCTAAGGGTTTTAAAGGTTTGAGATTAGATGTTGGAGTTGAGGATTTTAACTGTTGATTTTTGTGTTTCAATTGCTTTTGGATCTTTTGTGGGTTTTTAGGGTTTCTGCTGGACATTAATGCTGATTATGCTTTAGATGCATTCAATTCCTTTTTTCTGACAAATTTCTGCTGCTGATTTGGTTCAATATCCTAATCAAAACCCTGTGAAATGTGAGAATTTGATTACAATCTTGGTAGTGTGTAACTCTGTGTTCAAACTTCTATTTTTAGGCTGGTTTTCGTGGAAGAAATTTCATCCGCTTGAAAAGCAAGCGCTACCTTCATTTTTCAATGGGAAGTCTGAGAGCAGGACGCCGGAAATATACATGGAGATCAGAGATGCCATCATGAAGAAATTCCATGCAGATCCACAGACGCAAGTTGAACTGAAGGATTTTTCTGAGCTTTCTGTTGGAGATATGGATGCAAAGCAGGAAGTGTTGGAATTCTTGGATCACTGGGGTTTAATCAATTTCCACCCGGTTCTGCCTTCCAACCCTGATTCAAGCATGTCTGCTGTTGAGGATGAATCTAAAGCAAGCCCATTGCTTGATAAGTTGTATCATTTCCAAAAAATTCCATCAAGGTCCCGTGTTGCTCCTAAAAAGCAAAATGCGTCAGTGCCTGCTGTCCTACCTAAGTTGATCCCTGAGCTTGCCATTGCTGATGATTTAGTTCGGCCTGAGGGGCCTTCAGTTGAGTATCATTGCAACTCTTGCTCGGGAGACTGCTCCCGCAAACGTTATCATTGTCAGACACAGGTTAGCATTTGTCTTTCAGAGCTGATATTTCATATAGTATATGCTCAATTTTCCATGTTGGTTTTCCCTAGTGGTGTGTGACTATTACCAACTATCTCTGTACAATGTCCAAGAGGATTTTACTGGTTCCATGTTTTGTTGAATTCGGGCCTGGAAATGCTTAATAAATTGGTAGGGTCATCCATTTTACATACATCACCCTGGCCTGGCCTTGATTCTAATGACTTGTATGGTATGACTGGAGTCTGGTGAAAGCATGGTTCCTTTTCTCCTTCACATATAACAGTGTAGGGCATTCCCGGTCATCCGTTTTACATACATCACCCTGGCCTGGCCTTGATTCCAATGACTTGTATGGTATGACTGGAGTCTGGTGAAAGCATGGTTCCTTTTCTTGTTCAACATATAACACTGTAGGGCATTCCCAGTGGCGATTGAATATAGCCATCTATGTAGAATATTCTATGGGATAGAATTGGTTTTATGACATGGCAAACATTGGGCTGTAAACTGGCATGTGATTATAATGGCTATTGGCTAGTATGTTATTACTGGAGTTTGATGCCAGCATAGCTTCCTTTCTAATAATATGCAATTACTTAATCATTGTGGAAGCATGTTTTCTTATGTGGAGTACATGGGTGAACTTGTGTTTGGTTCAACAGTTCAGCTATCTAAATACTCACACCATTTCAATGTAGAAAACATGAGAAATTTCTCTAGCTAACATTAATGGTTATAAGATGGGAAAGGAAATAATGGACTCATATGCATCATGTGGAACTTGGTTTTGTTATGATTCATGGTGTATAGTTTTATTGTTATGCAATCCACTTGGAATGTGGTGCCTCTGATATGGCTGAAGCATCCGTATTCCTGTTGTTCAATGCGCATTCAGTTTTATTTTGATACACCTATAAAAGAACTTCAGATAAACATAGTGAGAAATATTCTAGTTTCTGGAATTCGATTTTCCAGCTTTGTTATTCCGGATTCAATGATGTTACAATATGGTGAACCAAATACTGACCTAGGATATCCTAATTTTAACTTCTGTTTTCTTCAGGCCGACTTTGATTTATGCAGTGAATGCTTTACAAGTGGGAAATTTGGTTCAGGCATGGCGCCAGCTGATTTCATTCTTATGGAATCGGCGGAGGTTCCTGGTTCAAGTGGGGGGAGTTGGACAGACCAGGAAACCCTGCTTCTCCTAGAAGCTCTTGAGCTCTTTGGAGAAAACTGGAGCGAAATTGCAGAACATGTTGCAACAAAAACAAAGACCCAGTGTATCTTGCACTTTCTTCAAATGCCCATTGAGGATCCTTTTCTAGAAGGTGATGATGAAATGGATGACAGCATCCAAGAAAATGTGGACCAAGTTGATAAAAAATCTGTTAATGCACAAGACCTTGAGGTAAAGGAGGCTGATAATGCTGGGGATAGAGATCAGCCTGCTTCACCTGTAATAGATCCATTGAAGACCAAAGACACAGATAAGGTTGAGATTTCCTCTGAGACCAGTGCCAATATTGCTATTGAAGTGCTGAAGACTGCATTCCAAGCCATTGGTTACTCCCCTGAACAAGGAGAGTCTCTATCATTTGCAGAATCTGGAAATCCTGTTATGGCATTGGTAAGCAAGCCACTACCAAAATAATTTGGTATTTTTGATTTGATTAGATGTTAAAGATGGACCTCCGCATTTCCCTTGCAGGCAGCATTCTTGGCAGGCCTAGTGGGGCCAGATGATACCACCTCTATTCGTAGTTCTTTGAAAGCCATATCTGAGGATTCTCCTAGCATGCAACTTGCTACAAGGCATTGCTTTCTTCTTGAAGATCCACCTAGTGATAATAAGGACCCACCGGCTCCTGATAGGTTTGTGCTTTAACCCATTCCAAAGTTGCTAACAATTAGTGATAATTATTATGATCTGTCACCTGATTTATGTAGTAAAACCTACAGTGCTGTTACTGATGCAAGCACTGAGACCCCCAAACAGGATGACCAGATTTCACCCCCAGAAGAGAATGGTAAAATAAACTGCTGCAGGGATAAGAGCGAGGAAACTGAACTTCCTGCAGAAAAGGAGGATTCATTAAAAACTCTGGAATCACAAGAATGCTCGCAAACAGAGCGTGCTGCGAAGGAGTTGAAAGACTTACCTTTGGCAGTGGAGGCAACACCTGCCATGGTTGGGGGATTGGATGATACATGTATGCCATCAGAACATAAGAATCCTGTGCAGAATGGAGGTGATTCCTCTTTATCTAGTGTGCTCACTTCCAGTGATGGAAAAGAATTGAGAGATTCAACTGGAGAGCCTGCAGCAAATTCAGTACAGAAAGTAAAGGTTCTGGAATCAGCCAAAGAGGAGAAATCTAATTCCATCAAAGAGTTGGGTAATGTAGCTCATGTGCAAGCAGATCAAGAAGGGTCGGATACACTAATGGATGAAAGTGGCTTACAATCACAGGAATGTTTACAGAGATCAAATAATGCAGATGCTATGCCTACTTCAGCTATTTTGGAAGAAAAAACAACCGTTGAAGTAGCTGCTTCTGGCCCAACAGGCATGAATACTGAAAAAGGAGGTATTATGTTTTGGGTCAGATTTTCATGGCCACGGATTTAATATTTTTTAAGAAACTTGGGTTATTCTAGTTATTTTCTTTGTTAATTTTTTTTCCTTATTTCTGCAGATTCTTTAAAATCCCAAGAATTTGAAAGTCAGCAGAAGGAAACAGATACTGAGCCTTCTTCAGGTACCTTGGAAGGGAAAGGTACTGAGGAAGTAGCTGCTTCTGTTCCACCAATTAATAGTGGGGAAGAAAGAGGTATGATTCTGCAGCCTTTCATTTTGATGGTTTTAACATTTTGGTGATTCATGTGATAAGTCCTTTTTTCTCATGTTTGTGGAAAATCCTTCTGAAAAGGGTACGTAGGTGCTCCGCGTTTGTTTCTAATTTGTTCACTTGGATTGAGACTTCCAACTGCTAGTATCTACTGAAGTGCCAGCTGGTCAGATTATGACTGAACGATTTTAATGCTTATTACCTTTTTCGGCTGAATATTCTGAACTTTTAAAATCCCTTAGTCTGTTGCTCTTTGTCCTTGATATGTAGCTTGAAATTTTGAATGTAATGGCATATTCTGCATAAAGGTGGGCTCCCACGCAGGCTTACTTTCAGTAGCTGTTTGTCCACAGTTAAACTGTGGACAACTGTAGTTTTTTATTTACGTTTTTGAGGTTCTATTACTATTTAGTACTTTCGTACACTTTAACTGCTGAAGGTACAAGTCATCTTCTATGCACCAGGTAGTTTCTATCGAACTGGACTTAACAGTGTTATTTTACAGGAGTGACCGTGATGAACAGGCTTGTCTTCACTTTACTGTACATCATTCAAAGAATGTTAATATAACTTTTTACCCTCAAGATGTGAACTTCTAACCTTTTTGTGGTGCTACTTGATATAGTTATTCATGAATATTTTTATGGAGGAATCATTAAGTAATACGGCCCTTTGAGACAGCACTGTTTGACCTATGGTGTTTTTGTGAAGTTGGTGGATGATTTTGATATAATCTACAGCACCAGTCATGGCTCTCATCCCTGCCATATAAATCTTTTAACTTGTTCCTTGATTAATCTTGCAGAAGAGGATGGTGTGAAAGCAGTGCCTGGCAATGATGAGTTAGCAGAAAGAGACAATGAACACAATATTGATAAGATAAAACGTGCTGCAATCAGCGCAATCTCAGCTGCTGCTGTGAAGGCCAGGATTCTCGCCAGTGAGGAAGAAGATCAAATTCGGCAACTTGCAGCATTGGTAATCGAGAAGCAGGTAATATACGAAACTCTATTCATTTCCGTCCTTGCTTTAGTTGTCTGTATTTCATGGAATGTTCTATAAATGATTTCTCGAAGTCCAAATGATTGATATCTTGTTTACCATGTGTTTTATCTGAGAGATAGATACCAGATACTGATTTTATGCGGTTAATTCCTTATCTTTGCAGTTACACAAGTTAGAGACTAAGATGGCGTACTTTAGTGACATCGAAAGCATGATTATGAGGGCGAGAGAGCAAATGGACAAAACTAGGCAAAAGCTTCTTCATGAACGCGCACAAATAATTGCTGCTCGATTAGGCATGCCCTCGCAGAGAGTGACTCCACAATCATTAGCGGCAAACAAAGCTGCAATGAACTATATTAACGCAGCTACCAGGCCGCCAAACATGCCATTTCAAAAACCACCGCTTGCAAGAAGACCGTGAACATCAATTTGTTCGGCCCGATCTTCACACAAATCTTTAGCAAGTTGCTCTCTTTAACATATTGCCCTGCATATAATCACGAAAAAGTAGTTCTTCATTCCATCTGCTTCATTATTTGATGTAGCATGTCAACATTGCCCAAATAGCTTCTCATTGTTTGAAATGTGTTTAATTTTTCAGGTTCAATCCAGTTGAATGTGGCTGAATGCAGCGACATTGAAGCGGATTTTATGCTTTTATGAACTAGAGGTATCTAATTCTGGAGCTGATCCAGTTTTATTTGTTTTGGCTCTCCTCTTCTAATAATTATCTACTAGGTATGTATTTGTATCTGCTGAATCTAAGACATTGAAGATGAAGTGTAACATTGTCTTACTTCTGTTGTTTATATCCAAAAAAAACTATGGACTTTCTAATGAATTGTAAATGTAAGTCAGGAATTCAATTTATTTTCTTGTTCGCTTCTAAAAATTATTTTCTTTTCTTACATTTTTTTTATTCTTTTGACAAATTCGATAAGTTACTATTTATATCAATTATAATGCTTGTTTGATTGCATTTAATATATACTCCCCCTTTGTTGTTTTTTATTTGTCACATTCATCTAATTTACAATAATAAAAATTAGTTTGTTACTTATATTTTATAAAAAAATTTATTATTTTTTAAAATTACTCTGATTTAAAATTTCACTAAATGGAGTATATAATTTAATGCTTAATTAATTGTAATTTATTTATTTAAAAATTGTACAAGGATATTAGATTAAATAGTAAATTTGGAAAAAAAAATATTTAATGTTGTAAAAGATTTATAATAAGATAAGCAAAAAAGAATAAAGAAGAATAGCAAAACTAATATTTTACATTATAAATCTTTAGGGGTTATTAAATCACCATAATTGATGCAACATCGTACTTATTTATCTTTTTGATACTTCTTTGCGGGGTGGCGGTTTATCGCCTTCGGCTTTTTTTTAAAAAAAAAATTAATTGTGGCATAAACCAATATTTTTTTCCTTGCATTTTTTTATTTTACAAATACCAAAAATAAGGAGGCAAACCCAAATCCCCCACACGTGAGGTCCCAATCAACGCACGTGTCCCCAACGGCTCTCCTCTCGCTCGCGCGGGAACAGCCCAACGACCAGTCAAAAACCCCGCGAAACACTCACCCCCTTCAAACAATCAAAAACCACAACCAATCCCCTTCTCCTTTCTTCTTCCCTTCCCTTCCTTTTCTTCATCTAAAATTAGCATCCTTTCCCCAAACTCTCCTCCTTCCAACTCAAATCCCCATCCCTTCCCCTTTCTGCTCTTCCCCCCATCAAAAAAACAAGGTTCTCTCTTCTCTTCTCTTCTCTTTTTCTCCATTTTCAATCCATTCATGCTTTACAATGCTCTCTTCTTCTTCTTCTTCTTCACTATTTAATGGTATTCATTGTTTGCAGGGGTGTCATTGCATTGAAGGAGCAGTTGCAGGGGAGGGTTGAAGTCCTCGGAACCACAACTCCATTGAATCAATGGCTTCATCCCCTGTGACTGCTCCACAGGTCAACACCACTTCTCCTTCACCGTCGTCCTCTCCTCCATCTCCCCCTTCTCCTTCTGCTCCTCCTCCTCAATCCCCGCCCCCGCCCGCTTCTTCACCGCCACCTCCCGCCGCCGCCTCTCTCCTCCTAAAGAATCCCCTTCCCCTCCTCCTTCTTCTTCTTCCCCTCCTCCTCCTCCTCCTAAAGAATCCCCGACTCCACCTTCTTCTTCTTCTCCTTCTCCTCCTCCCCCTAAGTCCTCCTCTCCGCCAGAGAACAGCGATAACAATAACAATGACAATAATGATAATGATTATGATAGTGGTGATGATGGTTCTTCTTCTTCTTCGTCTTCTCCTTCGAAGTCCTCCCCTCCTGTTCCTCCTTCGCGTTCAGATGCCAGAAGCGAATCTTCTCCAAAGGCACTCTCTCCGCCCAAAAGTTCGTCAAATGGGGATAATGATAATGATAGCTCCAATTCTAACTCTGGTGATGGGAGCTCACATGTGAATTTGCCTATCATCATTGGTGTTGCTGCTGCTCTTGGATTGTTTGTCATTCTTCTCTTTATTGCTTCACTCTGTCGTCGTACCAAGAAAAGGAAGAAGCATCATAATTCTCTGCACTACTATGATTCTTCAGCCAAAGGTATTTCAACTGCAGTATATCTCTTCTACAATCCAATTTCAAATTTGTCGAACATTTTGTTTTGTAAACAAATTTGATTCATTGTAAATACGTCATCGTTATACATGCTAGAGACATCTGTTATTTTTTGTGAATGCTAATTTGTTTCCGATTCTAGGCGGGAGTTACTACAGCAGCGGACCACCTCCGAAGTGGCAAAACGGGCAAGACCACATTGTTAAGCTCCCTCCGCCTCCGGGCGCACAAGGAGGCGGTTGGCAACAACCTCAGTCAGTGACGAGTGGTGAAGTGAGCTCCGCATTCTCTGGTCCCCATGGTCCTCCATTGCCTCCCCCTTCTCCAACCATTGCCTTAGGCTTCAACAAAAGCACCTTCTCCTTCGATGAACTAGCTGCTGCTACTAGTAGCTTCTCTCAGGACAACCTTTTAGGACAAGGCGGCTTTGGATACGTGCACAAAGGTGTCCTTCCTAACGGCAAAGAGATTGCGGTGAAACAACTCAAATCAGGCAGTGGACAAGGGGAGAGGGAGTTCCGAGCAGAGGTTGACATCATTAGCCGGGTTCATCATCGACATCTTGTGTCTCTTGTCGGTTATTGCATTGCCGGAAATCAAAGGATGCTTGTTTATGAATATGTGCCGAACAAGACACTCGAACATCACCTCCATGGTTATCTTTCTTTCCCTTTCATAGTTTTCTTCAGTGAGTTTTATGCTTAGTATTTCGTCGATCTTTTGATTGTAGGTCAAGATCTTCCGGTTATGGACTGGCCTACAAGAGTTAAGATTGCTTTAGGATCAGCTAAAGGCCTTGCTTACCTCCATGAAGATTGTGAGTAGTTTTTTATCAGAAAATCTTCATTTCTTTTCTCTGTTCTAATTGTTTTTTGGTCTATGAAATATAACAAAAGGTCACCCTCGAATTATTCATCGTGACATCAAGTCGGCAAATATTCTACTTGATTATAAATTCGAAGCCATGGTAAGAAGACTTACTCACCGAAATTAAGATACATCAAACATTAATATTCATTGACATTGAATATTTTTTTATTCTACTTGTGTAGGTTGCAGACTTTGGATTGGCTAAGTTGTCTTCTGACAATCACACACATGTTTCGACTCGAGTCATGGGAACATTCGGGTGATCCAAATGTTTCCTCTTTTTTATCCCTGATTCAGAATTAATTTTTTTTTTTCCTGTGAATATTGATATGCTTAAATTATGATTTCAGGTATTTGGCTCCTGAATATGCATCAAGTGGCAAATTAACCGAGAAATCCGATGTCTTCTCATTTGGAATTATGCTTCTCGAACTGATCACTGGACGCCGACCTGTTGATACTTCGAACACAGCTATGGAAGACAGTTTGGTTGATTGGGTAAGTCTGTTGCTTCGGAAATTCTTAGTCCATGACTAAGAATCTATCTCACTGTGTTCGGAATTTCAACTTTAGAAAGGAGATTTTGCAGTATTTCTTCTGAATTTCACATGTGTGTTGACAGGCAAGGCCGATAATGACACAAGCTTTAACTGATGGTAATTTTGAGGAGCTTGTGGATCCCCGACTTGAAAACAACTTCAACACGATGGAGATGACTCGAGTTGTAGCCTGTGCTGCAGCCAGTGTTCGCCATTCTGCAAGGCGACGCCCGAAAATGAGCCAGGTACATTATTCCCCTTACCAATTAGTACTTCAATCCAATCTATAAGCCGAAGGTAATACTGTAAGTTAGTCATTATATAGTATCATTATAAATACTGTTGTACCCGTATTCATTGCCGTTTCGACAGTGTGATGAAATTAAAATGCGAAGACGATCAGTTAACAGATTGGATTAACTAATGTATTGTTTTCGCTACTTGTTCAGGAATTATATATATTGAATAACTGTCATCATTGTATTAATTGAGTTTTGGTAGTGATCACTGATCATGACAATGCTAAAAATCTCAGTTTACAGATCAGATGAACTAATACATTATTTTTCTCAGATTGTTCGTGCATTGGAAGGCGATTCATCGCTTGATGACTTAACTGATGGAGTGAAGCCGGGGCAAAGCACATACTTCAGCTCGGGCTCTGAGTACGACTCAGGCTCGTATGCATCAAATATGAACCGATTCCGTAAAATGGCACTCGAAAGCAATGCATATAGCGATGAATACAGCGGAATAACAAGTGAATACGGCCTCAATCCATCGTCATCAAGCAGTGAAGGTTTCTCAAGCGAACTGAATCCGGCCGGCCCACCGAGACACCGTCCTCAACCTTCACACTGAAAAGAAAACTTAAATAAGTATTCTCATCAGTTTCAAATGCAGAATTACAGAGAACGGAAAATTTTTCGGTTAAATTCTGTCTAACTGTTTGTGTTCTTGTTTGTTGTTGAGTTAATGGCATTATAATTTAATTGATGTTTTACAAGCAAGTTTCTCCAAATATATATATATGGAGTCATGTATTATTGTGTTTTTCTTTTAAACTCTATCAACAGTGCTTATATTGATGTAAATTTATTCTTGGCTGATGAGAAAACTATGAAGTTTAAGTATTTAATTGTCAAGGAGAACATCCAAATTATGGTTTATTTATTAATTCATTTTTGGTTTTTATGTGAACAGATGATTCATGAACATTTATGGCTTTT
The DNA here is from genome assembly GCF_009730915.1 of Dioscorea cayenensis subsp. rotundata. Taxonomy (NCBI): domain Eukaryota; kingdom Viridiplantae; phylum Streptophyta; class Magnoliopsida; order Dioscoreales; family Dioscoreaceae; genus Dioscorea; species Dioscorea cayenensis. Next base: position 1,571,332 of record NC_052483.1, read on the forward strand.
GAAATTGGTGTTTCTAATTTTATTCTGTGCACATTAAATTGCTTCTAATTTTGTTATAGACATTTAATTAATGTTTCATTGCAGAAATTTCAATTGATTTCTTATTTTACATTATTTGTGTGAATATGGCGTGTGTGTGTTTTTTCTTTTGGGTACCTAAAGAAATAATAATTTCCAACCGGAAGGTTGGTGAATCACCAACTTCAACATGAGATTCTTTTAGATAATAATTTGGGGGAGAAAAATGTATATTTTCTTATGTGTTTTTTGTTTTTAATTTTACATTCAATTATATAAATAGATGAAAACACCCGTTAAAAGAAAGTCTTTATGAAGGGCATGCATAATTACATATTTTTTAAAAAATCTTTAAAAATCAAGGTCTTGTGGCCGTGTGTGTATATATATATATAAGGTCACGTCTTTTATGAACATTCGTAGAATTGGATTATACGAATTTTTTAAGTCATTGGATTCAAATCCAAAATCCTCTAATTTTTTTCAACAAGACTTATTTATAATAGTTCCAACAGTAATAGCAAGATCTTGTGGCCGTGTATATATATATATATATATATATATATAAGGTCATGTCTTTTATGAACCTTCGTAGAATTGGATTATAAGAATTTTTTAAGTTATTGGATTCAAATCCAACAATTGAAAATCCTCTAATTTTTTTTCAACAAGATTTATTTATAATAGTTCCAACAGTAACAACAGTTACAATACTATCGATTGTGCCTATCTCACTTTAGTATTATTTTTTTATCGACGAATTATCAATATATATATTTTAAAAAGAGTACACAGGCAAATATAATTATTTTTTTATATAAATTTAGGGTACATATGTCTATACAAATATGCAGTTTTACAAGGACATAGTCGCTAATTTTCATACAAGGGTAAATACGTCATTTCAGAAATACTTATAAACTCGCACTCGCGTCCAAAACGCTCTTCTTCTTCTTCTTCTTCTTCTCAGCCTCGCTCGCGTGCTCGCGCTGTTCGTCTCGCTCGTCGCCGTGGATCCCCAACAATCGGAGATGGCGCAGCCTCTCGTGAAGAAGGACGATGATCGGGACGACGAAGGTAATCTCCTTAACTCGCTGTATCACGATATCTCGCTTCTTGGATTCATGGTTCCTTTTTTACCTCTTTGGATCTTTCTTTTTTGTTTTGGGCGTTGTTTGTTGATTAATTGATAATTTTTAGTGTTATTTGATTCAGATTTGTAGTTCTGGTTTCAGATCTGTTGTGTTTAGATCCGAAATGGATGTTTTTTTTTTTGGTTTGTTTGATTTTTCGTGTTTTTCACTGGATCTGATTGAGTTTTGGGGGTTTCTTCATTGAAATATGAGATTATATTTGTTGGAGAATTGGAGTTACTGTTCTATTTTCGCACAATGTGGTGAATTGGGTGTCGAGATCTAAGTGAGCATTTCCCGGAAAATTTGAAGCTTGTGAAGAAATACGATGATCTAATTGTGATTTTTTTTTTATATATAATTTTTTTTTGGATTAATTGCAGTGGAGTACTCTCCTTTTCTGGGAATAGAGAAGGGTTTAGTTCTTCAGGAAGCTAGGGCTTTCCATGATCCGCAACTAGATGCCAGGAGATGCTCTCAGGTTAGGTTTTTCACTATTTCAATTTATACTCGTTGGCAATGTCTTGATAGTTGTTTTATCAGCTGATGATTTTGAATTCGTAGGTTATCACGAAACTCTTGTATCTTCTGAACCAAGGAGAGACGTTCACCAAGGTATTGCTTTGGCTAATCTACTTGTTTATATTATCATGCTTGCATTAGCAATTGTTTATGTAGCTGTGGTGTGACTGTAGATTGAAGCCACAGAAGTCTTCTTTGCGGTGACAAAGCTCTTCCAGTCAAAAGATACTGGGTTGAGGAGAATGGTTTATCTGATAATTAAAGAGTTGTCACCCTCCAGTGATGAGGTAGAATTCATCATTTTTTCCATTTTCTTAAACACGTGCTGGGTATAGATTTACATCTTCACATTGGTTTGGTTTGGTTTGATTTGTGGAAGGTTATTATTGTCACAAGCTCATTGATGAAAGATATGAATAGCAAGACCGATATGTATAGAGCAAATGCTATTCGGGTTCTTTGTAGAATCACAGATGGTACATTGCTTACCCAAATAGAGAGGTACTTGAAGCAAGCTGTTGTTGACAAGAATCCTGTTGTTGCCAGTGCTGCTCTTGTTAGTGGTATCCATTTGCTTCAGGTACTTATTTCTACTGGATTAAAAAAATATATATATAAAGGATGCACATCAAATTTTATGCTAATTCCTATTCAGCAGACCAACCCGGAGATTGTGAAAAGGTGGAGCAATGAGGTGCAAGAGGCTGTTCAGTCAAGAGCTGCTCTTGTGCAATTCCATGCCTTGGCTCTTCTTCATCAGGTATGACAAAGCACTTACTATTTTTTTTTCTTTGTTGTTGGTGAAGCCATTAAAATGTGGGTGTGGCACAATGACTAAATCCTATTTTGAGTCATCATTGAATCTGACATTTGGAATAACTTTGTGTTGAACGCCTGTGGTTGGTTTTATCTGTCAATATGCTGAGAAGCTTGAAATTTTACTGCTTAAGTTCTGATTTTGACAAGTGTGATTTGCCTTTGACTGCTTCTGTTGAATTTTATAGGAATAGTCTAAGTGCATATTTCAAGCTTTGTTTGCAATTATTTAATATTTGACTACTTGATTCTGATATAAATGATGGCTTGCAAATTCAGATTCGTCAAAATGACCGACTGGCTGTGAGCAAGCTTGTTACTAGTTTGACAAAAGGAGCTGTTCGTTCACCTTTAGCCCAGTGTCTTTTGATAAGATATACTAGCCAGGTATGTTAATCTAACTTGAACAATAGTCGATGATAATTGTAAATAGTGAGCTAATATGTAGGTCATCAGGTAATTCGTGAGACAAGCAATTCGCAATCTGGGGAACGCCCTTTCTTTGACTTTCTTGAATCTTGCCTGCGACACAAGGCAGAAATGGTTATATTTGAAGCTGCAAGAGCAATCACAGAATTAAGTGGTGTGACTAATCGGGAATTGACCCCTGCAATTACAGTTTTGCAATTATTTTTAAGTTCATCCAAGCCGGTACTTCGATTTGCAGCTGTTCGAACTCTAAATAAGGTTGATTATCTTTTTATTACCTTGATTTTATATTTCTGATGAAATGCAAATTTTAAGCACAGGAAATTATCATACTATATACATAATCAAAATTGATAAGATCACAGATGTATTGTTAGCAAATGCAAGCACACACTTATTGCAACCTTTGGAAGGCTGTGCTCTTAATTAAACATTTGCTTTTGTATAATATGATGGTATTCTAATTGTTAAATATGCTTCTATAGTAGCTAGTAAATATTCAAAGGTGTGCATATTGATTTCTACATATTTTTTTAATGCTTCAAAGATGATCCTTAATCAAAACATGAACATGACTTTTATCTCTTTTCTGGTAATTCACTTGCACTATTTTTAACTTCTGTTTGTATTTTGTTAGCTTTTACCAAAAGATGGATTGAATAAATCTTTATTAGATCTTATCTTTTGTTCTATGATTTTTAACAGGTGGCTATGACACATCCTTTGGCAGTTACAAATTGCAACATTGATATGGAGAGTCTAATTTCCGATCAGAACAGGAGTATTGCAACTCTTGCTATCACTACACTTCTCAAAACTGGCAATGAATCCAGTATAGATCGTTTGATGAAACAGATCACGAATTTTATGTCAGACATTGCTGATGAGTTCAAGATTGTTGTTGTGGAAGCAATTCGATCTCTGTGCTTAAAATTCCCTCTCAAGTATCGCTCATTGTATGTGCAATCATGGCAAACCTTATTTTGTGAATTTACAATATATCTTTCTGATGAGGTTTAATCTACTCTACTGCTTGTCAGGATGAATTTCTTAAGCAACATTCTTAGGGAAGAAGGCGGGTTTGAGTATAAAAAAGCAATTGTTGATTCAATAGTGATTCTTGTCCGAGATATACCTGATGCAAAGGAAAGTGGTCTGATTCATCTTTGTGAATTTATTGAGGATTGTGAATTCACATATCTTTCTACTCAGGTAATTTTTTTGCTTAAGCAATTGTTACAGTTGATTTCCTGAAACTTATTGGTGCCTTAGATTTCCTGAGATTGAGGATTGTGAATTTATTGGTGCCTTAGATTGCAACAGTTTCTGCCCTAGTTACAGTTGATTTCCTGAAACTTGTTAAACAGGAACATAACATATCATGATTATAGATATGAGAAAGCAAAGATAAAGAACTGATCTGTGACATGCAGCGTATCCAGTCTGTTTTCTTTCACTTCTCTGATCAGTTCATATTCTTCGTTAAGTAGAAGCATGATTGCTGGAGAGTGATACATTAGGAATCTACTTGGATACATTCCAAAAACTAGGACAATGAACTTGGATGCATAATGCATGAGCATCTCAAATTCGTTATTCATTGTTTGGTTGTAGAAGAGCAGCTCATGACCTAGTCCTGTGTGGGGGCTTTCAGAGTATTCCTTCAAATGATTTCATATTGTAATGTTTTTCTAATGTTGAGATTATCAGTTAGTTGATTAAACAACTCTTTTTTCCACTGTTTTTTTAGATACTTCACTTTCTGGGAAATGAGGGTCCAAAGACGTCTGATCCAACTAAATACATACGTTACATATATAATCGTGTTATTCTTGAGAATGCTACTGTTCGAGCTGCTGCAGTGAGTACACTGGCAAAGTTTGGTGCGCTAGTTGAGTCATTGAAGGTATTATGATTACATTTTTCATAAAGTTAAGATTTTTAAAGTGTTGTTTTTCTTTTCATGCTGAAACTTACTGGGATATCTTTTGTAGCCTCGAATATTTGTCCTTTTGAGAAGATGCCTTTTTGATATTGATGATGAGGTAAGCTTCTGTTTTAACTTTATGGATCATTTCATTTCTTCTTCAAGATTGTGATACATTTTCTAAGATCTCCACAAAATGGTGTTATATCCTATATCATCCTGTGCTCCTTCCACTAACAGGATACCAATACATTGGACATTGTAGATATCTTAACAGGTTCAACTCATAGTTTACTTAATAGTATGGAGTCAGAAACAAAAAATGCAAGTATCCTTTTGATAGATTTGCTTAATGGTTTGCTGACTTAAAAGGGATTCTAGTCTTGTGCATAATTAAAGATAAGATAAATTTACTTGAAGCTGTAGTTGCTTGATGACTTCCTAATTACGGCATGGCTTTTAGAGTTTATTGATAAGAAGCTTTGCATTCTTATCTTCTATGTGCTAACTTAGGTTCGTGATCGGGCAACACTCTATCTCAATACACTTGGAGGTGATGACTCTGTAGGTGAAACTGACAATGATGTGAAAGAGTTCCTTTTTGGTTCTCTGGATGTGCCGTTGTCCAACTTGGAAATGAGTTTGCAGAATTATGTATGTGCCTAACTCTTTCAGTGGAATTGAATTTGCATGTTGAAAACTACATGCCATTGTAATACTCAATGATCCACACCAATTCTTCATCTGATATGTATTTGAGAATGCAGGTGCCCTCTGAAGAACCTTTTGACATTTCTTCTGTACCAAAGGAGGTCAAATCACAACCTCTTACTGAGAAAAAGGCTCCTGGTAAAGTGCCAACTGGTTTGGGGCCTCCTACCAGCAACCCTACATCAACTGTTGATGGATATGAAAAGCTGCTTTCATCCATTCCTGAATTTTCCAGCTTTGGAACACTCTTCAAGGTTATTAACTCTTATATTTTTGTCTCTCAAATAGTTGATGGCCTTATAATCTGATAAAACTGTGTGTTTTATGGTTTCATTTATTTATTTATTTATTGTTGAGCAGTCTTCTGCTCCTGTGGAGTTGACAGAGGCTGAAACAGAATATGCAGTTAATGTTGTGAAGCACATTTTTGATGAGCATGTTGTGTTCCAGTACAACTGTACAAATACCATTCCTGAACAACTCTTGGAAAATGTAAGTGCCGCCAGAATAAGGATTACTTCGTTCCCCTTGTAAATCAACTCACATATTATGAATTTTACTTTACTGCACCAGGTCATTGTTTTTGTGGATGCTTCTGACGCTGAGGAATTTTCTGAAGTGGCATCAAAGCCACTAAGATCCTTGCCCTATGACTCACCTGGGCAAACTTTTGTAGCCTTTGAAAAGCCAGCTGGAGTTCCTGCTGTGGGGAAATTCTCCAACCTGTTGAAGTTCATTGTTAAGGAGGTAAGCTCCTGCCATTTTGTCATTGAGAAATTCGGTTTTAAGTGTGGGCTCTCTTTTTAATTGTATAAATAATTGGAACCACTATCAGAAAGGTTTATTTTGATGCTCCTTTTTTTTCTCTCCTCATTTTATGTGTTTGCACCATTAAACAAATTTGATAATTATTTAAGTCGATGTATATTGACCATGACGTTGTGTTTTCTTATTTTTTATTTTTCTGATGGTTGAGTAGATCAACATTAGCATGTGGAATATTGATAATTTATATGTCATTCTTCAGGTAGATCCCACCACTGGAGAAACAGAGGATGAAGGTGTTGAAGATGAATACCAACTAGAAGATCTTGAGATTGTTGCGGCAGACTATATGCTGAAGCTTGGTGTCTCCAACTTCAGAAATGCCTGGGAAAGTATGGACCCGGATTCTGAGCGTGTTGATGAGTATGGACTTGGCGCGCGAGAGAGCCTGGCAGAAGCTGTGAGTGCTGTCATCACCCTTCTCGGAATGCAGCCTTGTGAGGTTAGTGACGTTAGTCGCATTCTATACCCGATTACCCGTATTTACCTCAACTGTCATAAATTTTAGTTTAGCCCAAACCAGCCTAAACCAACTGTTTGTTTATCTTGGTTTACCAAATGTTTGTAGTTTTCATAACTCACCGTTTTTGCCTTGCAACTTTTCATACATTAGTGATGGCTAATTCAAAACCTCTGGATGTAGTTCTTCCTCAAATTTGCTGATTGACTTCACAGAAATCATGCCAATTGCTTCATTGAATAATCAACCTAGAACTCACCATCTTTTTGCCCAATCTTGTCATTTAGTTTTCATGTTTAAATTGGTTACCTACCATTCTTTCAAATCTAAATAACCATAAGCCTGTACAGTTTGTCTGACACTTAAAATTTGGTTTTGCTTATCAGGGAACTGATGTTGTTCCGAACAATTCAAGGTCACATACTAGTCTCCTCTCTGGTATTTTCATTGGCAATGTCAAGGTGCTAGTCAGGTTATCATTCGGGATCGATGGCCCCAAACAAGTCGCAATGAAGCTCGCGGTCAGGTCAGACGATCCAGCAATCAGTGATGCTATTCATGAGATTGTCGCCAATGGCTAACCATATACAGCACCTCTTTTTCCAATTTTTGTACAAGGAAATTCAGGTGACTGAAACCTCATACATGTTGTCTTTGGAGCACAGATATATCATCATGTGTTTATGTTTATCACTCTTCCGAACAAATTTCATTATCAGGATAAAATACTGTATTCTTGTGCAACCAAGATTGCTTGCTTCACAATCTGATCCTATTTAGATGCTTGTGCCTTTCTTGCAATCTCAGAAGTTCTCTAGCAAACCTCTGGTTTCCCAGTCATCAACAAACCATTCAAAACTTTATTAAACATGAACCTCCTCGGCAAAAACCCTCTTTCAACCATCTCCACCACCATCTTCCCCGCCACGACAACATCCTCCGGCCGCTTCCTCTTAAACATCCCACTGATAATCACATTATACGTATCAAGGTTCGGCAAACACCGGCCTTTCCTCTTCATCCTCTCAAACACCTCCAATCCCTTCTCCATCTCCCCATCCTCCATCAAATATCGAACAACAATGTTATAACTCTGCACATTCGTTCGCCGATCATCCTCCTCCTCGACCCGATTCAAGAACTCCATTGCCCGCGCCGTCTCACCGGCATGGCACAACCCTCTGATCACCAAGTTATAAGTGATCGAATTCGGCACATAACCCTTTGCAAGCATTCCATCAAACACTTTCAATGCATCTTCAACTTTGCCTTTCTTGCAAATCACTTGAACTAAAGCATTATAAGTAGCTACCGAAGGCAAGCACCCCTCACCGAGCATTTCGTCGAACACCTTCCGGGCTTTATCGATATCTCCGGCGATGCCAAGCCCGTGCACCACGGTGGTGTGCGAGACGACATCCGGCCGGCAATTCCTCCGCCTTTTCATCTCAATGAAGAAGTTCCAGCCGTGCTTGATCTGCCCCGATCGGAAGAAACCCTTGAGGATGATGTTGTAGCTGTTGATCGTGGGTTGGATGCCGGAATCGATCATCTCTTTTAGGGTTTCTAAAGCTTTGGAGGTGTTTTTCATGCGGCACCAGCCATCGGCGAGGATATTGTAGGTGATGACGTCGGGGTGGAAGTGGGATCTTAGGGATTTAACGAGGGAGGAGGCTTTGGCGACGCGGCGAGACTTGCAGAGGGCGTCAAGGAGGGAGTTGAAGGCGGGGAGGGATTGGGAGCAGCCATGGCGATGGCGCATGGAGAGGAAGAGGCGGATGGCGCGATCGGGCTTGCCGTGAGCGGCGTAGCGCTCGAAGAGGCAGGAGAAGGCGCGGGGTGAGGGAGGGCGGAGGGAGATGAGACGGTGGAGAGTACTGTGGTCATGGAGGCGGGCGGCGAGGTCGGTGGCGAGGGTGAGGGTGGAAGAGGGAGGAGGGTGGGGGGAAAGGAGGAGAAGGGCGTTGAAGAAGAGGAGAGCTCGGGGGGCGTGGTTCCAGAGGAGCTTGAGGACGAGATCGGGGATGGAGGAAGGGGAGGAGGAGGGGAGGTGAGAGGATAGGGATTTGGCTAGGGTTTGTGGATCGTTGGAAGGGTGGGAGAGGACGAGGTCGGAGATGGTGGTGGCGAGAGAGGAGAGTCCGGCGAGCGGCGGTGACGGTGGGTTGGGAGTGTGGATGGCGCGGTGGAGAAGATGGAGTTTGGGGGAAACGAGATGAGGGTTTTGGGAAACGGGACGCATGGTTTTTGGGTACGTTTTTCAGATGTTTAACAAACGAAACACGTTTTGAATATTTTCCATATATATATATATATATAATATGTGTATTAAAAAAGATTATTAAAAAAAAAAGTAATTTTGAATTTCGTAAATATTAATCCATTTAATTTGATTTATTTAAAATTTTACTCTAAATTGAATGAATGGTTTAAATATTAAATTTGTCCCTCTATTTTTTGGTTTCCGACTTTTTAATCTCTTTAATATAAAATATGCTCTTTTGGTCTTTATATTTGTACATTTTCGTCATTTAGTTGTAAAATCCGCCCTTTTTAGTCCTCGTATTTACACATTTTCATCTTTTTTTGGTCCCTCTAATTCATCACATGAAAAGACCAAAAGGGCAGATTCATTAATTAGAGGGATCAAAAAGATAAAAGTGTAAAAATACAAAGCAGATTTTATATTAAAGGGACTAAAAAGACGGAAAACACAAAATAGAGATACCATTTTGATATTTTATTTATAAAAGTTTCATAAAAAAAATTTTACAGTTGAAAAAAAAGGGTAACTAAAGAGTTTTGAGGTGTTTTTTGTTTGGAATTATTATTATTATTATTATTATTATTATTGAATCCGGATTTTCTAATTATATTATTATATTGGAAATTTTGATGGACTTGATTTTGTGGTAACTATCAGGTAACCAAGACATAGCTCATTCTTAACCATGAGTTTATAAATTTTATTTTTTTATTATATAATACTCCTATATGGATAGGTTGATAATTACCTTAAAAGATCCATGCCTTTTACTCTATAAATTATTAAATCAAGGCAATTTAAAGGGTGAGGTCGAGCCACATCTCAGTTTTATAATAACTATCACAGAACTGATTCTGTGAGATCATCTCTCTCTCCATTGGAGGAACCATTGTTTTTTATTTTCAGATTACATGATAATAGGAGATTATTCAAATCATAAATGTAACTATTATCATTGTTTTTTTTTTTAAGTTATTCAAATTATCGATGCACTTTCATATTTGTTTATCTTTTTGACATATTTTGAATGTTATTCATTAAAAAAAAACTACCAAAATAGTAAATTAAATTTTAATTAATTTTATAATTATAAGCTTGTTAATTTAAAAAGCCAATTATCTTATATATTAGGAAAAAAATCTTTTAATTAATTACATTTTGATATTTATTGTCACATTGAAAAAAGAGTTGTTTGTAAATTCTAAAGCAAAGTCTTCAAGGGGTACATTTACTTCTATGCAAAATAGTGTACGTATTGAAAAGCCAATTTTTATGCATACATGGAAAAAAATCACTTAATTAATAATCACAATAAAGAAATATATATATATATATATATATTTTTTTTTGGAGGGATTAGTTTGCAAAATATCATTTAAAACTAGTAAATCAGAACGCGGCCCGAGGCCTCTTAAAGGCCCATAACCCATCAGACAACGTTGATTTGAATCTCAAATTCTCACTTTACGAAAATACCCTTAGGGAAGGTTGACGGTCAGGTGACTAAGTCCCAACTTACGAGGCGATGGTATTTCCGTTAATAAATTGAAAAGCTAAGACCATTTTCGTCATTTTACGTCACTGTTTTCCCGCCCAAACCCTAGCTGACCCCTCTGTTAACAGCTCTGCTTGGCCATTAACGTCGGTCCCTTTTCCCCCTTTTTCTCGCTTCTTTGTCTTCGATTGGGTATGAGTTTCGAGTTTTTCTTCGATTTTTTGGTTTTAATCTGTGTTTTTATCTTTTATTTGGTATCAATTTTGGTTTGCATTTGCCAATTGCGTTGATTTGGTATGTTTTTCATATGTGTTTTGTGATTAATTGGAACGAAATCGGATGGATTTAGGGTTTTGGAATGGAGTTCGAGAGGGAAAACGATGTTAAGAATGAAGGAACCGCTGATTCTCCGACTTCCGTGCTGGAAGATGAGGTTTTTGGTTCTCATATTTTTGAGGGGTTTTTTTGTTGGGATATTGGTGGATTCTGATTGATTGAGTTGATTGGGAGTAGGAGATGTGTAAAGAGGAGGAGAAGCCCCAAAGCAATGGGGTGATTGGTGATGGCGTGGAGGAGAAGGGGGATGTGTCGTTTATCTCGGAGGCCATGGCGGAGGAGGAGCAGAAGTTGCTCGAGGACCGGATGAAGATGGAAGAGGAGGCTTCAAAGAGTGAGTTTGAAGTGCCTGCTGAGAGGGAGGACCCGAACTTCAAGTTCACTAAGCTTGATGAGCTACTCACGCAGACGCAGCTTTACTCTGAGTTCCTCCTTGAAAAGATGGACGATATCACATTTGTAAGAAAGTCCTGAGATTTGTTGTTTTTATTCTTGGTTATGAGTGTTTTTGGAATCTTTGAGATTGCTTCTGGATTGCAGAATGGAGTGGAGAATAATGTGGAATTGGAAGCGGAGGACGAAACTAAAAGGAAGAAGACTGGGAGGGGGCGGAAGAGGAAGGGAAAGGCATCAAGTGAATACAACAATGTGAGTTTTTTTCTTTTTGGTGGGTGGCTTAAAGATGAAAGTTTGGATATTTTTTTTGTTTTGTTTATTTTAAGTTAACTGAGATTTTATTAGATATGAGGTGCTTCTATAGTTTCTATTTGGATCGTTGGTATGATGTCCAAAAAAGAGTTTTTTGTTTCTAAGATCATCTGTGGAAGTCCTATTTCTATGATTGGCATGTGCTTCAGGCATGTTCTCTTTTCAGTGTCGTTTGTAGGTCAGTACCTTGTAGAATACATGTTATGCGTTTGTTGTTTTGAGCCACGGGCCGAGTTTAATCTGTTAGTGTTGTTGAGAAAATTTGCAACTTGTTCGGTTGAGTTCCACTGCTTTAAAAATTTAGTTGACTTTGTGCAAACTTTATATGTCCGTTTTACTTTTTCTTATTTTTGTGGTTGTTGTGCAGCTTGTGCTGATATATAGCTGAAGGAGTTAGTATGAGTTTGATTCTCTCTTCCTTTGTTATGACACAGTGTGCTGTTTAATTGAGAGATATCTTTGTGCTTTTCTTGTGTTTTGATCTTATGCTTTGATTGTCTTTAATGAGGATTGATTACTCCATGCTGTATTCCAGAAAAAAGCCAAGACGGCAGTTGCAGCAATGCTAACAAGATCCCGTGAAGCCATAGCTCCTGAAGATGCCATCCTCACTGAGGAGGAAAGGGTTAAGAAAGAGCAGGCAGAACTTGTCCCATTGATGACTGGCGGAATACTGAAGTCTTATCAGGTCAAAGGTGTAAAATGGCTTATTTCACTGTGGCAGAATGGACTCAATGGGATCTTAGCAGATCAAATGGGGCTTGGTAAGACTATTCAGACTATTGGGTTCCTTGCACATCTTAAAGGGAAGGGTTTGGATGGGCCATATATGATAATAGCTCCTCTTTCAACCCTTTCAAACTGGATGAATGAAATTTCAAGGTATAATGGCAGTGTCCCATTTGCTTTTGCATCATTCTGCAGATTTGTCATATCCTGATTTGTTATTTATCAGGTTTGTACCTTCCATGGGCTCTATTTTATATCATGGGTCAAAGAATGAAAGGAGGGAAATTCGAAAAAAGTTTATGCCGAAACAAGCTAGGCCCTAAATTTCCTGTTGTTGTCACTTCTTATGAGGTTGTGCTGAATGATGCTAGTGTTCTAGCACAGTACAGATGGAAATATGTTGTTGTTGATGAGGTAATCTTGTGCTATACTAGCAGCTCGATTCATTGTCATTATTTTCATGTCCAGATGATGACTGTTTCTTCTTTTGTGTGCTACATTGTACTTTTCATAGGGTCACCGGCTGAAAAATACCAACTGTTTATTGCTAAAACAGTTGAGACGCTTACCAATTGAAAATAAGCTACTGCTAACTGGAACACCTTTGCAGAACAACTTGGCTGAGCTATGGTCATTGCTGAACTTTATTCTGCCTGACATTTTCTCATCTCATCAAGAGTTTGAATCATGGTAAGTCTGTTTTCTAACAAATGTTACTTCTTCAGGTAGATTCTAAAATCTTTGCTTTCCTTGCAACCCATTGATATGCCTATTTTGGCTACTTGCTGAGTTGCTGTATTGTTGAATAATATACTATAGGTAAATGCTTGTTATTGGGAATAAGTTTATGACAAGCTATCATGACTGATATGACTTTTTCTTTATTTGATTAATGATGGTGATGGCTTGGTAATTATGCTTATGGTTGTCTTGCTGTGTATAGGTTTTGTGACTTTTGTCTAAAGAAATGCTTAATAAATTCTTCATAGCCTATGGTCTATGTAAACTTTGAGGGTATTTGCATTAGCGATACTTCTTATATACTGTGTTTATTATGCTTCATCTTGTTTCTCTGCTTGAAACTAACTGTTGGACTTTTATATTCCTTTGGTTTATATGAGTAAATGCTGAGTACTTCCAAACAACTTTTTTGTTTGAGTTGGCCATATGCATAGAACATTCACATGTATATTTTATACATCTGCAAGTGAACAAGGTAGGATTTGAGCTTATCTTATCCTAATAAAAATATTTCATGCCAATCGGCATGTTTATCTGTTGATTGAACTACTTTTCTTACCAAAATTTGTCTCCATCTTGATTTTTGTAACTTCTTCAACAAATTAAGCATAATTCATCATGTTTGACTTTGTTATTTTTTCAATATCAAGTTAGATTTGTCATTCACATTTTCTTCTTTACAGGTTTGATCTGTCAGGGAGGTGCAACAATGATTATCAATCCGAAGAGACAGAAGAGAAACGGAGGGTTCAGGTAATGCTTCCACTGATTGTGCTGCAATCCTCAGCCATTTTTTACTTTTCTTGAAGAGGAGTTTAAATAGTCAGTGATATATATATAGGTGATATCAAAGCTTCATTCAATACTGCGGCCATTTCTTCTCCGACGTATGAAGGCTGATGTTGAGCAGTTGCTTCCAAGGAAGAAAGAGATTATTTTATATGCTGATATGACTGAACACCAAAAACTCATCCAGGATCACCTAATTAATAAAACATTTGAAGACCATGTTGGAACCATTGATTATGGTAAAGGGTCGTATGCCCTTGTAATTGTTCTTTTTGCATTTCTTTGAAGCTCTATAGAAATGCAATGGTCTTTTCCAGTTGCATTGTGCTGCATTTTGCCACTTTCTTTATTTTGCTAATAGTTTGAGCTAAATACAGCTATTCAAAGATCCGGCATGAAAGGGAAGCTGAACAACTTGCTGATGCAATTGAGGAAGAACTGCAATCACCCTGATCTCTTGGAGTCTGCATATGATGGATCATGTATGCATCTATTTCCTTATATATGACATTCCATGACTTTAGACAACAGATTCTGTTTAAAATGGCCTGTTTTTCTATGGCAGTTTTATATCCGCCTATTGAACAGATAGTAGAACAGTGTGGGAAGTTTCGTTTGTTAGACAGACTTTTGCCGCTATTACTTTCTCGGAGACACAAAGTATGGTTTTTGTATGTGTGTGGAATTATCTAAATTGATAAGAGATCATATAACACGTGCTTTTTTGCAGGTTCTTATATTTTCCCAGTTTACAAAGGTTTTAGACATAATGGATTATTACTTCAGTGAGAAAAATATTGAAGTTTGTAGAATTGATGGCCGAGTAAGGTTAGATGAAAGAAAAAAACAGGTACTTGTGTAGCTGATACTTGCCCTGCTCTTACATCCATTTGGCAGTGATTTTGCTGTCTTGTGTGTTTTTCATATTTCAATCTTGCTGTGTAATGTTGTCAACATCAGTGGCATTTTTTTCTAGTAACAGAGTTTGGAATCACTATCTTATTAGCATGTGTTAAGTCAATATCAGGGACTGGGATTGGTTGTAGTTAGTTCTTTCCTTCCAAATTTTAAGTCAAACTAATATTAGCATGTGTTTTGTTCTGTATCCTATCTTATGGAAAGAATTTAGTTTGAACCTGCTGAAGCATGTTATTGATGTTTTGTCCTCACTTCTTACAAAACCCCATGCTATGAAATGTCTTGAGTTGAATTCTGCTGGAGCATAGTTTTGATGGTTTCCTCTCCTTGCAAGAGCCTTAAGCTCATTCACTACTCTTTATCGGTTTTCAGATTGAAGCATTCAATGATTTGAACAGCAATGTGAATGTTTTTCTTCTGAGCACTCGGGCTGGTGGTCTTGGTATCAATCTCACTGCTGCAGATACCTGCATCTTGTATGATAGTGATTGGGTAAGCCACTTTTCTTTTAAAATTAACCAGTGTTAAATTTGGTTATAATCTTTGAACAAACGAATTTAACTGATTCTCTAATGGACTCCAGAATCCCCAAATGGATCTTCAAGCCATGGATCGTTGCCACAGGATTGGACAAACACGACCCGTTCATGTTTACAGGCTTGCGACTTCCCAATCGGTCGAGGTGTAATTTGCTTGTCCTTTTTTTTTTTTCATTTTAAATTCTCATTCACTGTTGCCTTCGTTTTCATGGGAGCTTATCAACAAACGGTTTTTGCAGGGACGAATTATGAAGAAGGCATTTGGGAAATTAAAACTGGAACATGTGGTTATCGGGAAAGGGCAGTTCCATCAAGAGAGAGCAAAACCAAATATACTAGATGTCTGTATTTTTCTCAAATCATCAAACATTAAAATATTACAATTGTTCCAAATGCATCACTTAAAACCATTCACTTGTTTTTGAATCAATCATTGCTTCAGGAATCAGATTTACTATCCTTGCTTAAAGATGAAGAGGATGCAGAAGACAAGCTGATTCAAACTGACATCAGTGACGAAAATCTACTCAAAGTTTTGGATCGCAGCGATCTATTGGCTGGTGATTCGGAGGAAGTACATTCTTTTCCTATTCGAGGGCCGGGTTGGGAGGTTGTCATACCGACAAAAAGCGGCGGCGGGATGCTTTCATCACTCAGCAGCTGAATTTTAGGCTCGTCGTCTGACATATTTTTTGCTGAACCATCCAATGTGAGCAGATGCAATTCCATGGACATTTTGTGTTCCTAACATACTGAAAATCATTCCATGGTTGGAAGTTTACAAAGTTTTGTATAATGTAAACTGAGAAAAACTGGTTGTGCATCTCTGCTTTTACAGGTTGTTGGTTCATTTTATTGGTTGTATGTATGCACATGAGTCATCATCTAAGAAAGCCTTTTGTTTTCTTTAATTTTGATTTTTGATTTTTGCTTATATTTGTTAGGAATTAATTGTGTTTGAAGTCAATGTTTCAGCATTTGTGCCATATAACAACATGTGGTTTTTATTGGCCACCATTTTGGCAAATTACTTGCCACACAGCTCACACCACATTGAGAAATTGTTAATAATTATGCATTTTAATTTCATTTGAAATTTAAAGTTATTAGATTGCTTAATATGGTTTCATTGTTTGTTTCTTGCCAAATAAAACATTTCCACAAACAAATATGTTCTTTTTTAAGTGCATGTTAGAGATTCAAGCAAATTTTTATTTACTTAATTGTAGCATGTAATTAAGCATAAATATATCAACCAAGATTAAAATTTAAATGGTTCATTATTAATAATCTCATATTATCATTAATCTTATTAGTTCTACAATTTTAATGGCAATGGTAATTTTTTTCAGATAATCGCCAAACAAATGAATCCAATGATCATGTAATGGATTTAATAAAAGAGTTAAATAATGGAAATACAAAACAAGTTTTATCTTAATCACAAAACTATATGGCCACTTTTGTCATTTTGTGACACACATCAATTAACATTAACATTAAAATTAAAATTAAAATAATTCATTAAATGAATATACTCTTAAAGCTTTTGATAGTGAGAGATGAAGAGATTATATTATTAAATAATCCGGAAAACTTAGATGACAGTCCTTCCATTCAAAATTCATACTCTTAAATTAAAACAATCCTTAAATAGTTAATTACAAACTTGTATATATTATATATATAAAAATAAAAATAAAAATATAATAAATAGTATATTGCACACTTTTGACCCAATTCTTTCAAGCATTACGCAAACATTTATGACATATGCCACATCAACTGATACTTGGCATGCTTTCTTAATTTGTAATTTAAATCAATTTAAATTATTACATAATTCAGTGACGTACACACACATCTTTTTAATAAATAAAATCAAATAAATACATCAACATATTCTTCAAAAAACTTTCCTTTCACACTGTACCCTTCAAAATTTTCATTATTTTAAGTAAAAATTATTTTTAAAAAACTAACAAATAGTTTACCAAAACAAAAATACACTAAAACAACATCACTTCATTTCCCTTCATTTTTATCTGTATTTTTTTTAAAAAAGTAAAATCAACAAGCGATAAAACAAAAAATAAACGGGTATAAAAATACATCAATAGCATGATTGACTTCCTGAGAATAACTTCTATTATGCAACTTTGAAGAGGAGAATGAGAATTAATCCTCACACATAACTCCCTGTAAGAGATTCTGAACATGAATTGTAATATGAAACCTTTTAATCACAAACATCGGTAGTTATCATCAAGTTAGTCCCTGGTTCCTATTTCTCCACATTTTAACCAAAAAAAACATACATTTCAATCTATTAAAAAAATTTTGAATAAAAAAAAGCTACCTAAAAATAATAATAACAATAAAATATGATGCCTGTAACACCTGCAGTGCTTTTTGAGCGCATATCTAAACATATACATATCAACAACAACAACAACAAGAGAAAAATAGAAACAAGTGAAGTAACTTGAGAAAGAGTGAAGACAAAAAAGCTCTCAAAGTTTATCAAAACACAGAGAGAAAGAGAGAGAGAGATAAAAAGATAAAGAGAGAGAGAAAGAGAGGACAAGCAATACAGCTATGTAATGTCAATCTGACAGCAAATCATCAATGTTTTGAAATGAAGAAAAATAACAAATAAAAAATAAAAATAAAAAAAAAATTAAAAAAAGAGATGGTCACCACCTTAGGATGGATAAAGGAGCTTTCTTTGATGTTCTCCTTCTCCTCCAAAGCCTTAACCACACACTAAACCAGAGCAGTACCTTGTGAGTTAAAACTCTAGCTACATAAACTCTACACTTGAGTTTAAGACCGTTCATAGACAAGGCTGCAACACAGAGGCAAAGGGCAGCTCATTTCCCAAGGACATACACAGACACACACTCTCTCTCTCTCTCTGTGTGTGTGTCTTAGGCTCTTAGCAGTAATATAAAACAGTTGGTGGTGCAAAAACAGAAGAGCATATATGTATGTTGTTCTTCTCTAGATCTCAAAGCTCATACAACTTTGTTGAGAATCAAATGGCTGTTTTTCTCCTCCCAGTGCTTGTCTTTGCCATGGTTGGGTCTTCAGGTGAGTAAGTTCCATGTCTCTGTAGTTTTCTTAATGCTCTGTTTGAACTTCAGAGAAAAGGTGGTGGCTTTGGGTTTGAAGATCACTATCTCTCACTTGTGATCCTTCCTTTATGAACTATGTATCTGTTCATGTTTCACAGTTGTTTTGAGAGAAAAAGATTTGATTTTTGGGTCTGAACTTTCTTGTTCTCTTGAGCTTTAATGAAAGATAAGAGAAAGGTGGTGGATTTGGCTTTCAAGATCCACTTCCATTGTGTTTTGAGTGACTCTGTTTTGAAACAAACTGAAGCTTGTTTTCCTTGTGCTGTGTTCTGCTCTGCAAGATGCTGCTTGGTGTGTTTGCAAGCAAGACCAGGCTACAACTTCTCAGCAAAAGGCACTGGACTATGCTTGTGGAGCTGGAGCTGATTGCAACCCCATTCTTCAGAATGGAGCTTGTTATAATCCCAACACTGTGAATGGTCATTGCTCTTATGCTGTTAATAGCTACTATCAGAGGAAAGGGCAGGCTCAAGGATCTTGTGACTTTGCTGGCGCTGCTGGCCTTGTTTCTTCGGATCCTAGTCGTATGTTGCCATTCAAAACACATTTCTTTTCTGTATTTCTGCTGTTCTTGATCAATCATAGAAGCATTAAACCATTGCTTGTGTGAATTTGCAGCTGGTGGAGCTTGCACTTATCCTGCTACCCCAAGGTATCTTCTGTTTCAATTTCTTTTATCTCTGCCTTTTGCTCAATGTGTTCTCTTTTGGAATATCATAGCATCTTTATCAGTTTGCTTTCAGGTCTCTAGTGTCTATATAATTCATGTGGAATCTGATGCCAAGTTCATTTATCATTATGGAATAAGAACACTCAGTTCTAGCAGTAAAAAACTTAACTACAATTCTATGAGTATGAACATCTTGTGTTTTGTTGCAATGCAGTGCTGCAGGGACAAGCAACACACCATCTACAAACACACCTGGATCATCAACATCTCCGGGCACCTTCACACCAAACACTGGTAGCACCGGCACCGCACCGCACTGGAGTGATTGGAGGAGGACTAGGCCCCTCAGGCAACAGCTATGATGGCAGTGATGGTGGTTCTCTTCCAAAGGCTCAAATGAGCTTCATCTTCTTGGCAGTTCTCCTCTCATCATGCCTTATGTTTTTCCATTGGCTCTGAATTGAATGTCTCTCTCTCTCTGTGTCTCTGTTCATGTTTGTCCACCTTTGAGGGAACTTTGTTGAACTCATTCCTCCTCCATTGTAAATGAGGTAGTAGTGATTTTGTTAGTTGAATGAAATCATGCTAGTGGTTTTGTGTGTTCTCAATCCTTCTTTTTCTAAAGTTTTGCTTCATCATTTGGTTGGCCATGATGGACTAATAATGCAAAATTCCATCATACCTTTCTTAGCATGTTCTCATGACTCTTGTGGTTGAATGGTCTAATATAAAATGACAGATGAGCTATGTAGAACACCAAATAAAGCTTCGGATGCTCATGAGCAGGCATATATATATATATAAAGAGAGAGACATCAATTAGTGTCAAGAATCAGTTTATATTCCCATTTGCAAAGATAAGAGAATTGATATTACCCTGCTAAAGAGAGACATCAATGCATGTGTTGTTAGAAGACAGGCTGATAAAAAAACTCCTGATTCTGTGATGAAAGATTCAGAAATCATCTCTGAAACTTTCATTTCATGGATTGATTGAACTGTTGTAGAAATGAAAAGTAAATATCACTATCTTGAGAAACAGTTAAATTATGCATTGAGACCAGCCCAATTCTTGAAGGCTATCAAAGCTTCCATCTTCCTGAAGTTCCTCTTTCTAAGCTTTGCCACCTTTAGCTTTTTATGTTTCTCCATGAAAGCTTGCTTATGTCTCCACTTGTCGATAAAAATCTTCAACTCTTGTGCCTTCTCTACCACCTGCATTGCCGCGTCGAAGAACCCTCCCTTCACTAAAGCATACAAGAAGGCATCCAACAAATCATGGTCCAATTTCATCCCCTTCCTTCTCACATCAGTCCATAGCAACAACACGCTGAAGAACTTCTCGGTGGAGACATATCCATTGATGAGTGACAAGAACGTCTGTTGATTCGGCTCAAATCTTAAGAACACTATTCGTCGGTAAGTTCTCCGCGCATCCTCCAATCTCCCAACCTTGCAAAATGCATGAATGATAGAATTCCAATCATGAGTAGCAACCTCCACACGCGGATCATCAATGACCGAGTCCAAGAATGCAGCCATGAGCTCCGGCCGGTGATTCTCCATCAATCCTGTCATTATAGTCAAATAGCTCATCTTCAATTCAGGCAACCTCGCCTCCCTCATGTCCCTGAAAAGCGAGAACGCCGACTGAAAATCCTGCGCCGTCATTGATGAATCAATCAAAGCATCGAAGCTGCCTACATCCAATTGAAGTCCGGCAGCACTAATCTCCGTCACCAACTGTGCCGCCTCGGCAGTGCGCTGCTCTTTGCAATAAGCTTTCAGTATCGATGAGTATACTCCAATCCCCACTGCAGCTCCCTGAGCAGACATTTCATCAAGCAAGTTGTGTGCTTTCTCAAGCCACCCTAAAACAACACAAGCATTCACAATCCCAAAACCCACAGAGCTCTCAATGCCAACCATTTCCATATGAGATTCAACTTCTTGTGTCTCAATGATCAAAGCAGCCAAATCTTTGAACCTCTCATTCTCAACAAACCCCTTCACAACCTCTTTATAACCATCTTCATCCAAAACACAGTCATTTCCACCATTCTTCTCCTTCAACGCACGCAAGAGAACCTTTGAAACTGAATCAAAATCCCCACTTTTCACATACCCACTAATCAAACTCCTGAAAAAGCTCATCTTTTTATTCATAAAACCCAAAGCAGTCATCAAACAATCCAATTCAACAATCTTAGTTTCCAGCCCTTTGGAGGCGTACAAGTAGGCAAGCAACCCAAAGCTCCGTTCATCCAGCGACAACCCCAGCGACGAGATAATCTCCAGAACCCTCTCGGCGTCGGAAACGGAGCCAGTAACGCGGCAGCACCCGTCGAGCACGTCGTTGCACGAGGCTAGGTCAGGCTTCATCTCGTTGGCGCGTTCTTGAAGAGCAAGCTTGCAGCTTTCCTCAAAGAGCTTCAAGAAGGGAGGGAACCAATGGGGTGTCTTGACTATGGGGAGCAAGAAGGGACCCCAGATGGAGAAGGGGGCAAAGAAGCGGTTTTGGAGAAGGGAACGGGCGAGAGTGAGAGCGGGAGCAGGGGAAGGGGCGGAGGAGAGGGAGGAGAAGAGGGAAAGAAGAGAGTGCGAGGAAAGAGAGTGAGGGGAGTGGGAGAGAAGATGGAGGGTGGCGGCGAGAGCGCGCTTGAGGTGGGGGAGATGAAGAGGAGGGGAAGAGAGGCAGGAGATGAGGGAGTTGGAGAGATTGGAAGGAAGGGCAGGCGATAGGGCGGCGAGGGACTTGAAGGAACGCCATGCGAGGTCGAGATCGCCGGAGGAGAGGGACAACTGGAGCTGGGATTGGAGGGTGGAGATATCGGCCGGAGATGGGGATGGGGATGGGGATGGGGATGGAGCTTGAGGTGGGGGCAATGGTGGAGATGGTCGGGGCTTCGCCGGAGCGAAGATGGTGGGCTGGAGGAAGGAGTAGAGAACGGGGACCTCGCCGGAGAATGATCGGAGAGAGAGTTTTCTCCACATTATTACTCTCTGTTTTTTGGATTTTTTTTGCTTAAATTTTGAGAAGAAGACATTGATTAGCGCTTTATTTGATTTTTTTAAAATAAATAAAAAATTAATTAATTAATTATCTAATTAATTAATACCACTTTTTTCCCGCTCAAATAGAAAAATATTTAATTACTGTATTTAGTTTGAAAAGAATAAATTTTGATAACTTAAATTATTTTTTTATTATAAGTACATTTATGAATTAAATATATATATATATATATATAGAAGAGTAATAGAGGGGTGAGCATTATTCGGAAAAACCGAGTTCCAAACCCAAATGCCGAATAAGAAGTTTGGTTCAATTACCTAATTTTTTTCTGATTTGGTTGGGTTTGGTAGCAATTTTATTTATAATTTGTTATTCGGTTTAGTTCATTTTCTTGTAAAAAATTTGGTTTAACCGAAACCGAACCAAATTATGTTATATAAATAAAAAATATATATACGTAGGTTTGGTTTTTGTATAAGTTATGTATGATTAATTTATAAATCCATTACGTAATAGGTTATAATCAGCCTAAAATAATGAATTAAAATAATTATGAATTAATAGTTGAATTAATTGCACTATAAATTATTTAATTTTTTTATATAATTTCCGTTAAAAAATAAATTTTGGTTAATAATCTAACTGAATCAAAAAATTTTGGTTTGATTAATTTAGGTTTTTACCTTTATTTGGTTCGGTTTTCATTTCTGAATATATTTTGGTTTGATTAATCGACAGTTCGATTCGGTTTGAATCGTCCAATTCTCTCCTCTCTATATGTATAAGATTAATAATTGTTGAAGAAAACGCATTAGAGAAACAATTATTTTAGTACTTATTATTTATCAATCAGGGCAGATTTTTTGGTTTACTATAATAATTTAAGAATAAGTTAAGAAATAAATCATGTAAATTGAAATAAAGTAATAGTTCATGATTTTTTTTTATTAATATAAAAAATATTGAATTGATTTACATGGGTAAATCATGAGGTTTTTTATATTAAAAAACAACGAATATGCAAAAGAAAATATTTCATTACTTTATTATAATTATTACTTAACGAGGGTAGCAACGGGCAAGTCAAAGATTGTTATCTTGTCGTTTATGATGTGTGAAAAAGAAATCTCAACCGTGCGATCAAAAGAAAACGGATCCCAAGTCAAAAACAAGGCACACAAACCGCATGATCGCTCACACGTACGAACCCAAACTCTAAGGCCCGCACCAACCCGCCAACAGCTCTAACTATAGTAACGGCCATCATCATAATCAAGATCACAACCGTCCATTTCAATCACACACCCAACTAGACCTCAATCGAACGGTCCATTTCAATTATATATTTCTATAAAAATACGTCTCTTTATTCAAGGGTTTATAATTTGTATTTTAAACTTTTAAACCCTAAAAAAGAAGCTGGAAAGAAAAAAAACCCTCTTTTTGTTTTTTTCTTGGCATTTCAACCTCGCTGGGATTTCGTTTTGCTTTTTTCTCGGACGCGAACCCTAGTTCAAGGGATGAGGGCGGTGAAGAAGCGTCCTGGGGTGAGTCATTTTTTTTTTTTTTGTTTTCGATTGATTTCTTTTGTTATTTTTCGGGTTTTTTTTGTGGTTTTTTTTTTTCTTGTAATTTGAGTTCGGTTTGATGTTTTTATCTTTTTTTATTATCGAATCTAGGGCAAATTGCGTGGTTTTTGATGTTGGAGTTCTTGGTGTTTTTGTTAGTTTTCCCTGTGATTGTGATTGTGCTGATTACTGTTATTAGTGTTTTGTGATAATGTTTGTGGTTTTCTCTTCTTGGAGTTCGAATTTTGTGCTGTTTCCATTGAGTTTCTGGTTGTTTATTTTATATGGGGGGAATAAAAATCTCAAGGTCCTTTATTGATGTTTGTTTTAGAGATGGGAACAGAATTGGAGGTGGAAGAGTTTTTGTGAGAAGTAGGGGTTTGATGATAATTGGTTTCGATTTTAGTGTTTGAATTCTAAAATAGCAAATACTGTTTCTGCAAATTTAATGTTTTTTTGTTAATCTCTTGTTAGACTGTGTTCTTTTTTAGTACTGTGTTTAATTGTTATTGTATTTTTAGTAAGTAACATCATGAGCTTTCCTGATCTTTGTTGTTTGATATGGTAAGAGTATAGGACATTGATAGGTTTGATAATGGTAGGTTTTACTTTATGTGTTTAAACTCTAATGATAATGACTGCTTCTGCATAAGTTTTATTGGCCATAGAGTTTCACGTATCACATCTCTTCCATATTTATGGTGAGGGGAATGTGTTTTAATGTTACATTGAATCTCATGTTTCCACTTAAGATTCCCTAAAAGTTGTGTGATAGTTTAAGAAGTTTGGAAGATTCTTAAGTGAATCATGTTGTCATTAGATATGCATGCAGTGTCGAACATGTCTCTTGGGCACGTAATAAGGAAAATTCTTGCCTAGATGTGGTCCATTGCACATTTATCACATCTCTTCAATGTTTATGCTGAGTGAAATGACTGTTTTAATGTTATCTGTTTATGTCGAATCTCATGTTTCTACTTAAGATTCCCTAAATGTTGTATGATAATTTAAGAAGTTTGGCAGATTCTTAAAGTGAATGTTGTCGTTCAATATACATGCATTGTCCAACAAGTCTCGTGGACGGGTAATAAGGAAGATTGTTGCTAGATGGGATCCATTGTGCATTTATCACATCTCTCCTATATTTATACTGAGTGAAATGACTAATTTATTGTTATCTATTTACGCCGGATCTCATATTTCTGTGTGAGATGCCCTACAAGTTGTGTGATGACTTAAGAAGTCTTGGAAGATTCTTGAGTGAGCCCTATCATCGTTATATCTTCATGCAAGTCTCATGAACACATAATGAGAAAAGTTGTTGCCTAGACAGGGGTCTGTTGTGCACTTATCACATCCCTTCCATATTTATGTTGAGCGCGAAGTGACAGTTTCGGTAGCTGTCTTTTATGTCAAATGTTATGTTTCCGTTTAAGATTCTCTAAAACTTGTGTAATAATTTAAGAAGTCGGGAAGATTCTTGAGTGAGTCATGTTGTCGTTAGAAATTCATACCTTGTTCAACAAGTCTCATAGACATGTAATAGTGAAAAATTCTTGCCTACATGAGGACCACTACATGGGACCTGGGATCAAGCCCCACGTGGCATGGGATGTATTCAAGTCTTATTAAAAGTGAGAAAGGCGATCGCCTAGATGCTCAGGCGTGGTGAGGCAAGGCGAGGCCCAACACCTCAACACCCCCAAGGTGTGGCGTCTTTAATGAGGCATGCCTAAGCCAACGCTTTCTGCCAGGTGCTAGGCATAAAAAAGGCATGCTTGTCTTTTTTTCTTGCTATCAGCCCTATATTTAATGCTTTCTATCAATGTTAATGGAGATTTATAAAAAACACACTTACTACTTCCTCCGTTCCTTTTTATCTATCGTGGTTAACCGAATTTCACATACCAAGAAGTTTAGTTATTTCACAAAATTTTATAAAAAATTAGTTATCTTTCCAAAATTACGCCCCTAATTAATATCTTCACATTTCTCTCTCATATTTAATTCCAACAAGAGAGTTGAATTGAGTGTTAAGAGTAATTTTGGAAGAAAAATAATAAATGATTCTTGATGTTAGAAAAATGTCAGATAAAAAGAACATGGATTTGTGACAGATAGAAAGGAACGGAGGGAGTAATAAGGAAGAAAATAAATTTGGGGAGAAAAGCTAGGTGTCTTTAAAAAGACACACTTACTAAGAAGGAAGGAAATAAATTTAGAAAAAGGGGGTTTGAATAGGTGATTTTAAGAAGGTACACTTACTAATAAGAAATGAAATAAATTTATGGGAGGAAAACTTGATGATATAAATGTACAATCTGCTATTTTTAAAAAATAATTAGTAAATTAAGGGATTAACTAATTACTTAGAGAAAATTGAAGAGACAACAAACGTTGCACTCTAAATCTAGTGATGGAGTTGAAGCTAGTTTAGATGATGAGGATAATTAATATTGTAGAATTTAGATGACTTATGTAGATAGAGTTTGCACTCTAAAAACTTTAGTAGGTCTAGATGTCTAAGAAGTGTTGTTCTTGACTTTATGTTATGCTTTGTTTGACTTAATGCTTTGCTTGACTTTAATTATTCCAAAAAATTATATATATATATATATAAAATTATTTATTAACTAACGCTTTACTTTGCTCAGGCGTGCACCTTTCGTGGCGCTTTTCTCCTTAGGCAATAAAAAGTCTTAGTGCCTTAAGGCGTCTAGCACTTTTAATTACACTGATTCTAGCCATTGATTTAGAAGTTTTGTGTAACTAGAACTTTACACAAGAATTTTGTCTCTTACTGAGATGTGATGTGCTGTTTGTTTGTTTTTTTTTCTTCTTTATTAAAAAAATATTAGGGTGAAAGGAGAGCACAAGATTGCCTTAATTTGTCGTTCTCCTCTCTTCTCATAAGTGCATTGGCATTTGTTGCATGTCATGCACGAGGACTTCTGGTTCTTTGACTTGGAGGATAACACAGCCTCATGAAATGCTCATATGCCTTTGCATGCAATTTTGCTGCTTGGTTTTGCTTGGTTTGCTTGAATGGAATTTTAGTACCTCCTCCCATTAAAGACGCGGTCTTGTACATTTAGTTTATTTTCTGTGTCTTGTGTTGTGTGCTTTGTTTGATGTAAGTTGAAATGTATTTTCATGTTTCCTTTTCAGGATAGAATTTGTGACATATGTGGCGATGCAGGATATACAGAAAATCTTGTGATTTGCTTTCAGTGCAATACAGCTTCAGAACATAGGTATGCCTCTAAGGGATGTTTTTATCAATCTGAAATATGATATATTCTTTTGGAATTTGTCTTCAACCAAAGGCATTAAAAATGATATCCATGTTCCACAAATCAGATAAAATATTTTTTTGCAAAATTTGGTTTATTCCTTCTCTTAATGACACTGTAGTAAGATCAATGACAATTTCCTATCATACTTCATAACTGTCGCACTGCCCAAATAAGTAGCAACCTGGTTGTCACGAGCTTATTAAGAGTATTTCTAATGATTACTGCTTTACTTTCCATCATTACTTGATGTGTGCACTTTTTAGTTAATATCTTGTCTGGACATTGGATTTGTTGTTCTTCATCATGTCATATATAACTTGTATATGTCTCCCTCAAAAACCTCTCATTATGCAATCCGCTATAAGTGACATGTTATTCCCCCATCAGATGAGATATTCTTACCAAGAGTTAACTATTCACTGTTATTGTGATAAGTTTCCGAGGCAAAGCGTGAATTTCTCACTTGTGTCTCTGATCTTTGCATTATCTGAGTTTGTGTTTCAATTTTTACTATTGCATCACTAACTTCCATCTTTTGTAGTTGTACAACAGCTGTCTTGCATGCTGTCATGTTTCAATCTCATCACTTGGATTTATGTATCAAACATTACGATTATTTACCTCAAATACCATTATTTAGCTTTCTGTTTTGGCTATCAGAAATAAATGTTAGTCATATGCTATAAACTCATTTGAGCTGACTGGTCATCAATTGACTTAATATCATCCTCCTCCTCAAAAACATATGCCAATAAATGAACAGATCCTGGAGCACGTTGCATTTGGATGTAGGAAACAAAATTCAGTTTTTCTATAGGATATGTTGTTTTTCCACTTTGCTATTCTTCCTGGGGCTAGGGAATCTGCTGAGACGATCATTCTATTTTTTGACTAATCATTTGTAGTAACCAAATAGCTACTTGTACTCTACTTCAGAATGGCTCAACTAGTTAATTGCTGAAAGAAATCAGTTACAAAATTTCAGAATTGCTTTATCAAATCCACACCAAATCATATCTAGTCCCCTCAGCAGGATAATCCCTTGGAAGTTTCTTTTTGTCTTTTAAACTTATACCCTGGATGGTCAGATTAATCCTATTGTGGAAAGGCTAGTTGCCTTCTTATCAGTGTGTGATGATTTCATGTCTCTCTCATTTTTTGTTCCAGAAGTTGTTGACTAAAGTTTTTTTGCTCCATTACAGCTATTGTATGCAAAATGGAGGATTTGTTGGCTCTGAATCATGGTTTTGTGGGAAATGTTCTGCAAGTCATGGAGAGCATCATGATGGAAAACTGAATAGTAAACGGAAAAATTTGGATATTTCTGACGTTACCAGTTCACAATTCAAGAAGACTAAGGTTCATGATCTAGATGACCTTTCATTCAATATCCCGCAAAGTGGTGAGTTTGACAATGATGCCATGTGTCAACCTGGAAGTAAGAAGCCATTTCCTTCTGAAGATAGCTCTCTTGAGAAGCGTGATGTTGGTAAACAGCAAGTTGCTACTAAATCGTTATGCCGCAGTTCCTTTTTCAATAGAAAGGAACCTTCCAAGGTAAAGCCTCTTTCTGCTGAAGAAGTTGTTCAGTTGACATCTGGTGCTGTCGGAAGGACGTCTACTACTCGCATTACTTCTCGCAGAAGTTTCTTCTCATCAGCCAATCAAAGTCATGTGCCAAGTTTTAGACATGTATCACATAGAACCCACCAATCAAAATCTACCAGCTCAAGGCCAGAAGAGAATTTCCATCAACGAATGAAGATCTCTTTTGATTCAGAAGTGAAACACCAGCATTCAAACTGCATGATGACGAGAGAGAATAATGGTAATGAGTCTAATGACAAGGAAGTGAGGATAGAGAATGATAGAATGCCAGGTTTTCTTCTGCGTGCCTTTTGAGCATGTCTTCCATTTTGTATTACTTGTCAATGATGATTTTATGTGATAATTGATTTCCTTTCAGGAGAAAAGGTTCCTGCAGTCCTCCATGGCAAGCAGATCATGAAGCAATCTCCTTCAACTGATGTATTGTCTCCAAGATGTAATACATCTACATGTTCCAGAAGTGTTTCTGCAGCACCTTACCTCTACAAAACCAGTGGACTTAGGAAGAGACAGGCTGATAATACTTTAGGTACATTGGCTTTAATAACTGTTAAAGTTCTCTTCAACTTTTTTGCTGCATAAGCAATGCATTCTCACCAATATTTGTTCTGTCCACTTTTTAGTTCTTTAGATAATTGCTTGAAATTGTTCCAGAACCAATCAAGGAGGAGCCCTTAAAGAATGGTGACCTCATTGCAGTATGCTCACCAGCTCAAAATACCAAATTGGCAGATTCAGAGTGTTTGAATTCTCGAGACATCGTTGATAAGAGAAAGAAAGCAACAAGTGATGGTAGTATGCTTGTAATGTTTAAAGTCTTTTTTTTTTCCTAAAAAAAAACAACTTTTGCTGTATATACCATGCACCATTACCAATATTGTTTCTATCAACCGTTTAGCTTTTTAGATAGTCACTAGAAATTGTTGTTTCAGAACCAACCAAAGGTAGAGTCATTAAAGAAGGGTGACCTTATTGAAGGATGCTCACCCTCACTACATACCAAATCAGTAGACCCGGAGTGCTTGAATTCTCGAATGGTTGACATCAGTGATAAGAAAAAGAAAACGATGAGTGATGGTAATATGATTATTATATGTAGCATGGTGCAATTTTTCCACATATCTGAGCATGTTCCCTCATCTTATTTTTTTTTTTGTGTACTGTTTTTTTAGGAGAAGAAACCTTTGCCAAACCTCATGAAGCATACAATTTTAAAAATGCTCAGTCTGTGAAGTCATGTGTGGCTGATAAGGCACTCATCTTGCATGACACGACAGCTGTGAATATGCCTCCAAGTGATTCAGGCAAAAAGATTCTCTTTCTTTCAATAAAGACTTTGTTTTTGCTGAAGTCATGTGGCACTTAAATATGCTAGTTTGCCAAGGATACTATTCTCTTGTAATAGCAGCTAGTTATTCCCCTGAAAAATTACTTTTTTGCTTTCATTAGGCAATATCTCCTATTCTGAAACCGTACTCAAAGAAACTGGATTCCAAGATAAGAGCTTGCCACCGAGTTTGGCGGTACATCAACAGCTAAAGATTTCAAATTGCCTAACTGCAGAAGTCCGTTGGAAGTATGCAAAATTTTTTCCTGTCCTTTATAATTGCCATTCACCACATGTTGTACATTTTATAAACTTATCCGTATTGGGAAATCTCACAAATCAAAATGCTATTAACTTTTTTTGGACTGTTTGGATTAAAAAAAACAGTGATGTTAGCATGATTCTGCACAAAGTGCAAATTGAGGGTAAATCAACCTAGTGCATAAATTTTCCACCTAATAGATACTTTTCATCTGCAAGAACATAGCGTTTCTCATTAATGTATGATTTTAAATCTGAAATCACCAACTGGCAATATAGTACACCCACACTTTTGTGCATAATTCACCACACTGGTTATTAGCATCACAATAATGATTGTAGGCTTCTCTTCCTGTTGTCTTAAGTTATTGACCAAAGCTAAACTTTGCAGCTATCTCAATTGCGGTGCTATAGGTTGTATACCATTGAAACAATTAATTTGTATTTTAGACTTTTATTCTTGGCCCATGGGTGTCTTCCAATAGATGCACGTAATATGGATTCACAGGCCACATCATGATTATTTTTCAGTACACACATATGTCCGTATGGATCCATAGATACTTATACAGTAGCATATTTCAAAATATATGTTGAAGTAGCACCAAATTCTTTAGTGAATGTGGCATATACTGTATCTCCATATGAATCTATCTGGGCATGCAACACTCAAAACTCTTTTGAGTGCTGTAGCTCGATCTTGATGATTTATCAATCTTACCACAGTTATGGGTCATCTAGTGTTGATCATTCAATTTATTATCGGTGGATGCTAATATTTCTATCTTTCATGTTTATTTTCATAAATGGTAATTTACTAGAGTATTTTTTATTAATTAAAAAATGTTGGCTTTTCTTCTCATAGGGGAAGAAGTGTTTGTTCTGTTTGTGGATCAAAAGTTATGCCATTGTTGTATTCTTTTTGTATTCACATAATAAATTTGTGAATATGCATGGGTTTTTTCTTCGTTTGATTTCTTTTGTTGTATCCTGCTGTTTACTTGTACCTTTTTTTGCTTGCAGGGGATTCTTTGATATTCTTGTTCTGGGTTCACTTAAAAAATTTGGAATGCTCGCTCATTGCCCTAGGAATTTTTCTATTAAAGTATATGATATGGCACAGCAAATGCCTGTGGAATTAAAGTTGTTTCGTAGTACCTCGTCCAGACGTTTGGCCTCGGGCCTTCCAATCAGACCCTCCTGACAGTGATGACATTGGGTTGTACTTTGTGCCTTCAAATCTCATGAGGTAGGCTGTTAATCTTATTCTAAAATTTCAAACAGATTGAAAGGATTGATGTTTTCTTCAATTTAAATATATGATTATAGGTCTCAAGAGGACTTCTTTGGTTTTCTCGAGTGGATTGACTTGGGTGATTTTGCCTTGAGGGCTTGTGTTGGTGGTGTTGAATTACTTGTATTCAGTTCGAAACAGCTGCCTGTGGATTCTCAACGTAAGTTTGCCTTACTATGATGGAAAATATTTGTTTTGGGAGTATGGCTTGACTTGCATTCCCTGCCTGATAAGGTTTTGTTCACATCAATTAATATGAATCGAACAATCTTTGTGCTTTTATAAATACCTTTGTTTCAAAATTTTGATTCTTAGAACTTTATGGTGTTTGTTGTTTAGATATATATGTATTTCACTTCAATTATATGCTTGTATGATGATTTGTTGCTCTTTTCTGTCATTCTCATTCATTCTGTTATTTGTGGCTGGTCCTATTAGCATGTGAAAAGTTCTTTCATGTTCATTGTAGCCCTTTACATCTGAGAATCATTGCGTGAAGGCTAATATGACTTTGTAGTTGGGTTTGTATACCGTGAATTATTTGATGTGATAATTGATTTGAATGATATTCATTCTTTGAATAATTTGGTATTTACTGAGTAAATATGATGCTTATACCTATTCTTAAAATCTAGTTGTGTACTGGTGACTGACAAATGGTGCTATTGATGCAGGAATATTGAACGGATTCTATTTGTGGGGTGTATTTCGCCATGTTAAACCCAAGAAAGGTATCCATCATGAAGATGTTCCCTCCTGTGTTCATACTGTTGCATCTCAACCCGGTTCTAGCAGCCAATTCAATGTTCCGCCAATAGGCAATTCTATGGAAGTTGGTACACAGGTTGACATGGTGACTGGGGTTGATACATCCATAAAAAATCTTGGTGTACCTGGTTTAACAAGACCATTTTCAGGTTCCAATGTCTCCTTTGTTGCCTCTCCAGCTGATGATAGTGTTCAATTGAAGGTCCCACTGGAAGGAGATTTCAATGAACTTGACATGAAGTCTGACATTGTGAGGACTAGGATTGGTGTGGTAGATAGACCCATTTCAAGATTTGATAAGCCTCCTGGATTCAGAATACCAGTATCAACAGATGTGGCTTCGACGTCCAAGGTCGTATCTGCTGTATCTCAGTCTGTTACGAATAGCCAAACTTATGTTCCACCAGAAAGTGATGTCAAGGAACTTGATACCAAAGTCGACATAGTGAAGGGGGGATTGGGATTGGAATTGGGATTGATTTGGCAGGTACATCCATATCAAGCCCTGATGCACCTTCTGGTTTCGGTAGACCAATTTCAGTTGATTTACCTTCGAATGTCACCCCTATTTCATCTCAGCACAACACTAGCAGTCCATTGAATCCTACTGCAGACAGTGATATCAAGAATGTTGACACAAAAATCAACATTGTGGGGCGAACTAAGATCGGTTCATTTGATAGATTTATTCCAAGTCTTCGCACCCCTCCTGGCTTCACTAGACCAATTTCAAAGGATATCACTTCTGATGTCCCCGTTGTTGTATCGAAGCACAACACTGATACCCAATTGAATTTCTCACCAGAATGCAATTCGACAGAAGGTGATAAGGAAATCGACAAGGCATTTACACCAAGTCTTCGCACACCTCCTGGTTTCACTAGACCAATTTCAGTGGGTATCACCTTGGATGCACCCATAGTTGTATCGAAGACCAACACTGATAATCAATTGAATTTCTCGCCAGAATGCAATTCCACAAAAGTTGGCATGGAAATCAACAAGGCGGGTGGAATTGATATTGGTTTGTTGGATAAACCCATTCCAAGACTTGATGCTTCTCCTGGTTTCTCAATATCAATTTCAGATGATGATCATGAAGAAAGGCCATTGGTTAAGTTTTCCTTGCAGAAAGTGAGAGATATCTCACAGACCATTCTTCCTTTCATCTCTAGAAACAGTGGCCTGGCAAATCAAAATAACTCAGTTGAGATCAACCATGGTTTCCCAATCCCCTTAAGGGCAGTTAACAATTCCTTTGTATCTTTATCTTCCAGAGTTGACAATGCAATTACTTCAGAGATGTACAATCTCTTGAAGAACAATGAGGTACATGCTTTATATGTTTGTGTGTATAGTCACCTGCAGATGATGTGAAACAAGAGAAATCAACTGACAACCAGCTCAATTATTTATTTTACCGATCAAAAACTCAAATTTAGCTTATGTATGCAACTCTGTCCTTACATGTATCAGGAGATTTTCTTGATATATTCAGTCACCGCACTCACTTGATTTGTACTAAACTATGATATTTGCAAACATTGTGCATCCTCTGATTGATTATCCTTTTCATTTTGTGTATTTGATTTGACTATATCTCTGGGAATAACATTTTGGAAATTTTTTGTCAGGTTCTTCCTACAGAGAGCATGTCACCTTTGGAGCCTTATAGCAGTGGTCCTATCAATCTGTCAATGGAGAAGAACGAAGTTCATGCCAAAGATGATGTCTGTTTTAAGAATTCTGATCATGCTCGTTCTCTTAGTTCAGAACTGCCATTGTCTTTACCTGAAGAAGAGAAAGTATCTAGCTCAATGGAGCATCATATTGATGAAAATGCCATCTCTTCAGCGAAATTTGATTCCATCTCAACATCATCATTCGAAAAGAAGAGCGGAATTGGTCTCTTTGACAGTTTAAAGGCAAAACCCCAGAGTTCATCAGAGAATTCATTATATGAGGGCTTTACCCACGAGGAAACTAAGAAAAGTGAAGAAATCGATGATCAGGTAACAAATTATGAAAGTCCATTACCAAGCTGTGAAGAACAAGTTATATTTGGCAGAACACCACTTCCTCTTTTCCCCGCAGCAGCAGAATTCAGAAGTGGCAGTGTAAGTGTAAATGAAGTGAATGACCAGGATGTTCAATTAATCAATGACAAAACCGATCCTTCGATCACTCCTGACCTCAGTTTATCAAGACCTCATTATGTGCAAGACGGAAATATTTGGATTTCTGCTGCGTCACATGAGAAGCTGAAGAAAGACAATTGTGGGGACTCTTTGAAGTTGTCTTTCTAGAGATCAAACTTAGTAGAAATTGAACAGAGGGTGGTGTATAGCTGGGAAAGGAAATTAAAAAAAAAAAATGAAAATGAAATATGTAGATGTTGTTAAAATTTCTGATTGAAATAGTTTGTAAAGGTTATATAGATGCACAGAATTGGTTCTGTGCATTTGGAGTGTGCTCAAGTTCTCTCTCACGATTGTAAAACTGCAGCGGTCTTTTACTGTGCATTCTGTAAATTTCTGTGCACAATGTAAAAGATGCAGTGAAAAGTATCATCAGAGATCATCATCATCTTCATGGACATGAACTGGTGTATATATATATATATATATTACTGCTTAGTACAGTTTTAATGTTTGACAGAGGGGTAGATATGGATAGAGTTTTCTGTTGAAGATGTCTAAAATTTATTTTTATTAGTTTTGCATGATTTTATTTGAGATGCAATATATTGTGGGCTTTTATGCTATCTATCTTTGGAAATTCAATTGTTCATCAATGAAATGAATTGTTTCAATTTGGTTTAGTATTTTGTAGCAATGAAAAACTTTTTAGTTGTATAAATTTTAGAACTAGATTATCATCATGGAAATAGATTTATAGCGTGCCAATATTAGTATAGTCTAGTGAGTAAGCTGTATTTTTTCTTACGTGGAGGACATGTGTCCAAATCCCTTATGAAGTATGGTAAATACCGAAGATATGGCCTCATAACAATCAAGTTTTATTTTTTTAGATTTATTTTATTATTTTATTTTTTATGGTACTAATTCTGTAATTTCACGAAATCTTGGGGTTACCTTAATATCTAAAAAACTTTATTGTTGTGAAATCATGTCTTGATTTCACTCACGTAACCAAATTTGTGGAATTATAACTCGAATGTGGATAGTGAGTCATATCCATACAAACCCTTGGCTCTCGGTGACTTATAGTAAATATATATATATATATATATATATATAACATGAAATATATAACAAAAGATACTAAATTGATCAAGTTTTACCGAGTAGGCGAACATCTCATAAGTTATTCACGGACATATATAATATTTTTTTAAATATAAAATAATAATAATACTACATTAATATCTTAATATATATATATATATGTTTACGCTGCCGTGTAACGATAAAACAAGAGTCTTTAGCCGTCGGATTGAAATCCAACGGTGATCAACCCCCAATTGATCTGAAAATTTTCCCTCCAAAATCAAAACCATTAAAAAAATCTAGAAAATAACAAAAAAAATAATAAAAAAATAAAAAAAAAAAAGACCTATAAATGACCACAAAGAAAGAAAATCGTCCAATCAGAGTTCGCGATCGTCCACGTCGTCGTTTGGTCTTCTCCGGCGAATTGGGAGCCCTCTGCGGCGACGATGGGCTCGAACAAGGATCGCGGACCCCAAAGGCCGCCGGT
The DNA here is from genome assembly GCF_009730915.1 of Dioscorea cayenensis subsp. rotundata. NCBI lineage: Eukaryota > Viridiplantae > Streptophyta > Magnoliopsida > Dioscoreales > Dioscoreaceae > Dioscorea > Dioscorea cayenensis. Next base: position 1,607,359 of record NC_052483.1, read on the forward strand.
GGGGCTCCTCTACGACGAGAGGATGTGTCGGCACTCGACGCCGGACGGTGAGCCCCATCCTGAGTGTCCGGACAGGATCCGCTCCATTTGGGAGAAGCTTAAGTCTGAGGGCATCCCTCAAAGGTATCTTCCCTTTTGTTCTTATGGTTTTGCTTGCAATTGCATGCCCTTTGATTCCTTGGCTTGGATCTTCTTTTAGGGTTCTGGTTTTGTGGTTGAACACTGACTGTGTTTCCGTCTTTGAATTTCTCGTTAACATTCTTTTGGATTTTGGTTGTGTTGGAATATGATTTGAATTCATCTGTGCTTTGTGATTTACAGTGTTTTGATTCACATTCAATATGTCGTCTTGAAAAAAAAAAGTTTTTTTTTTTTTTTAGAAAATTTTCTTATGGATTTTGGAGTTAAATCCTTTTCAAGGTGTGTGGTTACGAATTGTAATGGCTGCACTTCGATGCCTGATTTTGGAGTTTGTTAAGCAGTCAAACTCTGGCTGTGTTTCTGTCCTTCAATTTCTTGATAACATTCTTTCAATTTTTGGTGGCGCTGGAATATAATATGAATTTAGATGTGGTCTTTTCTTGTCTGCATTTTGATTCAGACTCACTAATGTTATCTAGGAAAATAGCCTTTTTTAGATAAATTTCTCATGTTTTTGGGATTTCTATGGTCTGTGATCAAATTGTATGGTTTTGTTGGAATTCTGTCTTTTTCAAGGTGTGTAGTTTTGAATGGTAAGGAAGCTGAGGATGAGCATATAGCATCTGTTCACACCGACGGACATATCAAGCTGATCAAGGCTATTAGCTCTAAACAGTTTGATCCTAGACGTGATAAGATTGCATCCAAGTTTAACTCTATTTATCTTAACAAGGGATCATCTGAAGCAGCTTACCTTGCTGCAGGCTCAGTTGTTGAGGTATCTAGTTTCTAACAGACTAAGAGTGCAACGAGGTTGAAGATTATTTGGAATGTTAACTGAATTGATTTAATTCCGCTTATGCTCTATGCTGAATTCTACTGTGTTTTTTGGTATGTGTTTATTGTTCCTCTTCAAAAGGTGTGCAAGAGGGTTGCAGAAGGCGAGTTGAGTTCTGGCTTTGCTATTGTTAGGCCTCCAGGACATCATGCAGAAGCTGATGAAGCTATGGGTTTTTGTCTCTTCAACAATATTGCGATTGGAGCTCATTTTCTCTTGGACAAAGCAAGTCTATTATTTTAGTTACTGCTTATTTCATTGAAAGATTCATTTTTTATCATTGTTTAAACTGATGATTTTTTATGCGTGACATTATAATATACATAAGTGTATGGCTGATTCTTTATTTCTCATTACAGCCAGAACTAGGGATTAAGAAGATATTGATTGTGGATTGGGATGTTCATCATGGCAATGGCACACAAAAAATGTTCTATGAGGACCCTAGGGTTTTGTTCTTCTCTGTCCACCGGTAAAACTTTTAAAAATTTTATCTTGTTAACTTGAATAATGTCTTAATTTCGTCACATTGTTCTAGCAAAAAATGCATCAGCATGAATTATTAATAAGTGTAGGCTAATTGAAACACAGCATACATGGTGTGATATTTTCTCATAAACAAGTTTAGTCCAGCTACCTTCATTTTTTCAACAAAAATAAATTCCTCCTGTATTAAATTTTTGCTCTCCTGACTAAAAGCACCTTCATTTCTTTCCACAACTTGAGTTTTCTCAACCAGAAAGTAACTAATGAACTATGAAAGCAATCTCATAAGTCATCTTCAATATCATTTCCTATCTTTTTATTTCCTTTGAAATAAATTCATTTCTGATATATGGGGTTTCTTCAACCTATTTGATTTTATACTGATTTGGCTTTACAGGTTTGATTTTGGGAGCTTTTATCCTGCTGGTGGAGATGGTGCATACTGTATGATAGGGGAAGGACCAGGTGCTGGATATAATATTAATGTCCCTTGGGAACATGGGCATTGTGGTGATGCAGATTATGATGTCATTTGGGACCATGTTTTGATTCCAATAGCTAAAGATTACAACCCGGATATAATTTTGATTTCTGCTGGATTTGATGCAGGTTAATTTTGCTAATTCCTTCTTGAAAGTGCTTCTTATTTATTTATCTTTGTATTTTCTAGACAAGAGCAGATCTTATTTATACTCATGCATTGCAAAATATCCTCCTTGCTCATATCGAGGTTATGCTGCTACCTGATGTACTCAATGTCCATTCTAAACAGCTATTAATGATCCACTTGGTGGCTGTCGTATCACACCATATGGATATTCACTTTTGCTCATGAAAGGTTAGTTTTTAGATCACTGGCACTGTATCAGTCTCCTATATCTCTTGTGCTTTTTAGTATCACCTTTTTATTTATTTATTTATTTATTTTGCATCTGTACATTTTACGATCTGGAGATTTTCTTTCCTTTTTTCAGTGATTTATTTATTTATTTTTTAAGTATTCTAGATAGTTAAAATGGTTTAAAATATTGAATATCTGGCGGTAATCTATCATCATTTTGCACCACTTACAGGTTGAATGTTTCTTTTTTGTTTACTATTCTTAGTAGTGATGATGGTTAATTTTTAAATTAGCAATATCTAGGAGTGGTATCGGGGCGGGGATGCCCGTCCCCGCCCCCGTCCCCGTCAATGGCAGGGACGGGGATTCTCCATCCCCGATTCCCCAACGCCCCATCCCCACGGGGATCCCCATGGGGATTCTCTATTTGTAAAAATATTATTACATATTGGAACATAAAAACTATTCAATATAAATATATACATAAAATTATGATAAGATCGAAATTACTTGACATAGGGCTCTCATATCTAATTTTAATTGTTATTAGTTTAAAATAAATAGTTTATGTGATTAATGCAATTAAATTAAAATTAGAGTTTTTTATATTATTACCTAGGCCATTGAATTTTTAATGTTGAAAAAAATCATACATACATATACACACAATATATATATATATATATATGTATTTTAATCGCGGAGATTCTCACCAGTCGGGGAGGGCATTCCCCGCCCCCGTCCCCATTTAGGAAACAGGGACGGATTGGCCCCCGTCCCCGCCCCCATGGGGGAGGGATTCGGGGAATCCCCATCCCCGTCGGGTAGGGTCCCCACAGGTATCAGGGATTCCACGCCCCATTACCACCCCTAGCAATATCCTATCTCCTGAAAGTGGATATCTAACATTTTACCGCAAGGTTAGTTTTTGTTGTTCAACTAGGCTTAAACTGGCTTTATAATTTTTATGCTGTAACTAAATTGGATTCTTTGAAAATGCAGTCGATGTTTTTGCTTAACACAAATGGAAGTACTCTACAAATAACTAAATTTTTGTAGATGTTTTTCTTGCGTTTAGCTGATGCAATTTGCCCAAGGAAAGATTGTTATGGCTCTTGAAGGAGGCTACAATCTCACCTCTTTGGCGAATTCAGTCCTTGCTTGTGTGAAAACTTTGTTAGAAGAAAAAACTATCAATGGATCTTTGAGGGATTATCCTTTTGAGTCCACATGGCGTGTGATACAGCAGGTGAAATGCTTTCCCACATTTCATAGATTTAATTTCTTGTTGTTTGGCTTTCTGCACATGGCTATACCCTTCCTATAATCACATTTCTTACTTCAGGTTCGTCATGAACTAAAATCATTTTGGCCTTCTTTGGCTCTGGAGTTACCACAAGAATTACTGGCCTGCAGTAGAACACTAACCCAAGCTCAGGTGCCAAATGTACAATTTTTCTTTTACTTTTAGTGGTTGGTTTCCTCATATCTTGTTCAATTAAAAAAAAAAAAAAGCAAGAAATGAAGAATTACAGTGGTATCATCTTTACAGGAGGGTTTTTTTATTTTTTTATTTTTATTTTCAAGTTCTCTGCTTTGCCATTGTCCATGTAGCAGCAGACTAGCTTATTACTGTGAGATGTGTCCATGTTCATGTTTAGTAGTATTTGTTGCCAACCTTAAAGAATTCCATTTCAGAATCAAAGTTTGTTGCTTACCATAGAAACAACATCAAATTGTTATGATTTGTATAATTTATTTCGTTCAAACTGATCGCATTATGTGATATATGGCTTTGATTCAGCTAAATTATTACGTCAGTTCTGATTCTGATGTGGAGAATGAGGAAGGACCCTCGAGCGAAGTATTTTCTGCAAATGTGGTTGAAGGTGTTGAAGATATGATTCAACCATTCTTAAACCTAAGTGTAGGTGAAGATAAGCATGGTGAAACCAAAACTTCAGACCACAAAACTAATAATCTAGATTCTTCAGAAAGGCATACTGTTCCAGAAGCATCAGATAGTAAGGATATTTACAAAAATATTAGTTCGTGGAGGATCGCTTATTCAAAGATTGACATTTGGTATGCAACCTTTGGTTCAAACATGTGGGAGCCAAGATTTCTCTGTTATATTAGAGGTGGACAGGTATTATGCTTCTTTCATGGATAATTATGGCAATATGAACATTGTTATGTTATTTAAGTTTAAAGCACTACTTAATGTTGCATATTGGCAGAAAATCTTGATATGTTTTGCTAACTTTTCGAAATGCCAAGTAGTATGAGTTTGGTACTTGTTCTCCTATTAAAATGTTCATAATTAAAATTTCGTAGCTTGCTTGTATGATATGTCCTTTTTTATATCCTCACTTAACACCAGAAGGGAACAAAGTCAAAATGGAGGTGTAAAGGCCTAGAATCACTGCATCTTGTTTGTCATTTGAATGGAATAAGTATGTAGAACGTTTCAGTGAGGAAGCCATATGGCAAGGAATATAGAACTCTTTTCCTAAGCACCTTTTTGGTTCAATTGAATGGGCACTAAGTAATGAAACGGAAAATATATGGTAGACCCACACAAAATGGAACTGATAATTGAAAAGCAAAGGAAACTAGCTTGAAGATTTTTCTCCTAGACTTCTTTTTCTTAATCTGGAGAACCTCAAGCGTGTTAGTGTTTGTTTCACCTGCTGCAACCAATTGTTCCAAGTGTTTCTTCTGGCAGGTAATTGTTTATGGGCTTTTCCACAGAAAATATTTTTTGATATAGTTCTAATATGTAATGAAGTATCAAGTAGCAAGTATTCGAATAATTCAATGGCTCTAGAAGCTAATAAGAAGACACTTAATAGAGCTATGCTTGTTTTGTTCATGTGATTTTTCTTTACATTTTTTTTATCTTTTAAGAGTTGAATGCTTTTTTTACTTTTTTCTCCAGACTTTTGAATTAATTTTACATAAGCGAATTCCATTTGTACTTTGGTATACCATCCCATCAAAATAGTAGCTATAAACCCTGTTCAATGCATTATAGGTGGAAGGTATGAGCCGACCGTGTCATGGATCATTGGATGAAAGCTTGCCCAAATCTGTCATGTGGAAGACTTTTCCTCATCGTTTGTTTTTCGCTAGATCTCATTCTGTGACATGGGGAATGGGCGGTGTAGCCTTTCTTCACCCTGAAAACAACACCAACGAGAAAGTGCACATGTGCTTGTACAGAATCACGTATGTGATCTTCGCATGTTTTTTTTCCCATCAGTGCATGTGGTTGAAGCAGTATTTTTAAGCTTAAATCATATTTCTATATTTTTAGATTTTCATTTATTCTCAAATTGTGTAGGCTTGAGCAGTTCAATGATATCTTACTTCAAGAGAACGTTGTTGTTCAACACCGGGATACTCCTTTATTTGATCTATCTAGTCTACAATTTGTTTCTGAAAACAAGTCCAAAGTTTTGGAGGAACTTAAGGTACTATTTTCCCTAATAGAGTTATGCATACATTTCTTACTCGTCTCTGAGCAAAGGACATTACAGTTATCCTTACCATCTAAACACTTTTCACTAGCAGCCTTGAGGGCTTGTTTTTATATAGTGAGTTTCATATTCAGTATCAAGAAGGTTGCCCTTCTTCCAACCACTTTGTCTTTATATTTCTCCCGCTTTGGACAGAAGTTGTACATTCAGAGGGTTGGTAAAAAAAAAACTTTTATTGAAATAAGAACTGTTATATAAAATTTGGCATGCAATCAACTACAGGGACTTTTTAATGTGCAGTCTACAATTTTATTCCAATTAAACTTATGTGTGACCTAGTTGGTAGGTGGTTGAAGGTACTTCCACAAAAATGTCACAGTGTAAAATTTTTAATCATATAATTTATTGAAGCTGAAGCCCAATTAGTCAATTAGGATCTTGAAGAAGACTACTTTATGCTATTATGAACAGACTCCCTAACTAGAATTTCCTCAAGAATGTACAAAAGCTTTCTATTATTTTCCACAAGCTTCATGCATACTGAGTCCTTTTTTTGCTCTCTTCTTGTGCCTTTATGCAGTGTGGATGGTATCCTAACGTCCTTTATCTGGGGAAAGATGATAACCTCCCTATCTTAACGATGACGTATGTTTCCTTCCCTTATTCTATTATTTATGTTGATGTTTGATTTATCAGCTTAAGCAGAATCACCAAACTTTTCCATCAAGTTCATTAAAGTTTTTACTAGTTTTCATTTCACAATTTCAGTCATAGTAAAGACCACACTTAGCATTGCATATATATTAAATATGTGTTTAATTGTAGTTATTCAGAACTCAAAGAGGTTCAAATCTTGTACCATATTTACTTCAAAGCCTAATAATTTAGGCATTTGCCAAAGTTCAGGGATAGGATCATACACACTTTTAAAAAACAGAGATTTCTTTTTATCTAACTTCATTTTATGTTCATTTATATGATCCTTCTCTGGTTTACTTGCTCATTCAGTTGCCCACTCTCCACTGTTGAGGAATGTAAATCAGGTAAGGTGCCGATGATTGGTGCTTCAAAGGAATACATGAAAGTATTGGTAAAAGGGTTGGTAGAAGGGAAACAATTCACTCAAGATGATGCAATTGCTTACATTAATGAAGCTGCGACGAAGAGTTTATAACTGTTATTTAGTTCTATTTTGCTTCATTGTAAGTTTAAAAGAGGTGAATGACTCACCACTGAAGTAAAATATAGTGTGGTAGTTAAATTTGTAAACCCTGAAATTGTTCATGGTATGAACACCAGTTGTTGAATGCTTTTTAGATTTGTATAAAATGGTTATTGTGTTGCAAATGCGATAAGAGTAGTTAGTCAGGGGCGTGTGCATGGGCTGGAAATTGGTTGTTTAGCTGTGTACTCATTTAGTGATGCAGGGTTTTGGACAGCAAATCCGTACCACACTAGAGTTCGGTCACGTGTCCAACGAGACTCGAACTCGGAACACTTGAAAGTCTCATACCATGTTTTTCATTGTGGGACTAGTGTTGTTTTGCTAGTAACTCTTGACTGTCCCTTGTAATGTATTATTATATTTTTTTTAATTATAAAAAATAAAATACGGTAAAATTGATATATATACATAGGTTTTTTTATGGGTTTTTAATGCAAAAATAGTAATTTTTTTATGTTTATAGTTAAATTTGTAAAGAAAATGAAACTCACAAACTTAAACTTTTGAAAATAGTTAAGAAATGTATGATCCCAAATATATTCTCATATTCATTAATTTTATTAACGAGGTTGTCGGTGTAATTGTTTTTTTATTTTAAAATTTACAGGTAAAAAAAAGATTATGATGATCATCTATGTTTGAGATCACGAGGCTCATCATCAAATAATTGGACGGTGGAGATTGATTGGTACATCGTACAGAAGAAACATGTAACTATGTTTCCACTTATGCCCCTCGACCATCATCGTTTTTGCGAAATTACCCCGGATTTCAGCTGTCAAGGATTTGATCGATTTCCCCCAAATCTCCCGGGAGCCCTAATTGTTTTCACGAATTCACCCTTTTTCTACTGGATTCCTCGCTTCTCATCTCATTGTTGTTGCTTCGTTCTATACCTTTCTCTTTGTGAAGCAATGACGGAGGATCGATTGCCAAAAGCAGCGGAAGAGCCCTCACCTGCGAATGGCTCCGGGAAGCAGAGGTTTTTCTTTTCGAAACCCTATGAATATGTTGATTATCTCTTTATATGCTGGCCTTTCGTTGGATTTATTGAAGTTTTATGGTATCTAAGATCTTAGTGATTAGTTTTGGTTGATAATTAGCTACAAAAGGATGGGATTTTTAGATGTAAGCGGTGTGGATTGGTTTATTTGATTTGCGTACAATTGTTGTCTGGATGAAATTTTTAATGGAGGAAATGATTTAAAGATGTATTTTTTTTTTGGTATTATTATGTGGTTGTAAAATCCCAATGTGCAGTATTGGTGGTTCTTGAAAATCTATAATTTTTTGTTGAAATTTTTATATGTATTTGATGATTTCTCTTGATTTTGTGAGATGATTTGATTTCCTTAACAGGAAGAAGAGAAAGTGGGATCAACCAGCGGATTCATTGATGTCTGCTGGGATGGCTGTCACTGGCACAATGCCTTCGGGTGTTGATGGTGTTTATGCAAGTGTCCTCCCAGGCGTGCTGCCACTTTCTGTGCCTCTTCATTTGAACCTGGCGACGATTGCGGCAACCTCACAGTCATTACAGATACCACTAATTCCACCAAATACTGCTGCTATAGTGCAGAAATTGAGCCAGGTGCTTTGTGTTTACTAGGATTTCACATTCTATTTTTTTCTGCTCTTACATGTTTATTAAGAAGCTTGTTGTTTTGAGATTGAGGCTTGTTTCAAGCCCAGGGTTACCATTGTAGCATGATCATTTTTTAAAATGATGATGGGTATTCTGACAAGCCGAACCTTTAGTGGTAGTTTATAAGTGTTCTTGTTTTTTAGTTGACATTTGTAAAGCTAAGAAAGGGTTTCCTATGTTTGTGATGCTGACATTTTTCTCTTGTTCCCTTGTATGTTGCCAATTTTTGATGTATGGCTGACCATGTGATTCCTGCTACGATAGATGTGTCAGTAGGTGTCAGTGGTCTATATATGTAGGTGTGCATTTATATGCAGTCATATCTGTTTTGATCCCATATCAAACAGTTAATTCTGGCATTGAATTTTGTTGTCTCATGATATAAGATTATGGACTAAAAAATTTCTTTATATGTGCCTCAGCCAAAGATTCAAGATGAATTAATTGCAAGAGAGATTGTTATAAATGATGCAGATCCTTCTGTCCGTTACAAGCTGACTAAACGTCAAACTCAAGAAGAGGTTTGCATGATTTCTTTTCTCCTTTTTTTTATTTTTTTATTTTTTTGCCTTTTTCCCTGGTTGGACAGGTTAATGAAATTTACCAAGATGAATACATTGGCATTTATCACATCTCTTCTTATATTGCAGATTCAGAAAAGCACTGGTGCTGTTGTTATAACCAGGTAAGCAGGTTTCAAAATGTAAATTGATGGCAGAGAGGAATATCTTATAAATTTGCAATTACCAAAAACTGATAAACGAAATTCTTAATCTGTTTTACAGGGGAAAATACCGTCCTCCAAATGGATTACCAGATGGTGAGAAGCCCTTGTATCTTCACATTTCTGCTGGGGCACATGTAAGTCATGTACTGTTATGAACGGAATTCATATAATAGTATCATTTGGCTGTGTGATATGCTGATCTTGCCTGGTATCAATTGAAAATGGAATTAGGCTTTCTAGTTGTGGTTGCATGTCTTTCATCATTATCTTTTCTTTTATTTTCCTTTCTATTGTTTATTTATTTTCTGCTGAACTAATACATTGAATGTGCAAAATTTCATTAGTGATAGGCCTATAGTGTAAATTTTTTTTTTAAAATAAAGCTTGTGCGCTCTTAATTTTTTTTTTCTCTCTAATAATTGTAACTTATGTGGGTGATTTTGATGCTACAATGCTCATGGTCTTCTGGTCACACTTTAGTTGAAAGACACTGTGGAACGCATCAAAGCAGTTGATCATGCAGCTTGTATGGTTGAGGATATGTTGAAACAATGTCAGAGTTCACTTCCAGCTTCTACTGTTCTCCCATCTGTGTTTAGCGATGGGCTGGTAATTTTGTTACCAACAAGTGTCTTTTTTTTCCCTTGTGTGGGCTACCAACTTAGATATGTTATGTTATACAACCTCAGGCGACCCAATCTCTTAACACATGTTTGTACCTGGGTTTTGAACCGGACCCATCACTCAACATTGCAACCCGTATACGTGGTCCTAATGTATGTTCTTCTAACTTTTCTTGTTACATATGATATAATCCTAGATTTTAGGTGTTCGCATTGGGTATATTGGAATACAAAGTTAACTGTTCTTTCAGAATGAACTTATATTTTAACCTTTAGGAATATTTTGTGGAAATGAAATGAGTTCCTTGATGATGTGATGCCCATATGCTTTTACACAAACAATCTAAGACCTGCATCTTGTTAAATGTTTCACATGTGCTTACTGTGCATTGGAGCTTTTGTTGTTTTTGTTTCCCTTACTTGTTTTTTGGCTCTAACACAGAATTCATTAGAAGCATCTTAAGCTTTAATTATTATTTTTCTACCTATACTCGATCTAATATTTAAGCTCTCTCTGACATCTCCATGCAATTGGGAGAGATTGTTTTTGTGCTGCTCGTGGTTGGAATTTGTATTTGCAGGACCAGTATATAAACCACATTATGAATGAAACAGGAGCAACTGTTGTACTGAGAGGACATGGATCAGAAAATCCTGATAATTCCAGTAATGAAAGTACAGTATCATATTTTTTTCTTTTTTTGGCATAACTGATAGTTATTGCACATGCTCTTCAGTTGCACTCTGTTGCTTACTCATTTAATTTGCAGAAACTCAACAACCTCTGCATTTATTCTTGTCATCTTCAAACCCAACGAGTCTTGAAGATGCAAGGATCCTTGCAGAAAACCTGTTGGACACAATCTGTGCAGAATGTGGTGTATCAAGGTTTGTATTGAAAAAAAAAAAAAGTGAAAACAGTTGACCTTTGACGTGTATGCCTACATATGAAAATATTTTAGATCAAGCTTCTGGCCTAAGTTTCTATTCCTTATTTCACTATTCATCTAATTTCCTATCTTGTTAACCTGGTTTATTCTATAACTACAAGTGTTGCTTGTGCTTAGGTATCATGTTCTTGCTCATTTCACAATTCATCTAATTTCCTATCTTGTTAACCTATCTTTTAGCAGGACTAATACTCTTTAATGGGTTTAGAATTCAAAAGCTTTTGACTATAATGAACTATCAATATGTAGCATTCCTGTTGTGTTGCAAGTCTTCTAACTTCTGAAATGGCTTCAGTTTCTTTCTCCTAGGTTAAGCAAGGACAAAGCGTTCAACTGAACAACCTGTATGACAGTAACTATCTCATTTTAACCTGTTTAATTGCTTTATTTGGTGCAGGATATCGTCTTCTAAGACCTATAATGCAGTCCCACCTCCTCAGCAATTGTTGGCTGGACTCTCCAGTGCAAGCTCTGGATCAACTTGCATGCCGGTTGTTTCGATGCCAACGGCATCACTGAAGCCTTCTGGGTCTTCTGACTCAAATACTTGTTCTCCAATTATGGCTCAACCTACACCCTCTCAACTGAACTACTCTCATCCATCAGTGAGTGGGGGGACAAGTTATAGTGGATATGGTGGGATATATCCGCAAGCCACGCCACTCCAACAAGTTGCTTTGGCACTCAGGCAAGCTCCTCCGAACACCTCTTCCGCGGCTACCACTTCACAGGCTATGGTGTCACCAAAGACAAATACAAGTTCTTGTGTGGAGATCGATAAGCGTCCTCCGCAAAAGCGGAAGTTCCAGGAGTTACCCGTTTCTTCAGTTCGACCAATGATACCTAAACAGGTACCACGCGATTTCTCAAGACCCTTCAATTGTGTTTGGTTCTTGAGAAGGATGTATTGTTATTTTTGGATTATTAATTTGGAGTGAGAACTTTTATATGAACTGCCCGCTTTTTGACTTAATTAATACTAATCAAAATTAAGATTTTAAAATTTATTTTTTAATTTATAATTAATATTAGTATGTTTAGAATTTGAATTAAGAAATATATTTATTTATAATAATTAATTTTTATAAAAAAAATTAGATTATTGGATAAGTTAAGGTGTTTCATCGGAGAATATGTGCAACTCACCAACCAAGCATCTTCTTAAGTTCTATATTTGTAAGCAAGAGGCTCAGCTACTGAGGAATTTCATCTTATATTACTGGTTACTTTATCATCTTGTGCATGATGCTTAAATACAACTAAAGGATTTTATGTTACTTTTCTGTATGTAGGACATCAGCATGCTTAAGAGTATCAGGATAGGTTATATTTCTGCAACATTGTCTAGACCTGATTTATAACTTCTAATTTTGCTACAATGTCTTAAATGCTGCCTTATATCTTAAAAAAAAATTATTTCGCATGACCATATGATATAACTGTTTCTCTTTCGGTTTTGTGATACATATACCAGCATGTTACAGAGGTTGCAATGCTTATCCTACATTGTTCATACCTTCTTGTGGATTGTCACACGCATGCTTGTGTTATCTGTATTAGTAAACATTCTGATTTTTAAACTGCTGTTCCAGGTATTTTCTCTGACCTCCTCTGAACCAGGCCGGTACTGGACCTGTCATTTGGACTTTGCTTTGCATGTGTCACAGGGAATCCAAGTCTGGAGTTGTGAACTGTAGTTGATGGTGCTCGCTGGTTGCGGCTTCTTATGAGAACCTACTTGCATTTTGTTAATTATACATACTACCATTCACCTGTAGCATATAGAATATATTTTTGCTGCAAGATTTCTGAATTTTGTTGCCCTTTTGCTTTGACATCTTTTCCCTGTAGAAACCTTGATTAGTGTTATCCTCCTGTTGCTGAATGCTTTTTTTTACTTGGATACCCAAGTACTTACAAGTAGGCTTTAAGGTTTGCCAGCAGCCATGCATATTCACTTTTATTTACTGATTTAACCTTTTTTTCTCACCTTAATGGATTTCCTTTCATGTAGATATTCAACTAGCACTCTCAATTTATCATAATTTTGCAGGAGCTCATTTGCTTTTCTGTTTCTTACCCTTTTTAATTGAAGAGAGATGAAATCTGGATGTGTTTTTTCTTTTTGTTACAGAACTTACAACAGGAATCAGAATTTCTTAAGCCAGGTTTAGAGGATTCTAGCTCAGAAGGCCTTTTCTCTGTTCCACCACCGAAAAAGCTCTTCCCCACAAGGTCCGGTGATATGCTACCATCACTTGCAAGAACCATGCCACCACCACCGCCACCGGCAACCCCGCCCTCAAGAAGCATGCCACCACCACCACCACCGGCAACCCCGCCCTCAAGAAGTATGCCACCGCCACCGCTACCACCAAAGTTCTCACCTGCCAAAGATGAGAACAGGGGTTCTGCAGTAAAGAGGCCAGGATTTGGGCTTATCTCCATTACCAATTCAAAGAACACAGAGAACAGAGACATTGAACCCGTCCCGGGTATTAAGCTCTTATAAGAAATCTAATTTTCATCTTTTATAACTTTCACCATTTTGGGAAATTTGCAAATAGTTAATTTCCGCTTTCAACCAGATACTCTACTGAAGTTGATGGAGTATGGAGAAGAAGAGGATGATACTGATGGTGCTGGTGAATAACTTACTCAAAAACCAACTTACACTTTGGTGGTGTTTCAAGAACATGTTGGAACTCCGAAGTATTGTTTTTGCGTCAACATTGTGATGACGGAGTTGTCTGATCTCGCAGTTGGTTCCTGATTTAAGGTTCGGAAAATCATCTTGCTTGCCCTGAATCATAAAAGCAAGGCTGTGATTTTGTTTTAGTTTTCTTCTTTCTTGTATTGTTTGCTTGGCAATTTAATGTATCAGATGAACCAGGCTTCTATGTTGTAATTATATGTGCATTTGGACTTACAATTTTAGTGGTTTAGTGGAAAATCTTTCGGCTTCAAGCTAAGCTTGGCTCAGCAAAATTGGTTGCAAGCTCGAGCTCGAGCTTGATTTGAGCTTGGCTTGAGATGGTAAAATTAAGCTTGAGTTTAATTCAGGTTCGACTTGAAAAATATTAATTTAGAATAAAAATGAGCTATGCTCAAGGTAATGAACTTGATGAGCATGTTAAACTTGAGCTCAAGCTCACAGGCTTGTGTGTAAGCTTATATATATATATATATATAATTGGTTTTAATAAAACAATCACTATTTAAATCAGATGATCATATAAATGAAGAGATATTTTTTATTTAAAATTAAGATTTATTACACACTTTTGTTTATGTAATATGCACTATAAAAATAATTAAATAAAACAATAAAAAGTTATAACAAAATTGGCAAATTGGACGAGTTACATGAGTTTCCTTTTTTTTTTATATTATTACTGAAATATGGTTTGTCCCTCAACATTCAATTAGAGATTTGTGCAAGTATAAAATTAATTCCTTTTTACTTGAGTTAAGGTTCAAATATATTTTTTTATAAGAATACGAACATTGTAAGTAAAAATCAAGAAGTCATTGGTTTTTTATTTATTAAAATAAAAATAAATAAACTACTTTATTCTATCAAAGCGGGAGAACTTCTTTCCTTAAAAAATGGCAGGCCAATATCTTGTTTGAAAAAAATTAATATATATATATATATATATATTCTAAAAATCAATGGCTAAATTGATGCCATGGCCCATGGAGATGGAGCCCAATTCTTGTGTTTGAAAAATCCATAAAATCATTTGAAAATAAAATCCACGGAATCAATACTTTGGAGAAAATGATGAACTACATTACATCAACATAATAAAAATTGATTTCCCATCCTCCATAGTCATCACTTTTGGTGAGGCAATATGTCCCTACAAACATTAGGTAGGTAGGTTTGGGGGAATCAACTTTGAAAAATTTAAAAAGATTTTTTTGTTCATTTATACACATATTATATATATATATATATTAGTATAATTTTCTAAAACCGAAGTTTTCATATAAACCCCCACAAGTATATTATATGTGAAAACAAATCAAATCCTTTGTATCTAGATATACATACTTGTAATGTATATGGGCCAACATCAAATGCATACATAGTTGTTATTCTTTAAAAATATTAAAATATTAATGCTAATACAGAAAAACTGTGAATAATGGTAATAAAATGTAAATTCAATGGCATTGTGCGACATCTCTAAATTTAAAATCTCTCCGGATGATGTGCCATTAACATATATTTGTAATTGTAATAAAAAAAACATATATTTGTAGGATGAGATATATAAATAATTAAAAATTATGAAAATGGGCAGTATACTTTTATAAAAGCAAATAATTATTAATATACTTTACAAAACACTTTTATTTCTTCACATTAAAAATCAACTTAAAGAATCCTATAAAATAACAAATTTACCTTTCGAAATTTTTAAAGAGCAAAGATATCTTGCTTCTTTTAATAAAATCCTTTACTTGATTTATTATTAAAAAAAAATACTAGTTTTCACATGGCTACTCTATTTTTGTTAAGGTTCACAAACAGCAAAGACTAAACATTTTATGATATATATATATATATACATATATATAGAAATAATGGAATATATTAATAAATAAATAAATAAGCAAAGAAGATATCACAAAGTTGTAGAAATGTATGCAAGACTCACATTTTACTTGATTTATGATAAATTAAATAAATAAATACTAGTTTTCACATGGCTATTCTATTTTTGTTAAGATTCACAAACAGTAAATACTAAAAATTTAATGATATATATACATATATATATATATGGAAATAATGGAATATATTAATAAATAAATAAATAAGCAAAGTAGATATCACAAAGTTGTAGAAAGTGTATGCAAGACTCACATTTTACTTGATTTATGATAAAATAAATAAATACTAGTTTTCACATGGCTATTCTATTTTTGTTAAGATTCACAAACACTAAATACTAAAAATTTAATGATATATATATATATATATACATATATATGGAAATTATGGAATATATTAATAAATAAATAAATAAATAGAGAAAATAATACAAAGTTGTAGAAATGTATGCAAGACTCACATGGAAAGAATGGAGAAATGAAACCTGTGGGATGCAGATTTTTTTCCTCACCATGTGTTCTCTTTAAAACTGCACTGAACAAAAACCAGTGCTTGGAAGGAAAGAATACAATGGAGGGCTAGGAATGGAGATGGAAGGAAACAAAGGAGCAAACTTTGCTCCCTTGGGATGGATGCATTCTTCTTGGACAACCAGTGGTTGGGCTTTCCAATCTTAAACAGGTTTTTTTCCTCATTGTGTCTGAAGATCTGTGTGCCATTGTTATCATTTGGAATTTTTTTAGGGTTTGTTTGCTTGTTTCTGTGAGGTTTGGTGGTGGTGGTGGTGTTGTTGTTTTATTTTTTTAAAGTTTTTGTTTTTGTTGCTTTTTTTTGGTGTGGTTGTTGCATTTTATGTGGAGAATTGTTGGTTTTATGTGTGCAGAGGTGGTGTGAATGGTTTGGATTTGGAAATGAGGGTTTTTTATGGGTTTTGGTGATTAGGGTTAGGGTTTAGGGTTTGGGCATTTGGTTGTGCATTTTTGAAGAGTTTAGATTAGTGTTTGAAGTTATTTGGGGTTATTCCTCTTTGGGTTTGGTTGGAGTTGATGAATTTTTTTTTCCTTGGAAATGTTTGGGTTTTTGAGCTCTGGCTAGGGTTAGGTTAGGATTTTTTGGGAAAAGGAGGGGTTTTGTTGATTTTGGTTCTATTCTTCAGCTTTCACCATTGTTTGTTGGATTGGATTGAATTCTTAGGGTTTTTCATATTGATACTTGTAATTTATGAGATTCTGGAATGGAAAAATCTATAAATTAGTATTTTGATAAAAAGAGACTTGAATCTACAGGGGATGCATTTTGGAAAATGATTCAAGGAATATCAGCAGCAGATGTTTCTTCAGATAAAGACCAAATTGGTTATATTGAAACATCGACAACATTGACACCATCGGCAATGATGAGTTCAGAGGAGTATGTAAGTGATAACAGTTCTCTTTTGAGTTTGCAGCCATGGATTTTTAAAAGGGAGAAACAAGAGAAGATGGAAGGGAATGAGGGTGATTTTCATACAATGGGTTATGGACTTGAAAGATTGGTGAACAGGTTTGGGACTGAGTTTTCTCCGATGAGTGGAGATAGCATTAGAAGGCGAAGCTTGTTTAGAAGTAGGAGAACTCGTCGATACTATGTTAAACCTCTTACTTCGGTTGAGAACTCACTGATCCCTCAGCTCTACAAGGATGTTGAGGTTGAAGAATGTATTTTTAGTTCGCCTCCGCCTTCGCTCACTCCAACTTTGAGACCATTCTGTATAAGTGATGGGAGTCGGATTATCAGCAAGTCAAGCTCTGGTTCTTCGTGTATGACACTTGACAATGTGTTGCATAAGGAAGTTCATGAACTTGATTACAAGAACAGCGAGTTGACTTCCGGAGAGACGGACAAGGATGGTGGGGCTCCCCGTCTTCCTGAACGAAGTAAACAAAAGAGAAAGAACAGGAGGGTGAATCCAGAGCGATCTCAGAAACATTCTCATTCTCGAGGTAATAATTCCATCCTCTATTCATAAACTTATTGAGCTTATGGCATTTGTATCCGTGATTAATTTGATGATGTTTATCCCTATATATCCATGTATGTTTTTATGTATCTTATTATGTTGAGGTTGCAGAAGGATTAAGAGTTTATAGAGAACTATTTGTTATATGTTTCAGCTAACGATTACTCACTTGCTTGACATGTTAATTGATATGATAATTGACGTTCTACTCAAGCATAAGTAATCATAGATTTTGATACTCATATTGTTTCTCAATTTTTATCAAAACATATGGAATCTTTCTTCTGTGTCTTTTGGCAAATGAGTGATGCTTCTTGTTTATTATCAATCTTATCGGCCAGAATGTTTTCGGCCTCATCTAATGAACACTTCTTTGGCCAGGTTTATTTGATAAAATTTTTATGTACTGCCTTGGGGTAAATGTTGGTGTGATGTTTGCTGCTCTAGCGAATAAAAGAGAACTAGAGAAGTTGAATGGCATGTTGAAGTACTCAGAGAGCTTGGTTCAGGATTTGCAAGAGGAACTTGAGATGAAGGATTCAGTCTTTGTAAGGGAGCTTGAGAATGAAACCAATGAAGCTCGAGAGCCTAATCTGATTTCCAATGCCGAGAAATCTACTGCATCTATCCAGAATCAAGCCCTGCCATCCCCTGAACCTGTGAATGTGATAGAAGAAGATGATCAACAAGCCCCATCTGAGCTGGCAAGTGACCCGGAAGCTCTTACTAAAATTGAAGCTGAGCTTGAAGCTGAATTGGAGAGATTGGAACAGAGCTTGAATGCTTCTAGTTTGAAACAGAGAATTCATGATCTTACTGAGGTATGGCTGTTTATGTTACCTTCAGTTTGATCCATAGATTCTTTTATATCTGAAACATGCCAGATGAATTTCTTCACATTTGTTCGTCTTGTGAAATTCTAGCTAGAGAGCAGCATCATGATCTTCATCCTTGTTGATGATATCTAACCATGGAATATGCAGTCATTTTCACTTTACCGTTTTAGACATTAGAGAAGAATTAAAGCCATTAAGGGCCTTGAAAGTTCTCATTGTTTGAGTTGTCCATCTTGGGTCTTGAACTATACAACTTTATTCATTTCAGCGCTTCTATACAATGTGGGCTTAAATATATGTATATATGTGGCACGAGTGTAACCACATGCGCACTAATCTTTGTGGCTCAGGGGCCAATATATATATATATATATATATTTTAAGGACCGGACTAAACAATTTACCACACTTTAAGTTACACTAGTAGCTTCAACATGGTTGTATTACTAATTATGAAATCTAAATAGATCATCATCCAAAAACATTGAGAAACTTCAGGTAGTTTCTTCCAAAAATAGATAAGGATAAGACATTACTGTAGAACGATATCTGCATTGTTGAGCCATTGCATGATAACCACACGATTTTTTTACTTAATCTAGTGAGCTTTGTTATCTAAGTTAGCGAACTCTGTCTGCAGCTTGATCCAGATCTCCTAGTGGACGTCGTCCATGGGGAACTTAAAGCTGATACGATTGACACGGAAAGCCTGTATGAAGCCAAAGGAGATACTGACAGCACCTCTGCATTTGAGACACTCGATGTGAATTATGCTGTATCACCTACAGAACTAAGTATACGTCTTCATGAATTGATTGAAGTTCGGCTTCATGAACGCATTGAAGAGCTCGAGAGAGCCCTGTCACAGAGCCAGCAGAAAGCCCAACTTATGGAAACCGAGCGAGTGAGCACCAGGATAGACTTCTCAATCAGCGACACAGGATCGTCTTCCAATCAAGAAAGCCCGAGATCAGCAGAAGCAGACATTGCTCAAGTCCATCCACTCTGCATAAACTTGACCGGAGATGCAGTCAATGCTTATGACGAAGCTTACGAAGAGTTCATGCGGATGACCGAAACATTGCAGCTGAGTACTCCAACAACAACTAATGCTGATGATGAACAGATTGATGAGTGTTATGTAGAGGAAACATTACCAGGGTTTGATGATGAAGCACAGACATGGGGACACATGTTGAAAGGTAAAAAGTATGGTGATGAAATTATAACTGATTTAGGCAGTGAAGAGGATGATGTTGAGGATGAAGAGGGAAAGGAATTGATTCAAAAGATTGTAGAGAAAACTAAGAAAGGATCCCCTGTACTGATAAATGCTCAAATGATGTTCTTTGCATTGGATACTTGATAATTACATTGATAATATAATTAAATATAAGTATCACAGAGTCATTTCTTTTTGTGTTTGGTGGAATTTCCAAAGTTGTTAATTGTAATTAATTAAGTCTGCCAAATTGTTTATTGATCCTATTAATTTGTAATCCTTAGGTTTCACTTTTCTTCTTGTATTGCTGTGATTGCAGAAGGTACCAACTTTGCAGAAAACAACATATATATATATATATATATTAATCAGAGATTCACTTGAAAACTTAATAAAGGGAATTATCTGTGAAAAGAAACCCTAAAATATAAAACAAAAAAAAAAACTCCAAATTATGAGCATACTTGATGAAAACATATTTCCATAAACCATCTAAACAAACAGTCTATATGTTCCCAGAGTCTGAATGTTCCCAGTTGCAGAAATGATAAGAAAATTGAAAGAAGATGCAGCAGAAATACAAAGAACATCTCTTCAAAGAAGTTCATTCGCTTGCTATTCATCCAGACAAGAGTACAAGATAAATCGATCCAGTATGTTAAATGCTAAGTTCTCTGCATTTTATGATAAGCGAAGATTTCTCCCACTCAGCTGCGCTTGTCCGCGTAATCATCTGGTTCATCATCATCATCCTTGACATCGTCATCAAGTTCATTTTGATTGTCTGCATCAAAAGCCGAGTTGCCAAGGTTGCTCCTATACTGATCTCCACCTGTACCAAATCCTGCATCTGCATTTCCGCCATAACTCGCTGGAGCGCCACTGCTGGCAAAGTTGTCGTGTGCGGCACCACTGACGTAGCTGTCATTGCCGCCACCACCTCCAGCAACACCATAACCACCACCACCTGCACTGCCACCATAGCCACCACCGGCACCACCACCATAGCCACCACCATCACCACCATAGCCACCTCCCCCATAGTTGCCTCCGCCATAGCCTCCTCCCCCATAGTTGCCTCCACCGTAGTTACCACCACCACCACCATAGCCACCACCGTAACCTCCACCATAACCACCACGAGGTCCACTTGTTCGGTCAGTAGCATAGTTCACTCTCACAATACGGCCATGAAGATCCTAAAGCAGCATGGAAACCAACCAAATTATATTTAATGCAAAGCATATGATGGGCAGGTCATGTGGTAAAGAACATCACCACAAAGTCGGTGCATAAATCAGATATGATATTATCAATAAGGCAAAGCTAATTCTCTGCTAAAACCAAGTTAATGGTGTTCATAAGCACATCATGCAACAAAACAAAAACCACATAATAGATACAAAGCAAAAATCATACGCAAGACTAGGGTTGTTTCTGGGGATGTCGAGGGACTGTAACTTGATTCCCTGATGGTAGGATGTGATTTCATTTCAAACCCAAATTCGTTTTATACAAAAGCTCATGGTCACACATATTGCTAAATTTGATATCATATAGTCTCTTAATTTGTGCCCTTACAAGTTTTGATAAGTGGGCTAACCAAATCAAAGTTGGGTAGTTTTATATCTACATGTGGCAAGGCTAGAATCTAACAATATCTGGCCAGCCTGATCACCATGCTAATGATATAACTTAAGAGGTCCAAGGGATTTTTACAAACTTGATTGTCCCCTGAAACAAACACTGCAATAGAATATAGTTACACAAGAAATATTTAGAATTTACAGTGTACAAACTAAAAATCAATACATTCCTTCCAACTACATAGCATATCACCAAGTTAAAAGCCAAGACAGAAACATATCAATATGTTCGTCAAATTACCTTTCCATCCATAGCAGTTAGTGCATTAGAGGCATCCTCAGTGGATGTGAAAGTCACAAAACCAAATCCTCTCGACCTGCCAGTCTCCCGATCGACAATGATCCTAGCTGAGAAAGAAAAAAAAACATCTCAGAAACCACAAGAAATTTTTGGCAGGCTAGCCTTAAGAATCAGAATCTGAAATCATCACAAGCCTCGAAAATTTAACTATCCACATGCCTTCAACAACTTCACCATGGCTACTAAATGACTCTCTCAAGCTTTGGTCGTCCATGCCATACGGGATTCCTATAAAAATATTCACAACATCACAAACAGCACAAAACCGAACATGCATTAAAAAAAAAAAAATACAGTGGAAGGAACGCCACAAACCTCCAACAAACAGTTTTGAAGAAGACATGCATCTTATTGCTTGGTAAAGAGAGGGACTTGAGCTTATAGATTTCTTCAGGAAATTTCCAATTTTATTGGAAAAAGCCATGGTCGGCACCCTGTGATCAAAAGAAGATGCTAGATATAGAAAAGGAGAAGCAAAACCCAGTTTATTCTGTCAATTCTCAACTATAACAATAAAAAAATGCATACCTACAATCAAATCAACTGATACAGATACATGAGAACATTGAGAAGTGAAGAAAAACAACAACAGAACTTAGATTTCATATAGATGCCAATCAAATCATGGAACCATCACCTCCATCAAAAGCACAATCATTGATTCAAGAAGAAGCACCAATCAACAAGATCACACACATAATATTGACAGATAACCACAAATTACCACAAACATCTGAATAAATAAATCCTGCACGAACAATCACCGCTATGAAAAAAGCATCCATGAATTCGAGAAGCAGCACCAATCAACAAGATCATACACATAAACATAACAAATTACCAAAAAAATTATCACATAACATAACAAAAACAAATAAATAAGCATCAACATATCATTGCAAATAAAGAAAAACACCGAATATTTACAAAACCTAGAAAAATACCAACAAGAAATCAAAGATCAGCATCAAAAGAACACCAAAACAAGGATTTGGGATGGGATTAGGGCTTGTACCTCTCAAAAGGCCTCACCTTTTTCTCTCCGCTTCGGGGGCTAAAAACCCTAAACCTCACAGAACCAAAACCAGGGTTCTAAAAATGAGGATTTGGATGGAGGGTGTTTATGGTACCCGATTATGAAATCTTGGCCGTTTATTTTCTCAATGAAGAATATCTGACCGTTGGATGCGATAAGCAAAGTCTGGGCCGTCAGATGTGCATTCTTGTGGGCCCTCTCAAGATATTTTATATAACTCATCCAAAGAGATTTTTTATTTGCCTACCAATTTATTTAATTCTAGTTATTTACCGCCCCGGTAAATTTTTATATATATATATTTTTTTAATTTATGTCAAAGTATACATAAATGATTGTTGCCATTTTATTTATTTATTAAAAATATGCTTTGTAATATTGAAGAACAAATATTAGAATTTCCTTATGATTACTTCATTAAAATCAATTATATCAAAATTATTCTATGGGTTTCATGCAAATGAAATTAACAAGAAAGTTTTATGGTAATTATTAAAAAAAATGAAAAATAATTTTCTTGTATTCCAAGGGATGATAAGTAAAACCCTTGTGATACATATATGGTATTACGTTATTTGCGGACATTAACATCCACAAAGGATGAAAAGGTAGAGAGACAAAATAGTAAAGAGAGACAGGGAAAGGAAATGAAGTAAAATATATATAAATAGTGATATGTATACTGTGGCTCCGGGTTGTACTTAGTTGCTGAGAGGATAGTTGGATTTGTTTATAATTTTTTTTTAGGTTGAGGTGCTAGTATAAATAAAATTTGATGGTTTAGATACTAATTTGTGCATCCCAATTTTTTTTAACTGTATAATATTGATAGTAAAAATTACTGTATATTTATTGAAATCCACTGATTGGAAGAGAACGTTCGTTAAAAAATTATCCGCAAACGTTTTCAAAGAACCAACCCTTTCCATTTATATATATATATATATATATATATATATATATGAGTAAATTCATCAAATTCAGTCAAACAAATATTAGCAACATAAAATTTTGAAGAAACACCCAAAAAAATTAGATTCACATACAAAAAATTGAAGGGAGATCTTGCAACAAAATATGATCAAACATTACCATGATGTATATTCACCAAATAAAAATTTTGCTACAAATCCATTACAACCAGTGGTTAACAGAAATAACTGTAAATCTAAGTTACTGAAATATCCTAAATACACAATGAATGAACAAGTTCAAAAACATTATTCTGCAGCAAAATGACAGTGGCTAATGAAGTGATTTCGGTGATCCTTCGAACAAATCAAGAATGTAAGCTGCAAGATCATCTGCAGAGTATTTGATGTACTTGTTTCTGTGCCTCACACCATCAAGTTGGCTCGAATATCGACCAATGAATGTTCGGTAAGCTTGTAGAAGGATATGTGATACTGAAATTCTAAGATCCTCGCGAAGTTCAACTGCAGGTACCAACCATGCTGTTTGATTTCTGTAAACCTCTTCGAATGCGAGGTTGAAGTGTTTGAATTTATCTTTGAGTACACTATTTGAAGGTGTCGAACCCCCCTCATCCTTCAAGAAAGACAGCACTGAAGGCCATGACGCTCTCTCGTAACGCATTTCGTAATTCCTGAACTTCCTTTTGGTTTCCTTGATCCAGTTGTCGTTGAAGAACGTTCGAAGTTCAGAATCCTTAACCTTTTGAAACATGTAATAAATGTTATTCATCAGAAATATATTCTGCAATGCAGCATCCTTGTATAGCATGGACCTTGTGTTAAGGTTTGATTCGAGAATTGATACAATAGATAGGAGATGATGAGACAATGGTGTTACATGAAAAGAACCTGTTTGCTCCTTTTGATTGTCAAGAAGTGGTTCAAGTGTACTGCTATAATCCCCAAGAGTCTTGATGTAATTCATCACATATTTTGTGATAGGGTGCACTCCACCTCCGACAAGTGCATTCTTTGATCTATTGTTTCGAATGGCATTCTTGAACTCTTTGAAGATCACTCTAATAGTTTCACCCAATCTCGACACAACATCATGGCATTCAGTCAAGATAGAAGAACAAGACTCTTCAGGGAACATAGACTCTACATCTGGCAGAAGATCAGTTAAACATTCATACATGTCAAGAATACGGAAAATTTTCTCTAGCTTTGGAGTTCCAATTGCAATTGCCTCAGCAAAATTAAGTAATCGTAAGATCGAAACCTTTGATATTTCAACAAAACAACGCTCCCTCACTGATGTCGAATAATCTCCAAGAACAACATTGCAGAGATGTCTTTCACTGGTAAGATAAACCCGGACGAAAACTTTCATAGCTTGGTTCCACCTCTTGATTTTTTTATTTAACACTCTCCAGTGCATTTGTAGGATTTCTTCAATACTCCATTTCTCCATGCAAAGAGCCGAAAGACACTCATCCAATGCTTGCTTTCGGATATTAACATAAGCCCGGCAGCATTCCATGTCATAGTTGCAAATTAGCATCATCCCGGCAATGCATTTAAGATCAAAAACAGCACCAGGATCAACTAAATTAATGACAAAATCCTCCGCATGAATACTACTCTCACTCCGAATCCTACCCTCGATCTGTTCCTCTTCAAGAGAACTACAAGAGTACTCATCCACAGAGCCTTCTTCCGATGAAGGGAAAGACATGAGGCCGGGCTCAACAAGTTGCTCATTGTGAACAAGAAGATAGATGAACTCCTCCTCAAGCCTTGCCATTGCCATTTGAAGCAAACAATGAGCTCGGTCTAAAAATTCATTACTGCTCCCTGAGCTTTCAGTGAATTTTCTCACTTCATCCACAACACACAAATATTCAGAAGATTTCTTTACTCCATAGCTCCATATCATGGACTCATCAACATCCTGAGCAAGGATCTTTTCCTCCATGACTCCCAATCTCCATTCCTTATTCATGATCTCTTCTTCCTCAATGCTCAAGTTGGAAAACTTTGTTGGCATTTCATCAGTAAAGTGATCTGCATCTTTTTCCACACTTGCAACTTTAGCCATGCAATCTAATGGAAACAAACTTATGAGTTCCAGATTACATACATTTTTGTTATTCTTATCTCTCCCACTGCATGCAAGAACATTAACAGATGCAAAATCTAGTGCATTTGACAGAACATTTGAATAGAATTGGATTCATGATTCAATAAAAACAAAATCTAGTGCTCAAATCACTGCAACAATCAGCATTGGAAGCACAAGCAAAATATATGAACAAAATTAGCAGAACATGCTAAAAAGTTGAGATTTTCAAGCAAATTCAAGCCTTGCAAGGTGAGAAATTGAAAACTCGAGACTAAATCCAGTTTATATAATCCAAAACAAAAAACAGAATCTAATGCTCAATCACTGCAACATACACCATTGGAGAAACAACCAAAATATTGGACCAAAATTAACAGAACATGCTAAAAAGTTGAGATTTTTAATCAAATGCAAGCCTTGCAAGGTGTGAAATTGAAAACTCAAGACTAAATCCAGATTATATAATCCATAACAAAAAAACAGATTCTAGTGCTCAAATCACTGGCAACAACATACACCTTTGGAGAAACAACCAAAATATTGGACCAAAATTAACAGAACATGCTAAAAAGTTGAGATTTTTAATCAAATGCAAGCCTTGCAAGGTGAGAAATTGAAAACTCAAGACTAAATCCAGATTATATAATCCAAGAACCTAGTGCTCAAATCACTGGAACATACACCATTGGAAAACACAAACCAAAATATTGGACCTAAAATTAACAGAAAATGCTAAAAAGCTGAGATTTTTAAGCAGATAAAAGCCATGCAAGGTGAGAAATTGCAAACCTGAATCCGAAAGTTGGAAGCTTGAGACGAAATCAAGGGTTTAAAACCGGATTTAAGTTCAGATTTTGGGGAAATTTTGAAGCATTTGAGAAGTTTTCTTATGAAATATCTGGTCATTAGTGAAAGCGTAGTCAACGTGGGGCCATGCAGTTGAAAAGCCTATCCTTTAATTATGGACTTTGATAGAAGACCGGATGGTCTTGACCGTCGGATAAAAATGGATGGTTGAGATGCAAAGCGCGTTGACTTGACTCAGAAAAAGTCATCTTGGGCTTTGAAAATTAATTTTAACAAGACTTTCAAATATTTGTAAAGATATATATGTATTTTCTTTTTTTTTAAATATATATATATAGACTTTTTGGTTTTACTTTAAAATTAAAAAAAAAAAATTATTTATTGGCCCATGCAGGTCTCGAACCTGCGACCTTCGCGTTATTAGCACGACGCTCTAACCAACTGAGCTAATAGGCCTTTGTTTCAAGGGATGAATAATTGTTAATTAGTTTAATTTAAATTATCACAATTTAATTTTTAGAAAAAATAATAATAATCAAATTAAGTGAAAATAAATAACATGGTTTGTTCAAAAATCCCCAAAATAGATACATATACCCCTTAAAAGCATTACTTTCATATATTACTAAGAATCAATAAATAATTTTATGAGAAAAATCTTTTATACCTCATTTAAAAAAATTTTTGAATTTTTTTTCCTTAAGTTTTTTTTAATAAATATATATGAATGCAAGGATAGAAACAACAATGAAAATAGTCAATTCCGTTACTTGCATCCATTTGGTTATTCACCAAATCTGCACATAAGTAAATAAAAAATAATGTGAGACAAAATTTATTTGAGTTTTCAATCTACTTTGTTTTAGTGAATAAACCACGTATAGATTAAATAACAATAAAAGTGTGGAATCATAGCTAGTACATATATTGAAAATAGTTAAAATATGAAAAAACTAGAAAATATAAAAGTAAATCTCATATAAAGCTGCTTTCAAAGTGTTAGGGAAAAAAGGGAAGTGGGTTGACTTCCTCCACTTCATATGTTTATTTGTCCTGAAGTGTGAAAGTGTTCTATTTGTTGATAGACTTAGAAATATTATTCAATTATGATTGGAATTTCAAATTATAATGTTGAAGTCGGAGGGATTCTTTAATTTTTTTATTTCATATAAACTTTTTGTACACGAAATAGCTGTGGTATATCCATCTATAAATTATTAAAAAAATTTCAAAGCTGTGACACATCCATCACTATATTATTAAAAAAATATATTGAAAAATTTATAACCTTTTCAGGTTATTGGAGTCATTGGAAATATTTTAGATATTTTTTTATCGATACACACAATTATCCATTTGCAAGATCATAATTATTGATATGGGACTTTTTCATCATAAAAAAAAACCTTTTATTACAATGGAAACAGAAGTAATGTAGATAGTTCAAGAATCGAAGTCGATTTGCTTTATAATACATTTCCCCCACTTCTGTTTAAAATGGATTTTGAACTAAATTTACTTCAACATTTTTTTACTGAAGTGGGAAGAAATGAATTAATTTATAAAAAAATTCATTTCACTCGACTCCAAAAGTCTTTTTGAACTACAGTCTGCCCTATAATACCTAAATTCTCGTTTTTATTACTCGACTTTGTATGAAATAAGCAATAAAAAGTCTTTAAAAAAATACTACATCAACTTCTTCCCACTTCAGGAAAGTGCATTTCCCCGCTTTCCCCAAATGAATAGGCCTTAGAGAAAAACATGCATGCATTGATCCTAAACCAACACAGGCAATATCACGAACATATTGTTAATGTATACAAACCTAAAGCACCAAGTGCACTAAGAGGCCATTTGATTCACGGCAATCGATTAGAATGGCGAAGTACAAGATGAACAAGTCTTCCAATTAGCAAACTCTTTCCAACTGGTGATGATGATGGCCGTAAATTCAAATCCATAAAATAAAAAAACACAGGCTCAGATTAATATATATGGACCTCTGGTTCTGAGGTACAAGAGTTGATTTCTGTTAGAAGCTCATCAACTGAACAAAGTGGGAAAGAAAGAAAAAAAAAACTCTACTCTAAAAAGGAAGAGATACAAAAGCTCATGACAATTTGCAAGGAAAGAAGAGCTATCCTTCTAGTTTCTGATTTCAAGCATCATTATGAGAAGGCCGAAGGCGATGGATTGACAACTATGTGCCGGAGAGGGTGAGCAACATCACCACCGCCCGCATGCTTGACAAACTCGGCCGGGGTAAGGAAGCTGCCATGGCAAACACACACAATTCTCACTTCCTCCCCTTTCCGGTACTTGTAGAGAAATCCTTCCACTCTTCGGCCATTTGGCCCGTCTCCTCTGGTAGATACACATGGCATCTCTTCCATCATGCTCCTCTCCATCTCACTGACACCATTTGGCTGCGCATTCCTCCTTAGCAAGTCATCGCCTTCTTGGGCGTTCCTTAGATTCCTCTGGTTTAGACCTGAAGAACAATAGACAGCAATACAACAAATGAGTAGTTTACAATTGAATTGATGTGTAAGCATTCATGTTCATTGAAAAAAAACAGCTCCAAGCTCAAATTAGACAGTAAGAAGAATTGAAGTAAATATATTTTTCAAATTTGCATTGATCATATTAGGCAGTGATCTTGCTTTGATGGGAAGAAAATAGTTCGAATATCATGCACATTTGTACATGCTACACATGCACACATTATCGAGGTAAGCAAATGAGAAATCATTTTGCTCAAAACAAGATCAACTTATTTTGTTGACTCTAAGCTTGGTGAGGAGAGAAGCTTGAATGAATTTAACAAGAAGATTATAACACAAATCATTAATGGAGCAATTCAGTCCTAAATTTGCCATAACTGAACAATATCCTTTTGAGCTATCACTGTTCAACATTGTTCCAATCAGAGGAAAAAAAGTCATACATTGAGATTTTTTTCCTTTTATCTCCACAACTGATACTTATTGCATTCAAAGTCAAAAGCATTTGCAACAAAGTCATCAATCAGCGGTCTTTCAAATATATATTTTGGCATCATAAAAGAACTCAAAGATAGACATACCTAAGGGATGGGCATGACTGAAATGAAAATGTTGAGATGGATGTGACATGTGTTATTAGGATTGACTGATTAAAAAATCAATTTATTTGACATAAATTGAGAGTGCATCTATCACTGATAAGTTAAGGAGAGAATCGATCAAAATAGTATGAGCATGTCCTTAAAACACCCCAAATGTTTCCTTAAGAAAGGTAGAAGCTCTCCGAGTGAGAGTTCATGGTACAGAGTAGAAACTTTACATAATGATATAACAGAACCCAGAGCTTCGTTTATCAAATCTTTTTGGGCCCTTGATGGAGTAGATGGAGTAAAACAGAAGGGAAGGATTCATGTAGCTAACCTCAAATGACCAGGACTAATGGCTTGTAATTGTTATTATCGTTGTTACTGCCATAAAAGAACTCAAAGATAACACATTGCTTGCATAATACCAAATGACTAACTTCCATTCAATCACCAAAATTTAAAATCGCAACATTCATTAGCTGTTTCCCAGAAAAGGAAGCTAAGAACATTCAAGATAACACAAGTACAAATTACAAATTTACAAATCACATTGAATAAGAGTTGTACTATTCCTAAATCTTTTCCTGTTTCTATTCACTTCCATTGTTTGTTTGCATCAAAATTCAATCAGATTCAATTTCAAATCATCAACCAAACAAAATCTAATTGCAAAAAAAAAACAGAAGACAATACCTTGCAATGTCCTGGCCTCAAAATCCGAGGCGCCGGAGGAACTACTTCCCTGAGAACCAATAGACCCTTGCGAGATCGGTCCGAAGAGTCTCGCCGGCACGACGCCATTCACAACCCCTCCGAGCTCGGCCTCCAACTTCTCCATATCCTCATCCAACCCCTCACCAGAACGGAGCCTTCCGGCCACCGCCACCGATCTCGAGCTCCTCCTTTCCAGCCTCTTCCTCTTCGCTTCCAACCTCTTCAGGCTCTGCATCTCCTTCCTCTTCCTCTGCTCCTCCTCCACCTCCGTCGGCAACGAGCAAGCCCTCTCAATCGGCCGCGCAACCATGAACTCCTGCTCCCTCGGAAACATCGACACCGCCGCCACAGACGACGAACGGACAAGCTTCTTCTCCTTCACCTCAACGCCGAGACACCCACCAAGAGAAAGCCCAAGGCTAAGCTCAATCTCATCGGACTCTCCACGGGCCGTCTCCGGCGGCTCTTCAAAGCACACACCGCTCCCAAACCGCTGCAAGAGATCTCTAGAATAGCCATGGCTTCTCGACAACACCCTCTCTATCTCCTCCACCGCCTCCGCCTCCATTGCTCCAAAAACACCACAAAGACTCGATTTTTAATCAAAAAGACTCAATCTTTTTCATAAATTATTCACAAAGATAAGATTTTTATCAAGAAACTTCCCCGGAATTGGACTGAAAAACGCGAAATAGAGAAACGAGGCCATGGAGAAGAGGAAGCTAACGGGTTATCGGGTTGAGCGGAGGATCCAAGAACCCGTTAAGAGATCGCCGGAGCAGCAGGGGAAGGGGAATCAGAAGGAAGACGGAGTTGGACGGAGAGGGAGATACGATTGTTGGGGGGAATGTGAAAAGACAATTATACCCTTCAGTGTCTTCGCGCCACGTCTTATGTTCGCAATGGATGAAAGGCACGTGGCAGTATCAGCTAAGTGTAGCCAGCGCCGAGCCGATCTTAGACCTCGTGATCGGTTTCGAGAACACGTGTCTTAATCTTGTGCGTTCGCCGGCCTCGTAACTCGATTTTGGAGCTTTGGATCTTGACACGTTTGTTTTGATTTGGTTTTTTCCATTTGCATCCCTAAACTATTGGAATATCATCTTAATTTTTCTTTATCATATCGTATAAATTCTACATCTATAAACTTGGTATTTTTTTTAAAAAAAAATTTGAGCTCGGCTTCTTAGTTGCCATGTTCTCTCTTTTTTATTACTCGATTTGTTTCTTGGGTTGTTTATGTATTTATTATTAGAAGCACATTACATTTTAAGATGGTTTTCTAACATGGTTTATTGTTTGGTTCTTCTGTTATATATTTGTTTTTGTTCCCCATATTTATACCTATTTTTTTAATAAAAGTTATAATTTATCTGTTTTTATAAAAAAATTTAAACTAAATTATCATCTTGTGCAAAAAAACTCTAAAATATAAAATTTGTGTTATTTAAAATTAAAGTATAATTCTCTAAACAATCTTTTTATTTTTAAAATTTATTTTTTAATTCGTCTATTTTAAATTGTAATTTTTTTAATTTTTAATTTTAATTTAGTAGTTTCTTAAATTCTAAAACCTAACCTTAAATTCTTCAAAAAGAAAGAGGACTGACATACTTCAAAGTAGTAGAAGACTAGAAGGATTAGATTATAATTTAAAAGGTGAAATAAAAAAATAATAAGTTAAAAAATTAATGTACTATTTAGAAAATAACACCTAAAATTAATAGAATTTTCATGGAAATGGCAAATATAGAAAAGTAAAGGAAGGTGTTTGGGGGGAAAAACAAAAAGTAAAAATGAGATCGGCTTGGGGAGGGAAGCCGGCTAAGCCAGCCGATGGTGGCGGAGAAAGATTCCGACAAGGCGAATCGGCGAGGAATTGAGAGGAATCGGCGTGGCCCCAGGGCCGGACACGTACTCCACACTTTGCAACTTTGTGCTTTATTTTTGGGTTGGGGCCCACGTGGCGCGGCTCCCCAGCTCGGCTTCTTTTTCGGAAACGCGAGAGAGAGGCCGGCCGAGATCTCGCCACGTGTAAGAACAAGATGCGCGGGAACACGTGTTGTCCGGCAAGTGTGGGTCCCACGACAGCTCAGCCGGTTGGCCAACTTGGCCCCCACCAGCTCGGGTGGGCTACGTGGCGGCTCCAAACGTAGCCCGTGTGTTGTGCTGACGTCATGCCCTGTTTGTTTTTGTCGTGTAGCGCGCATGGATTTTTGGCGAGGGTGGTGATAGTGGTGTTGGTGCGGGCGGGAATTAGGGAAGGTGGAGAGGATCTCGCGCGCGCGCGAGAGAGATGGCGCACGTCATCACTGTTCCACGTGGACCTTCTCGATAGCGACGTCTCACGTGTCCCGCGCGTGATGATCTTGTAAGGGTGTACGCATGTTGCAATATAGATAGATACGAAAACAAGTTTAGTCTCACATCAGATCAGTGTGTGTGTGTGAGAAAATTTTTAAATTTATATAAATATATATATTTATATGTTATTATATAAATCGAGTGATAGTTAAGTTTAGGTCCATATTAACTGTGGAGTGAATAATTTCTAGATTTACAAGATTAATTAAATAATTTGTTAAATTAATTATTTTTGTTATGATTAATTGAATCTCATATGTCAAGAAATTTAGTTATTTTATAAAATTTTATAAAATATTAGTTATATTTTTAAAATTATTTTTGATTTATATTTTCATAACGTTCTCTCATATTTAATTCCAACAAAAAAGTTGAATAGAGTGTTAAGAGCAATTTTTAAAAAAAATTAATAAATTTTTTTTAATGTTAGCCAATGACAGATAAAAAAAACATTGATATGTGACAGATAAAAATAAACGGTGAAGTAGGTTTTTTGAGAGACTAGACATTAGTGCTAAAATTAATTGTTCATGTATATATATTTCTAAAATATGTTTCATTATTATATTTTTTTCTATAATAACTATAAATTAGTCGGAAAAAATGTTGTTTTGCTAAATTAAGAGCTCTTAATATATCCTAGATTAGGCTTACTAATTAGCAATTAAAGAGAGAATAAAAAGTTAAAAACAATGAATAAATTAATACATGAAGAGAAGCTGCTAAAAGAGCACAGATAATATTTAAGGTGCAGTTTATTCTTGTAATTTTCTTTCTTTTATATTTCCTGGAAAAAATATTAATTAATCAGCCACATTGTTTGACTATATATAGTATACCAATGCATGAAGAAAAACCAAGAAAGAAAGGACATATATAATAAGGAAGATACTTTTGATTCTTTGTCTTTGTATTCCATGAAAGAAACTATTCATTGATCAACACCTTCCCCACTTTACACATGCATACAATAGTGTGCATGAGCCATGACCATGATATGAATGACTTTACAAATGAAAAAGATGATACAACTATGAACATGCATGTCTCTCTTTCTCTAGTTATGAATGGAATAATAGTAACATTTTTCAAACCTACACTTGATATATGTCTCTGTGTGTGTCTCTTTCTCTAGTTATGAATGGAATAATAGTAACATTTTTTTAAACCTAGTCAAATGACCTTCGGGTCTATTGGTACATGAGTTGCCGATAGAGCTCTCATCGAATGGTGAGAATTCGATTTTTGGCTGAAGGCACATTTTCTGGGAGTTGTGAATAGTAGTTGTGTCGAGTGGTTTCGGGCTATGTCGAGTGAGCCGCTGCCTCCACTTGTTCCACCGAGCGCATGCAGTGTCCCTCGGGGCTTTCTAGTGGGTTTGCCCCACTCCTCTTCCCAAAAAAAAAAAAAACATTTTTCAAACCTACACTTGATAAATGTGTGTGTGTGTTATATGGGTAGTATAGGGTGGAGTAAGACTACATATATAAAGAGTTAAAGACTATGAACTAACTTTGGGGACCAGTCTCTCTGTCATTGATATATCTAGGGTTTATATTCATATCAGAAACCCTAAAATAGCTAGAGAAGCATCAAGGAAATTAAGTGTAAGACACCTAGAGATTATAGACTGCAAAGCCACACCAAAGGACAGATATGAAGGAAATGAAAGCAACATTTGCTAGCTTTTGTTTTTATGAAGAGGGGAAAAAATAAAGTAGATGCCCACTTCTTCTTTGGCCAGTGAAGTTGCATGCTTTGGAAAGTACATGGTGTGATAAGAAACAAAAGAGACCATGGATGTATATATATACAAAGTAGAGAGGATCTTGCCTTCCTTTTCTTTACATATATATATATATATATATGAATGAATGAAACTTGATGAAGATAATGAGGTAGGCTATATATATATATATATATATATCTTGTTTGTATTCCTTTGTTTTGCATTGTTTTCACTGATTGCATGCATGCATGGTTCATGGACTTAGAAAATAGGAAAAGAGAAATTTAAATATCATAAATTAAGTGTGTGTGTGTGTGTATATATATATACAAAGAGAGGGATGTACATATGTTCAAGAGAAACTTAGAATGTGACAAAAAAATATGATAGTTATGAAGCATATATATGATCAGAAAAAGAAGGATAGATCTATGGATCATCAAAGATGTAAAGCTATGTGGTCCTCTCATATACAGTGATCATGGTGTCCCATAAAGCTTAGTTTGGTCCCTTAGATCCATTATAGCTTCTAGGTTTTCAACTAAAGGTTTATTATAGAATTTTTAAGGGTTTTAATCCATGAAATAACAAGAATTTTTGGTTGAATCTCTCTGTAACTAAGGTAAAAAGAAATGGTATGTAAATCTTATGGTCCCAAGCATATATTCAACAGAAAAAACAGATTGCGACCTCACTCTTTTGGAAATCTTCTTTCTCTTTGTACGAAGATTTTTTGGTGTATGCATGCAAATCTAGCATCTTCTATTTCTTGAGAAAGTTAACATTCCAACGTTTGATAAACTCGAAGAAATTAAACTTCAAGAAGTTCATTCTTGTTCAAGAGCAATACTAGAAGAGTTTTGCGCGCACCAGCTTCATTCAAGTAAGTTCATCAAACATTCTACTTATCATCTTACAAAATATTTGTTTTTTATATATCATCATTCTTGCATGCATATTTATAATTATTGTTTCTTTGTTATCATCTTTGAAATCATTAGAGTTTATATATGATCTTGGTTGCATGTAAATCTGTTTTTTAAAGAAACATATTAATTCATAAGAGTAATGGCATTGGCAGCTTAATTACATAAGATGAACAGAAATTCAGAAGAGGAGATAGTCCAAATTAGTAAAGAAGGAACAAGATCAAGATCAGAATGGTCGGTAAACTCGACGAACCCAAGAATAGTAAGAGTACCGCGATCGTTTGGCGGAAAAGATCGACATAGTAAAGTGAGCACTGTGAAAGGATTAAGAGATAGAAGAGTTAGATTGTCAGTGGCAACAGCTATACAAGTCTATAATCTTCAAGACAAGTTAGGATTCAATCAACCAAGCAAAGTTGTGGATTGGTTGATCAATGCTGCTCAACATGCCATTGATAAACTTCCTCCTCTCATTCAATTCTCAAATGATTCTTATGATCAAAATTTACCATCAATGTTGATGCCAAATATTGGTGGGATTGATGATGATCAGGAGGTGATTGGGAAGAACAGAGATTCATTGATGCATCAGAGTTGTTTTTCTGATCAAGAACATAATTATTGCTGTTTTCAGACTTTGGGTCCATGCATGTTTGGCACAAAACAATGTTACAATCAACTTCATATGCCAGTTTCATTTGCAGAAGATGCATCACTTGGGCAGTACATGCAACCATGAATCATTGATTAAAATGCTATATATATATATGTTTGATGTTGTGAATTGCTTGATTTCAGAAAAATATGTGTGTGAGTTAAAGTCAGAATGGTTTTCTATTATCAGCAATGTTTGTTCTGTTAGTTTCTTGTTTGAGTAAAAGTGTGGTTTATCTAATTGTTATATTTAGTGCTAATTAAATTTATTGATGTTGGTTTGATATTCTGCTATATTTTTTATGTGCATATATGTATGACTTTTAACTAAAAAGGGTTTTAAAAGTGTTCAGGAAGTGGGAAAGCAGACAAAAAATATTATTTGCAAAAAGTGAGAATTAGAAAGTGGTTATTTAAATAATATTATAAATGGGTTGCTTTTCCACTCAAAAAAAAGTGAACGGAAGTCAAAAATTATGATTATGATTGTTATTATTATTAGTACTCTAGCCACCTAGTAGAGCATCTTTAGGTATTTGTATTTGATTACACAAAATTTAGTTATAATAATTAAAAAGATGCATGTTTGTTTAGTGTTTCTCAAGTGACTTCTTGCAAAAAAAACACTACAAACATGACATGCAAGAAACTACAAACAAATGACAAAAGAAAATAAAGCGCAAGTACCACTTCCAAGGTTAAAAAAAAAATAACTCCAAGGTAAAAAAATAATAATAATATCACTTCAAACACTTTTACTGTTTATTTATCAGAAAAAAATATAATATAAACTTCAAACACTTCCACTTTCTTATTTAGCAGATCAGAAAGTTCAGACGCTGCATAAAATTTTGAGCTTAAAAAAAACTTTAGAAATGGAAAAACATAAATTTCAAAAAATAACTTTCTTCCTCCCATTTTAATATAAAAAAATATTAAAATAAATTTAATAATGAGTTTAGTTCAAAACAAACGTTAGAACCAAAAAAAATAAAAAAAAAAAAAAAAGAAAAAATCAGACTATTTTGCCCCCACTTCCGCTAAAATAAACGCCGAAAAAAATCCGAAAAACTAACAGTAAAACAGATCTGCTTCAACATTTAACAAAGAGATTAAATAACAATCACAGGCTAAAAAATTTTGTGGGTATGTCCCCAGCGAAGAAGCAAGATTTATCAAACAAAGTCTTTGATAATGGTAGAAAAATTCGATGAAAAATTCGACAGAAAGGAACATTAGATAGAGGAAAAATGAGTGGCGACTAATATTTCAATGGTGCGAGAATGCCAAGCTGGGTTCCGAGCTTCTCTTCAACTGCCTTCTCCGCCTTCAGGCGTAGTTTCGTCAGTTGCTTCCTTCTCTCATATGCAACCTGTGCCCTTTGCTTTCTCTTCTCCTCCAACTCCTGAAAAATAGATGCATGAGAAATGTTGATCCTCAAATGGCATAACTACCATTGATGGTCAATGGATTGCAGCATTGAATGATGGAAACTGATACAGACTATGAAACCATGAAAGGTGAACTTGTCAAGCATGTGAATATATGGAACAGTTCCATGAGCATTTTGAGAATCAGAGAGCATTGTCCTTTTGCGAGTAAATGGAGAACTTGGTATAGATGTCATTAAGCACCATTTGAATGCATAAAGCCAGAGGAGAGGCACTAAATACAAAATTGAATAAAGGTAATAAGTCATGGCAATGCCATCGAGCAGGTACACTTCTAAAGCATGTGAAAATATGGACCAGTATCTTGATCTTTTCAAGAATTAGGGTCGCATTGTTAGTTTTCTTGTTAGTGAATGGGATGCTAGGTATAGAAGCCATTGAGCACCATGAGCTTGCATAAAATCCAACAGGGACATGAGCAAGAGCTATTTTGATTTCAAGAACAGATAGATACTGACATGAATAGAATCTAAAAAAAGCAATCTGTACCCAGTCTCATCCCTGAGACTATCCTACAAGTCAAGTGATTGAACAAACAGAGGAAACTCAGACTGAAAGAACGTATTAAATCCTCCACATGACCTTTATTATACCCCAAAAAAACTATTTACTCCACTAAAATCAATTGCAACCTGAAAAAATTTACCACCCGAAAAATCTCAATTAACAGAAGTTTTGAAAAGGACTGATCACCTCAAAATCACATGCAATATTATTCATCGTGAGTGCATGAGCGTATAGCATTCAACCTTTGCACATCATATTGACGACATTTACACTAATATACTGTGGAAATAGATGACAAGATGGCCATATCCACACAACTCTCTCTCTGACTTCATATGCATTTCGATATTTTCCAAATTGCCAAACAAAATAAAATTCAATGTGCAGAAACCTAAGCATGGATCACCTCAAAGTAGCATTCAACCTCCATCAACTTCAGAAAATGAGCAAGCATCAGTTTATAATCAGTTTAAAAATCTCGTAGATACTAGGGCAAACTATGATTTGTTTAGAAAATCAAAAATAAAAAATTGACAATCAAGATAACTAGAATTTAAACAAATAAAACATATTGTCCCTAATCCTAGTATAACTCGGGAGAAAACCCGAACAATAGATAGTTGTTAACAATACCTCAGAAGAGTACATGTATATGTCTCTACAAACAATATCTAACAATTTTACATCTTAATTCCTAAATAACAATCACCAACTCGTACAAAAAAAGACAAACATTTTTCAAACCCAGACATTCCTCAAAGAACAACAACAAATTCAAGAAAAATGTGAAAGAGAAACAATAAAAATCTCACCTTGATGGTGTCATAGTGATTCCATCCGACCTCCTTAGAGAGGCGCCCAAGCAAACAGTACTTGTGCCCTGGTTGCAGCCTCAGAACCCTAACAAAGAGCGAAATGGTAATACAAGAAAAGGACTGAAAAAACTAACCCCAAAATAAACAAGAGTCTCACTTGAGAGCATCCGGAATAACCATCCTCTTCATCTTGTCATATGGTGGCGGGACACCCTCATACGCCTTCAGCCTCGCCAGCGCCGCCGCTCCCCTCTTCGTCTTGTGCGGAATCATCCTAATCTCAGAGCCAGAGACCCAATCAACATCGAAACACTAGAAAACATCAAAAAATGCAAACTAAATTGACTAAAAGCAATGAAATTTCACCCGCGAATAGTGCGCCAGAGGATCTTAGCGGGGGATCGGAAGTGAATAGGGCCATGAGAGGGCTTGGTGTTCATGCGCTTGCGGAGAAAGCGAAGGAACTTCATCTTCTGGCGAACAAGCCCACCAGACATACAGATCTCCTCGCAACGAACGACGACGATGCGCTGCCCATTGAGGAGCTCCTTGGCGATGATCGACGCCAGACGCCCCAGCATATGCTGCCGCGCGTCCACCACCACCCTCCGCGTGCACAACCCTGAGCCGGACACCATCGTCGCCGCCGCTGAAACTAGGGTTAGGGTTTCGCGAGCTGGAGAAGTAGAAGCTTATAAAGCTACACGAGGATTTTTATGAAAACAACCTCAGAATTAAAA
Source organism: Dioscorea cayenensis subsp. rotundata (assembly GCF_009730915.1). Classification (NCBI taxonomy): domain Eukaryota; kingdom Viridiplantae; phylum Streptophyta; class Magnoliopsida; order Dioscoreales; family Dioscoreaceae; genus Dioscorea; species Dioscorea cayenensis. Next base: position 1,646,827 of record NC_052483.1, read on the forward strand.
ACTTTTTTTAAACAAATAAGTCCCTGGAGAGCCATCAGAGAGATGTCTACCTCTACAATTATAAATATTGGAATAATAAGGGGTTAATTGAAAAAAACATGTGCTTTTGGATCTGGATCGTTGATCAAGATCGATGGCTTTTATAGAGATTAGGGTTCCAAAGATGAAGTTTTTGCAAGCTCGGCAATGGCGGAGAGGGAGAAGGAGGAGAAGGAGAGAGGAGAGAGATGGAAGGCGGCGCTTGTGAATCTCACGGAGATGGGGTCTAATGTCGACTCTTTGCAGCGCCTCCTAGTGAAAAAGGCGGTTTTTGTTGATGATGAGTCCTTCGCCAAGGCTTCCCTCATCTCGGAGCAATCGAAGACCATCAAGGTTTGATCTTGTTTTCCTATTGTGTTTATATATGCATGCTTTTGAGAATGATGTTGGTTGGTTAGTGTGAGATGGTAAAACGTTGTGAATTTGCTAGGTTTGGATGTGGAGAAATCTGGCTTTTTTATTCTGTTTTGATAATTTAATTGTTCTTTGTTTAGTGTTATCTGAGGTGATTTGAATAATTTGATAGTATCTTTATTAATTTGAGATTTGTATTGATTGATAGAAATTGAAGAGAAATATTGGAAATTTTGGAAGGATAGCAATCTTCTTTCTTATTCCAAATATCGTTAGTTTTTTTTTTTTTCTCTAAAAAAGAATTGATTGGTTTCGATTTAGAACTATATTTCTGATTGTCACTGAAGAATTCTCTGGGATATGTGTGCTTGCTCTCAAATCCATGGTACTAATTTCTAATAATAGATGTCATGTGAGTTGTTGGATAAATTGGCCTCATATTCTTTTGTATGAATTGTAAATTGCTTGTTTTGTGTGATGTGAATATGAACAAATATTGCCAAGTTCATGGAAATTGAAGGTCTGATGGTTTGAGCAAGTTACAGCTTTCACTCTGTTAACTTGAATTGGATATATCTTGTCGAGTTGTTTATTAGGTGCCACCTTCAATCTATAGCTGAGTAATGGCTCCAACAGAGGGTTGGCATGAATTTCACATTAACATTGATCCTGCTTTCGAAAATTTTACAATTATATTAATGATGCTCGCCTGATGATCAAGGAAAGTATCAATCGATTTCATCATTCTGTTGGTGGCAAGAGATTCACATGGGTTATAAATGCATAAAAATTGACACATGATTATGGAATGATATTTGATGCATAATGCTGTCATGAGCTGAATATGAGGAAAGGAAATCTGTGAAGGCTTCATGAGTTGGAATGACTACCATGCCTAAGATTTATATAGGTAGTAGAAAATTAATAATCCTACATTCAAAATGGGAGAAGAACTAGTGTGTTAGCTGTGGAGAACAGTAGAACCAAATTTGTTAGATGTATTTTCAGGGCAAAACCATGTTGAGATATGATAAAAGGGATAACACACAGAATAGACCAGGTTATTACCCATATAGTAATAGAAAAATATAAATGGGTTTATTAGAAGTAAATATCACAACTAGTTTAACAAACAGTGGTAGTAGAACACTTTCTATGGCTGACCTGTGGAACGTTGTTGGAAATCTGTCATATTTTAGTAATATGGACTGGACAGAGGGAATTTTAAGCCTTCTCATGGTGCTTCACGCTGCAAAATTTATAGTAGTGGGCCTAGTGGCCTCTGAAGTCAGGGCCATTATTCCTTTTGTCCCCCTCAAGGCGACTTTGCATATGAGACATGGGCCTGTTCGGGTAGACTATCTAATTCTAATTATCCGGAAAGAATGAGTTGAACCCCCTAATTGTTTCTGTGAGACCAACATATTTCCCTGGAGAACCCAAAAATACTTCCCCCGCGAAGTAAGTGCCCAATAAACATTTTATTTTTCAATACTTATTGGGCTCAAACTTAAGGGCAATTAGTGGCTTTAACCTAAGTTTATATTTAACAAGGATAATTTTTTTAAAATCATTTTATTAGATTCATGTATCCCTGCCATGTGCTTGGTCCTACAAATGCTTCAGGACCGTCAAAGTTGAATGCAGCAGTGAAAGAATGTGATATTTGGACTTCTGAATTGCGCTTCCTGTATTGCTTGGAGTAAGATCCAATTTTCAATTCTATTAAGTCAAGCACTATTTTGTTGCCAGGCCAATTTGATGTTTGATTTGTTATGCTTAAAATTCTCCAGATGTTTGAAACCAAGCCCCGTTTGACTATTTCTCTTGATTTCAGAAGTTAATAGTTGTTGTCAGTCAGCAGATCAGGTGAATACAATAATTTCTATTGCAGCAATAACTTTCTTAGATTCCTTGCTCATGCATCCTGGCATGGCCTTGTTGAATGAGCATGATGATTTTCTATCCACTGACTGTACAGTAGGGGCCATGGTCAGCCAAAGTTGGGCATGCATGACTTCTTTTGATGTTTTGTGGTGTTATTCAAGAAGTGCCAGATGTCTGGGAAGAATGTCGTTGAATTTTGCTTTACATTTTTTATTGCATTTTTATAATTAGGTTTTCTTATGGATGTTGAACAAGTGTTGGATTCTTTGGTTTAAGATTTGCTGGTTGTCAATTGGCTTTTTGGTATGCCATTGAGATATATGAATAATTCAAGTATCAGACACAAATTCTAACTTCATTGTTCACTCTCTACACTAGATTTATATATGTAGAATTGGCAGAACTAATTTAATCGCTGCCATTTAACCAGGATTTAGCCCAATGCACATTGCAAAAATTATTTCCAAACAATTCATAGTCGATTTCTTATCATGCGGCATATTATACTGTTCTATGTACTATATCTGACAAGCATTTTCCTCTTCAGTCACTTGAACAGAGGGTAGAGACCTTGGAACGAGAACTTGATGCTGCAATTGCAGCTGCAGCACGTGCACGTTCTGAGAAACGACAGGCTGAGGCAGCACAAAGATCTGCAGAATTGCGGGCACAAGATATTACCAGAGAACTTGAGAACACTACAAGTATGTCTTTGGATGTAACCCGTCAAATTTATTTTAAATTTTTTCGTTGTCACTATAATTGCATGTTGGAAGACAGGAAAAATGTTAGAAATAATTAAAAACGGTGATGGCCCACAACAATATAGTCTACGAAAAAAGAAACATATTGGTTGTTTGAAGAGTAATTTTTGAAGTTCTGCATTTCTTGCTTAAATAATTCATGTTCATCGGCACTCTATCTTGCAGAGGTGTTCAAGCTACATATGGAAGAGCTTCGATCGAAACAAGAAGAGATCTCAAAGAAAGAGAGCGAGATCAAAGTTTTGGAAGCGATAATACAAACTCTAAGCAGAAATGGATCAATTGCTGGAGATGACTAAGACGAGTCGGTCCCAACCGTCTTTGTACAATATATTAAACAATCAAACATTGTACGACTGAGTTCCGGTCTAGTATTTACCATTTAATGTAAATCCGACACTCCGGGAGGTGTATTTAGATTGACTTAACATATATTAATAAAGTTTGCAAAAATTGATCAACAGCTTTGTTAAATTCTTCAAGTGAAAGTCCATTCAAGGAAATGAATGCTTTCATTGTTTAGATGAAAACTAGCAGGACTTCATCATGGGGAAGTTGTTTGTGAATTAAATTTATATGCTTTTAAGCTGGAAAAAGTTGGAGATGCAACCACTTCCCTGCCACCTTCCCAGACTATGAAGCTTCTTGAGGAAAACTTTAATTAAAATGCTTGAAAGTAAAACTTTATGTGAATTTTATATGTATGAATAACAAGAATAAATAAACTAGAGAAGAGCAATGATGTTGTTCATCCTTTGTATACTTTTTATTTGGTATGAATAAAGAAGTTGAGAGGTAGCTTTGAGAGGCATGTGAAGAGCATTTAAAGAGGAGTTTTATGTGCATTCATGAACTTGTTCTACTTTGTTACCTATCTCATGAATCTTTGTGGGTCAATGTGTTTCTTGATCCACCAATTACTAGAAAAGAAAATAGGGAGTAAATGTTGACTTTGACTGTCGGTTTGAAGTTTGAACAACTTTACCGACAAATCTTCGCCAGAGATGAAAACAAACAAAATTTTTCGAAATAATATTTGATTAATATCAACATTTTTTTCTTTAACAAATAGACAGGGATGCGAGTTTGGGAGGGACGCAAGTTCGATTCCCACTGACCGCATTTTCCATTGACATTTTGAGTCCTCTGGTTTGGGAGAGACGTGAGTTCAATTCCCCTTACTTGACAGTGCTCCCAAGTTTTAAGAGAGTGAGAACGTTGTGGCAATTCCCTCTCCCGTGTACACCCCCAAGGATTGATGTTTATTATCGCCCTATCTCAAAAAAGGATGTGCTCACGGGTAAAGTTAATACCTCAATACACTTGTGTTTTCATCTTGTACAGATTTTAGGGTTTAATCTTTGGATCCTCCTCAAAACAAGCACCATAAATAAAGAATCTAATGTTAATAAACTAATAATTCATTAGTTAATATTAATGTGTGTATAAGTGATATCACATAATATTCTAAGATGATTTTTGCTCATTTTTAAAAAAAAAATTTTAATGCATATTAGCGGATATTTTTAGATGATTTATTTTTTAAGAGATCTTATTGTGTTGCTTTGCAAATATTATCAATTGATTATAATTACCTCATTTAACTATAAATAGACTTATACAATACATCAATCAGCAATCTAAACTACCTTTTCATTGCTATTTTTTTTTAATAAAAGTATTATTATCTATGATTAAAGTGATTTGGAGCAAAAGAAAAAAAGAAAAGTTGTGCATTATGAGAACATTGAAATGAAAACTCACTAGAGAATCAAACAAGACAATGACCACTTAATTTTATCCATTACAAATAATATTTGATCAATATTAACACACACACACATATATATATATATATAAGACTATTATTAGTCTATGATTAATGTAAATTGGGAAAGGAAAAGGAAAAGTTTTGTATTATGAGAACATTGAAATGAAAACTCACTAGAGAATCAAACAAAACAATCAAAGATGGCTCTTTGTTTAAGTAACAAGGTAGTTGGGAACACATGGGAGGTTGACAAGAAAAGAGAGCAGGGGAAAAAGAGCCATGCTAGTGGTACAAAATACAAACTATTTCATTAACAGGAAAAAAATATAAAATAAAATAAAATTAAAATTAAAAAAATTAATCAAAGTGACAAATATGTGAAAGAACCAACAAATTCTAAGTCTAGTGGCACCGGATCTTTTATTAGAGTATTTATATTTTTACTGAGAAAGTATGTATGAACTTTTAGTTCACTCATTGTGAAGACACGCTTTTTAGTCTATTAACATCAGATTTTTTAATAAGGTGTTTATATTTTCGCTAAAAGAGTGGGTTTAAATCTCAGTTCAGACAAGTGAAAAGCACAGACACATTAAATTACTAATTTCATTTCTGTGCACATCTCTTTAACTTGTTTACTTTGTGTGTGTATATATATATATATATATATATATATATATTCTATGAAGGACATTTGAGGCGTGCACAAGTGCAAATGGACAGAATTGGAAGAATCACATGGAGAAACAATATCTTCAATTTTCAATTCAAACATGGTTGCCAATGCAAAGCACTATCCTTTATGTTTATTTAACAACTATTTTATTAAACAATTATTTAAAAAAATATATATATGCTTTGCATGATCATAGATCATAAACATCACCTTAGATTATATATACCCCTTAACAAAATTGAAATTACACATATACCCTCATAAATTTTCTCGTTTATAGATAAACTATATATATATATATAGCTAATATATTTTATGTGTATTTTTCTAAACATTTGAGTACATGTAAAACAAATATGGGCTATTCATTAACACTTTTGCATAATTATTATTATTACAATATTTTTAGTGATAACTATTTATATTTATCCATTTTTTTATAGTTGTACATTTAGAAAGGTACTTTAGAGAATAAAAATTTCAAAGCATTTAAATTAGGGACAAAAAAGTAATGTTATAAAAACAAATTAATGATTAAATGCACATTAGAATCTCAAAATTTGTATATTATATGAAGGTGTGTAAAAAAAACCCTTATTTACATAAACTTAGAGCAATAAATTTTTAACATATAATGATAATTAAAAATATGAAAAATAACATTTCTATTCTTCCACCTTGGACTTTTGATATACAAAACATCGAAAATAAAACATCCTAAATTAATCACAATTATTTTAACTCCAATTTTTTTTTTTAAAAAAATTCTCCATTCAATCAAACATAAGAAATTTCTTTTTTTCCCCTTATTTTTTTTTCCAAAAAAAAGGAAGATCCAAATCCCTTTTATAATTAAGCTATTGATTTATGACATTTTCTAATATTTTTAGTGGAGCCACCAATCAATTACTTATTTGAATTCTTTTCACCAACAAACAAAGCAGATGAGTTCTTCATAAAAACATTCATTGTTTTCTTAATTACATTATTAAGAACTTATAATTAATCATAACTTACTTTATAATTTGTATAAAATTTTTTACTTTAATTTATGCATATAATTCAAGTTCAACTAGAAATCAATTTGACCATAAGAGGACAACTATAGTTGTACCAACTAAGAAAAGATTATATCATTATTCAAAACTAATTAAGTATTAACTATCTAAACTTAGTTTAGGTATTGAAAGAGACACTATGCTATATTTAAACAAACATCTTAACCTAATTGCATGTTTATATCATTTAATCTCATGATTTATATGCATTATTACAATTTTATTAATAAAAGATATGTTTGACCAATATAAGATTTGTAATGCATAAATCTAATTTGTTCCTACCAACAATGAACTTTTGCATGTGGATTGGTAGCATTGGTCTAAGTCTAATTAAGTATTCATTGGTTTGTCTAAGAACAAAATATATATATTTTTTAATTAAATAAGTTATCATGAAATTAATATAAATGGTCGATTTGGAATAAAATTAAATAAATATAAACATCATACATATAACAAGTTCAAGATAGTATTCAAAATAAATCTATTTTTTCTTTGATAGACTAAATGTTGTTCATTATTTCATAAATAATAATTGATATTCGATATGAACAATATTGTATGAGCACTAAATTAAAAAAAGCCTTGATTAAACTATTTTTTTAACAAATAATAAGAATCAGTTTTGGAATAAAATTAGCCAAACAAGCATGTATTACAGTCTAATCAAATCATGAACACAATTTTAAATTTTTAATGTAATAAACAAATATGAAGTTAAACATAAAATTAATCTGACTTATGATGAAATAAAAAATATTATAGAAAATAAGTTCCATATATACCTTAGATTTATTTATTAAAAAAAATCACCTTTTTGTAATATATAATAAAGCATTTCACCGATTTTAACAGTAAAAAACACTTAAATAACATAAAAAGTCAATATTCACAATTGGTCTCTCAACTATTCTCAAATATTCATTTAGTCCTTCAAAAACACACCCATAAATATATATGTATGAGAATTAGTCAATTGCACTCCATCGTTAAAAAAAAGTAGAGATAGACAGAGACAGACACAAACAAATATAAACAGTATAATAAATGGTGCTCCAAATCAAGTTTTCTGTTGCATGTCCTGTTTAAATGGATGGATGATTTACTGCTATTGAATTAAAATCCAACGGCTGAAAATAGAATTATATGAAAGTTCTTATAAGATAAATCCTCTCTCATATATAATTTTACTATTTAACAACACAAATATCCAAGTTTTATTGTCATTTTAATTAAATTATAAATTAAAATAACCTAGTCACAACACTTTGCATTTGTCTACATACATACAAAACATACATCTTATATCGAAAACCTAAACTCTATTTTAAATCATAAACCTTATAAAAAAAATATATATATTTAGTTATATAAATAGTGCGAGAACCATGCACTTGCTGGTTTTATGAATAAGATGTGCAGTGTTTTGATCTGAACTGTTAAATCAATTTATTCATAATATATGCACAAATCTCAACCGCTCAACACTATTTCTACTACGTCTACAGAAACTATAAATACCAAAAACTAAAATCTAATGAGCTTATGATTTCTGTGCAAGTTAACATGTTATATATAAATAGGGAGAGAAGAAGGGTTTATATGCAAAAAGCACAAAAAAACAAAAAGAGAAAATTCCAATTTTGCCACTGAACAGTAAGCAATGGCAATTTGGAAATTAAGTTATAAAATCAAGGGCTATTTCCATTTTATTACTTTCAATAAAATAAAAACATTCTCTCTTTCCCCGCTTTTCCATCTTCCTTCCCGCTGTTTATACTTCGCCAGGCCAACCTTCGAAGACCTTTGAATTTTTCTCCCTATTTTTTCCCTTCAAATAATTACAAAAAATCATTTTTTAATTATTTTTTAATTCAAAAAATCAGCATAAAATGGAGCTCTAGAAATCCCCAAACCCTAACCCTAGTTTTTCAATCCTTCCCATGCTGTTATGGGAGCTCTCTTCTCTTGTTTCTCACCTTCTTCACCTCCGCCGCCTCAGCGCCGCCGTTCGGTCGCCGGCGGGAGGCGGCAGGCATCGCCTCCGCCTGCTGGATCGAGTGGGAGATGGACGAGGATGAGGTCGGGGAGGAAGGAGGATCCTGGGCTGTTGACGCATGAACAGGCTCTTGCCGCGGCGGCGATTCTTATTCAGCATCATAGAGAGAATGGTGGCGTCGCTGAGCCGACGATCCCCTTTGATCGGTCTACTTCGACGAGGTACCCGGCGAGTAAGAAGAAGGACGCGTTGCCGAGGAGCTCGAGTACTCGGCCAAGGTCTCTTGCTGATCCGTTGCTGCAACCCCAGCAACTTGTTAATCAGGGTTTGTTGTTGTTGTTGTTCTTCTTCTCTTTTTTCCTTGATTTTTTTCAGTGGTTTTTTTTTTTCTTGGGATTTTTCTCTGATTTTAGTATCATTGATCAATGTTTTCTTTGATTTAGTTTTTCACTTGTTTTTCTCGGAGTTTGTATATCTCTCTTCGATTCCATCATGAAGAAGAAGAAGAAATGCTTGTGCTTTTGAGATTTTGTCTGGATTTAAGATTGAGAAACAGGATGATTGGTATCAAAAAATTGCAAAAATTTAAAAAAGAGAGAAAAAGGAATAGTTTTGTGGTTAATTGTTTGTGGATTCTTTGTGGGAGAAATTTTAATGAGATATGAAATAGTTCTTTCTTTTGGACATTTGGATCTATACTGGATTTAGAATATGAGACACAACTTGATTGGTATTAGAAAATATTTTTGAAGAAAAATCCAGAAGTTTTAATGACATATGAAATAGTTCCTTCTTTTATTGATGGAGATTTTGTTCTTTAGCATAAAGTCTAAATTGATGGTCAAATCCTGTAGACTTTTTTTTTCTTTTCCTTGTTTTTTTCCTACTAAAATTGCAATGTTGAAGCCTTTATAGATCGATAGGCTTTATCATGAAGTATTTCCAGATAAGAATTCAAGTTCTATACGTTTGGTCACCATTTAAAGAAATTGAAATTGAAATTGGAGTTTTGTTTTGTATGGGTTTGGTTGGCGGTTTTGGTACGTTTTGGTTTGAAGAACTATTCATCTTTTGTGTCACTGTGATTTGTGATTCCATTAAGATCATTGGCTAGTTTGACTAGACAATTTATTTACTTAAATTTTTCTCTGGTTGAACTTTTCATTTGGATTGTTGTTCTTGCTAGATTGGCATGTTGTCTAACTTTCGTACTGTTTCACAGTGTTAACATTTGTTCTTTCAATCAGTATGTTTGTAAAATTATTTAATGTTGGAGTTCACTTTGATTTATTTATTTGTTTGTTGAACTTGAGTTAAAAGATTTATCAAATATGAGATGGAAGCCATTGGAGATGAAAATGCTCTTTGTTGAGTTCCACTTGAGATAAAGGCTGTTAATTTTGTTACTGAAGTAAGTAGTTATCTTCATAGTAAAAAATTGTTAAATGTGAAAGTATTGGCTGGTTTTTTTATACTGTTTTACATTAAGCTGGCGACTCTTTTTGCTTCATCGTTAACTATGAGCTTTGCACTTACATTTGAGATCGGTGTTATGTGAACACCGTACTCTTTGATGCAATTTTTCTTTATTTAATCATCAAAACTTAGGCTTTTCTATACTCTTGTTTGTTTGAAAGCAGGATGTAAAAATTGAGGATTTAGAAACAAATCGATTTGTTCTTGTACATGGAGGTGGATTTGGTGCTTGGTGTTGGTATAAAACCATAGCACTTCTTGAAGACAGTGGATTCAAAGTCTTCGCTGTGGACTTGACGGGTTCTGGAATTCATTCTTTCGACACAAATAACATCACAAGCCTTCCTCAATATGTCAAGCCACTTATTGATTTCCTTGAAAAGCTCTCAGACAATGAAAAGGTTTGTTCTCTTTCTCCTTTTCTGTAAGCTTAACTGAATCATCTTATTACTTCATACTTTCAGCCACTCTTACTATCAAATGATATAGTGGGAGTATGACCGCTTGGCATTCATTCATTTAGCTAACTAAAACTTCCAATAACTCTTATCCGATATGTAAGCATGTTTGTTGAGCACTTCATTCCTCATTTCCAACTCAAGCTGAGAGTGAAACCTATATTTCAATGAAATGCTTTATATGCTGTTTATTGTTTGAAAACTATCTCACACATGCTACAGGTGATCTTGGTCGGGCATGATTTCGGTGGTGCATGCATATCATATGCGATGGAGGCCTTCCCATCGAAGATAGCAAAAGCTGTTTTTGTCTCTGCAGCTATGCTGCAGAATTCCCAGAACACTTTGGATATGTTTTCCCAACAGGTTTTCCACTCTTCCTTGAGTTAAAAAGACATCAACGTCTAACTTATGTTCCTTGTTCTCTTTCTCATGAAGACTTTTTGTTCAAAGATTATGGTTTTTAGCTTTTATAACCTCAATTTCTGTAAAGTTAGTGACCGCGCTGCTCATGTAGTATTGTTGTGATTATAGGCTGATGCAGACACACTGATGCGACAAGCCCAGATCTTTTTGTATGCGAACGGAAACGATCATCCCCCAACTGCTATTGATCTTAGCAAGGAGTTGCTGAAGGATTTATTGTTTAATCAAAGCCCTGTCAAGGTACCTTTTATTAAAAATGAAAAAAAATGCATGCCGCAGTTTGGCCAGCTTACGAAGCAAAGCTATACGTTCTACACTTGTAACAGGATATTGCTTTGGCCTCGGTTTCTATGAGATCCATCCCTTTTGCACCAGTTCTGGAGAAGCTCTCACTTACTGAGAAGAACTATGGTTCAGTTCGGAGATTCTTCATAGAGACAACCGAAGACAATGCGATCCCGCTTTCTCTTCAAGAAACCATGTGCAGATCCAATCCACCGGAAAAAGTCTTCCGGTTAAAAGGCTCTGATCATTCACCATTCTTTTCCAAGCCACAAGCTTTGCACAAGTTCTTGGTGGAGATAGCAAAGATCCCCCAAACCCTAAACACACATTGATCTCACTTAGTACTATATTACTGTTACGGTTCATTCTTTCGTTACCCGAAGCTGTAAATTCATGAACATGTGGTGTCTTTGTAGACGAATGACCACAGTATAATTTTTTCGACATAACCTGTAATATGTTTTTCTGGAGCTGTATTTCTTGAAAGCATTGTTTAAAAGAAACATACCGGTATCTGTGATTGTTGAAACAATGAGGGATTGTGAATACAAGTTTGTCAATAACCTGTAATTGTTTTGTCAAATTCCTGTTTATCTGTGCACCCAAGAGATCATCACAGCGGAAGCAACACAAGACTCACTTCAACTTAGCATCAGAACCTTCAATTTAGAATATTTCTAACAATTATTGTGCATAATGCTTCTTACATTCCTACCTTACTTACATACAAGCTTGGACAACAAAAAGAATTAAGGAGCAGGTGAATTAAGCATTGAGTCTGCAGATCTATTGGTGGAGTTGCTCAGGTTATATTTATATGCAGTTCAACATAGTCAAGGTGACAACACTTGATTAATAGAGAAAAAACCTTGCGACTGTCTTCCGCAAAGTTTTCGAAGCAAAATTCTGAGGATTTCCCTTTTGAAGCTATTGATTAGCTTGGTCATCCTGTTTTATCTTGTTCTTTGTCAACCCCTATTGCAGGAAAAAATGATGCCATTTCAGTACTCAATAATGTATTCATGTAACATTGAAGAACGCCATGAATAATCAGATGTGTGGCTTCGATGTTTCAATGATGTGTTCTCATACCTTGAGTTGGTAAAGAAGGCACTGGTTGTACTTCAGAGGATGAATTCTCACATGAGTTTCCTGCATTTTGATTGTCTGAATTATTCGGAGCTTCATTATTCATAGGGCGCTCAATCGATGATCCTAATGGCTCCACAGCATTTGAACTCTACAATGAAGTTTCAAAGTTGTAGCCATACATCAAAACTACCAAACTGATAAAACAACTGAGATTGCATACTGGTCAGGAATGAACATAGGAGAAACCTCAGATTTATTTCATAGCTTAAACAGAAACCAGAATCTATCTATATCTAGTAAACAGCGTCATTTTTAACCATGTTGTGAAGCAGGACAGATTTAGTGGATAATCACTACATATAATGATACAGAATCCCCTATGTAGAGGCATAGACCACTTAGTGCAACCAAACCTCTTTGTTTTTTCTCCGAGTTTAAGGATGACTTACAATGACAGTGAGGTAATGTAAATGTGTCATAAGTGAAAGACATGATAAAAAATGGCAGATGGGCGGCTAACCTTGTTTGGTTCGTCAATATTTGTATCTGGAGCTGATGTGTCTGAACTTTTTGCTTTCTGCTGGTTTTCCCCGATAATCTGTTGAGTAGGCTGGTACTTGTTTACACTGGCTTCAATTCTTGCACTATCTGTCCTACTCCTGTACGTATCAGAATAAACAGATCCAAAAAATGATCAACATCACTCAGAGTACTAAGATGGATCCCAGAAAGTAATCTCAGCAACTACTTGTTGGGATAGAAATCATACCCTTCTGTAAACCCTGCCGTGGAGGCCAGTATCAGACCACGAAGCAATTTCCCTCCAATTACAGTTTCAATCGCATATCCATAATCACCTGAATTTGTAATTCTAGCTTGAAATGCTGTGCCTTGTTTGGATGTATATTTTATTCCTGCATTGTGATGCACCAGTTACCAGTAAGTCTAAATTTTTTTTGAAGAACTAAAGACAAAGCTGAAAAATTGTAAGTCAAGAACTTCATGTGATTTAATCTCTTTCAATACTGCTTCCTAAACGAAGAATGGCACTGACTACTGTTAAGAGTAAAGGTCCACCTTCTTGGCTGTAACAAGGCAAATACAGAGTCTCTGAAGTTTCTAGAGTTCCATGACAAAGTGCAGCATTTCTCTTGTCAAACCTATCTGATTGAAAAGATTCTTCTTGGCACTTTCTTTTGAACTCTTTCTTCAGGGAGAACTTCTCATGCCTATTTTCAGGTAGCACATCCAACTCTGGCAAAGCTATAAATTAAAACTGAAATGATGTTAGGTTTATCACGAAAAGACAAAGAAAGCTCAAGATTATAATGCACATAGCAAAAGTTACTACAGAAAAGTTTCCAACTAACAAGAAATCAGAGGATTAAATTCAAATTGAGAAGTTATTAAGAAGTGGATATCGACAGACCCGTATACAAATAGTACATATCATCAAGCGCCTCAAGAAATTTATTGCAACCACCCATGAACACGAGAATACCCTTTGTTGCATCCAAGCAGTCACCAGCTACTGAAAATCGAGCAGAGGGGCCTTGGTTTACACTTGACACTTTGCTCCAGATGCCAGTATCTAATATACGTTAAAAAATACAAGGAAAAAAAAATGATTTTCACACATTTAGACAGGATTCTTCTATGAAAAGTAGCTAAGAGAAGAAAATAGGTTTCAGTCTCTAAGTCCATGAAGTTAAGATATCACAATACTTGTAGCCAGGCAAGAAACATGATCTATGCAAGCTGAAGGAAACAAATATAGGCATGGTGTCTTTCAATGATAATCTATGTTAACATTACACCACTCACCAAGGTTAAGCACATGAAGATCATCATAGAGGTTCCTGTCATCTGTGAAACCTCCAAATACAAACAAATTGCTTCCAAGGGCTACAGTAGTATGCCCAGCACGCGGTGCTATCATCTGGCCGGATGTGCTTATTTGGCTCCACGAAAGAGTATCTGTCATGAGGAACTCCAAGTTAGATATAAGATTATGAGGAGAAGCAAACCAATGAAGAATTTTGCCACAAGTCTGTATCTATGAAAGCATCTTTATCTATGCAAGAAAGCAGGCTTTGTACACTAGAGCAGTAGCTTGTGCAATAAATAGATAATATTGGTGCCATATGTTTGAGTTGAGCAAACAGGCTGTCCAAACAAACAGGGTGTGTGAAGTGGTGTCTTTTTTCAATCCTTATCTACAGTAAATAAAGGCAACAACACAAATCTAGAAACAATCAGGAAAAGCGCTTCAAGAAAAATGTACATATTAATAAGTGAATTAAACTGTCCAAGTTTTCTGACAAAAAAGATAAGCTACCTGTATCAAGAATGTGGACATCAGATAGATAGCAATCTGATGAATCTTCACCACCAAGAACAATAATTCTGTTTTTCCAAGATGAACATGTATGGCTATCACGTGGAGAAGGTGGGTGACCAGTGGTCATGGCATATTCCCATTTAAGTTTTTCTGAAGAATAGCACAAAAGTCATCATTAAAGTCCTTTTAGCGTATTAAATATGGATACAGTTTGAGAAAAAGTTGAGCTTGATTGTCAAAACTTTTGTTCAAAATTGTTAGTCTAAACATCCATAAAAACTTATCATGGGGTTTCAAAAGATCAGATTTAACTCTCGTGGTACGCTCCACAAAGTAGTGAGTCTAGGCACTTAGTATATGATAATAACAGATATAAAAAAGATTCTAAATGTAGCTACATGTATCTAATTTTATCAGCAAAATCACAAAAGAATTACTTGACGCAACAGACAATGTCAAATTCTAGAATGCATATTGATGGGGCAGCCATGTCACAAAAATCACAAAGCGCTGTATGTATTGCATTTATCAGTTGCGCATCAGATCAGAACGAAAGTAAGTGCCTTGCTATTTAAGGAAAAAAAAGTAAAGAATCTTCAAGACTAAGATGTCTTTAACATACAAGACAGTCACAAGTAGGTTGGAGAAGTTGCCTGTGTCCAATATGTAAAGATCATTATAATGAACTTGTCCGCCAGAAATATTGTTAGATTTCCCACAGCCACCAAATATGAAGAGCCGTTTGCCAACAAGGGCAGCACTGTGCCCCTCACGCGCATCTGGCCCACTAACCTGTAGATCTGCCGGTGATGGTATCCATGTATTTATTGCTGCACATATAATTGCTCAGATTTCAGGCATTTAACTTAAAAATAATAATAGTAATAAAAAAACCCTATCATGAATGATATTATCAAAAGACACAGCTAGGAATGGAGAACATAAAAGTATTAAATATACACTTGGTTTCATCTTTCAATAAGATAGGGGATTAAGATATCCTAGAAGAGTAGGAAGGCAGCTTTTGGCTTCCTCAAGAAAACTCATGAGGGAACACGCAACTGCCGTAGACTTCTTTTGACATTTTATGTATTTCTAGGGCAGAGAAAACATATTGTTATCATTGCAATGGTAGACAAATATTAACCCTTAAAGCAAATCAATTACCTCATTACTAATTTACTACACTTACTTCCAAACAAAAACGACAATATAAATCAAAATTTAGGTAGAGAACAAAAAAATGAATAAAACCTTCTGATTATGAAGCTGAACTTACAAGTGTCCAGAATGTGTAAATCGTCCAACGGATTAGTCCCATCGGTACCCCCATAAACAAATAACCTATTGCCAACAGTGGTGCAGCTGTGACTATCCCTTGGAGACGGTGGAATTCCCTTGACCATTGGTTTGCTCCATGTCTTCTTTACTGAAAATTAAAATGAATACATCCTTATTATAGATGAAATAAATCATTATAAGAAATTATATATGAAGAAGATATATATATATTTTTAATATGTTCACTCAATTCTTTATGCAGCAGCATCAGCATGCAAAAAAGCAAAGACCTGTAAGAAGAGGAGATACAAAAAGTCGCCACAACAATCAAACCCTCTTTCTTCACCTAAATGCCGATACACAATTTCTTTAAATAAAAATAAGAATATGACTACGATTATGAGGCATTAATATGAGCAGGAATTAACAAATTTAGAAAGCGAACGCAAAAAAAACAAAACAAAATAAAAAAAATAAAAATAAAAACTAAAAAATTGTTTTCTTGCATTTGGTAAAACAAAGAGAAAACACTCATAAGAAAGTAATTAAAATTCTCTTTCTCTTTATTTCTTCAGTTTATCTCCTTCCTTTCTCCTTTCTTTCATCAAGAATGTCACTGAATGTAGGGAAAACAGAGGAAAAGAAAAGAAAACATAACTTTGGCTGACTGGAGAAAATGAGATGGATAACAAAGTTTAAAAAATAAAATAAAATCTTGTTTCCCTTCCATCATTATTCTTACTTTCCTTCATTATCTCATTCCAAGCAGAGATGTTACAGTTCATTGAATTTTTTTTTTTTTTCACTAAAAGATTATATTTTTTATTGATTTATTTTTCACTTCCCATTTCTTCTATACACATCAGCATGTAAAAGAAAAACCAAAATCTATCAATTCATTCACAACCCATCGTCCAAATCGAAGACAAACGACAACCTCCGAATTGCACTTGAAGACGTCATCGAACAAAGAAATCTATAAATTCACCACTCAACTCCCAAATCCACGCCAAAATCACAAACAACACCAAACACCAATTGAAAACAACAAAAAACAATCAAACAAAACATACAACAAAATAAAAAAATGCCATTTCCTCCTCACCAGTATCAAAGACGAAGACGTCGTTGGAATGGCACTTCTCTGGACCATAAAACCCACCGAAAACGTAGATAAGCCTCCCGTTCTTCACCGAATTGAGGGTATGTCCCCATCTCTGGCCAGGTCCCCAGATGCCGCCCGTCCTCCCCGGCGTCTTCTTCCCGTCTGGCGTCTCCCTCGCCCGCGCGTTCACGTTTACGCGCTCCCACCGCATCGGCCTCGTCGCCGTCTCCAGCGAAACCACTCGAAGATCGAGAAACAGAGATCGAGAGAGAAAGAGAGAGAGAGAGAGAGTGATGAGAAGAACTCGGCTTCCGTGATAAAGGGTGCACGTATTTTTTCTCTTATAACCCCCTAAAAAATTCATTATTATAAAATGATCCCTGATATTTTGAAAAATTTTCCAAACTCCCCCCTAAAACCATGATGTTGTTTTTAAAAAACTCCCTGACCTGGGGATGATTAAGCAAATCAAAAGAATTCAAGGAGCTTTCTGCAAATATAACATATTTCAGGATCTGCAGATAAGACCGGAAAATTTTGTTGCAATTCTGTTACATGATTTCATATCTAAATGACATAAAACTTTCACTTTATTAAATCTTGAGAAACATTTCAATGGGTTTGCATTGAAAAAAAAAAATAACAAAGATGGCAAATAACTCTAGTGAAATCATACTTGAATGCATGTAGATGTTAATGCTGGCAACATCTTCTTCAAAATGAGTTTCATTTTGGTTTCTCTGAAACAAGAGCTAGTTTTTCACTCTGGTTGGATTCTGATGAAGGCTGCATTTCAAGTAAATGTTGCTCTTCCTCATTGTCGACGACGTCTTGAGTTTTGGTCTCCGACACTGTTGGCTTCGGCTTAATTGTAGATTGCTGGTAAAGAACACCTCCAAACATGCATATCAACAGGCCTACAGTTCCTATCAATGTCGAATGCTTGTCCCATATGACCAAATTAATCACCACAGTCAGAAGTTTGTTTACTATCCCGAGCACGGTAAACCCAGTGGCTGATATAGCTCGTCGACAAGAGAACCCGAAGAAAGATATTGCAAGACCGAACAAGCAAGAGAGCGCCACAGGCAGAACCACACTGAAAGAGTACCAATCGGACTCGTCAGAAATCTCATGCTTTATCTTGCTCAGCTCCCCCATTATCAGCAGCTCGAGTGGAAACAACATTAAGGCCTCCAGATTGTTGTAGAGCACCAATCCCCAAGTGTTGAGCCCGATGGTCATGACCACGTGTTTGATGTACACGAAATCGATCGACATGCTCACAAGATACGCCGCTGCCCAGCTGTATGCTGTCACAGTGAACTGATAATCTGTGATGACATAGAGAACACTTCCACCAAAGATGGTGCCCAGTGAAAGCCATGTGTATAGTGATGGCCATGGCTGCTTTAAGTAGAGTGTCTCTCCGATGGCTACAAATATGGGAACCGCAGATCTGAAGACGATAAATGTATCGACATTGGCATGGAGGAGGAGCTCGCTGTTGGTGAAGAGAGAGAGGTAGAACATTATAGCAGCAGGCAAGAACTTCCACATAGTTTTAAGATTGATGGGGTCATGGTCTAATATTTTTAATGACCCGCATAGCAAGACACCGAATGCACTTGTGAAGTATTGCAAGGCTGTAAGGGCTCCTGGGTATGGGAATTTCATTATTGCCCATTTGTTGATGATGGAAAGAAGTGATGCTGATATGCAATAACCAGCAGCCACTCCATACACTGAAGCTTGTTTTGCTAAGCTAACTAGAGTATCGCTCCAGTTTCCCTGGAGTTTCGGTACAGTTGATGCATCACTTCTGTTGCTAGAAGTTTCCTTGTTTGTGGTATCTTCATTATTGGACATCTGCGGCAAGGGCAACTCACATGTGTTTAAAGTTTAAACTTTCTAGAGATGATAACATGCAAATAAAATGCCTTCAAAACAAGGGGATGCTTCCACAATAATCAAGAGTTGAAAATAAATACAGCTGTCAAAGTTGAAAATGCAGACCAGAGTGGTTTTATGCCTTTATAGAATCTATTGATGCAAATAAAATGTTACCAAACAGAGAAAAATGTTGATTTTCCCCAGAAAATCAATGTTTAGGAGCTTGTATTACATCGAGTCATGAATCTATCTATAATAGATGAATGGAAATCTGAATCCTAGGAAGTAATAACAAAGGACTCTTGCTGGTATTGCTTTATTCCTTCATGAAACACCGGAATATTGATGTTACTACACCTGGTAATTTCAAAGATAAGCAGATTAAGAAGGCAGGGTCTCAACTGCCCAGTATTGGATCTAGTTTGCCTATAAAGCTTCAACTAAGTCAGAAGGAATGTTTTCTTTAGATGTTGTTATAATAAAAATAAAACATCATTCACGAGCAAAATAAGTCCTACAACAGAAAAGCATAATTGACAACAGCTAAAAAGCAAAACCCATGAAGGAGATGGTTAGAGAAAAACTAAGAACAAGTTATTACTTCAACATTGAACATTTATTATATCTACTACTTCAGACCATACCTCAATTGCCTTCTTTTAACTAATCTTTATACTTCTGAAGTGGCCCAACAAAGGACAGACGGGCAGTTTGAATATGAGGTGGAAGCTAAACGCAGATCAATATTCATCAAACTGTGACCTCTCGTCTGACCAATTACTGGATGAGCATTCAGCGGACTCAGAGCATCTTTAAAATGAGTCCCATTTTGCAAAGTCCTCAGCCTCTACATGAAAGGAAAACCTGCAAAACCTACAGTGAGTACATATACAAAAATTGGAACTTGTAAGCACATACATACAGTGAACAAAACATGTTAACTTGAATCAGAAACTACAAAAGGAAGCTTCAAGTTACAATCTCATGCTCAACCACTTCGCCTAAAGACAAATCAGCTAAAATTGAACTTCATGCCTATTACTTAAAGCAGAAAACAAAACAAACTACTAAAACAATGGTAATACAAAGGTTAAGAGTTAATTTTCTTGATACTGCACATTGAAACAAATCATCAAGCTAATCATTGGCAGATAGAACAATTCCCACCAAATAATGAACTTGGAATTAACCCCAAGCCACAACTCACCATCCTTTTACATTCAAGACTAAATGAACTCAGCCTTGATGAAAGTCATGCCAAGCTAATACTGATGATAGCAATGAAGGCATCAACTTTGCAGTTTCAAGTCACTAAACAGGTTGGTACAAACTTAAAAAAACAAGGACAAGAAACAGGCAGTGACAAAACATGCTAAGAAAAATCAGAAACCACAAGAGATATTAGGCTCAAGTTTTAAGTGCAAAAACAAATCAGCTAAAATAACACTTCAAATCACTAATTTTATTAGCAAAGATGTAGTTTCTGATTGGTAAACAATCTTGCATCTAAGAAAAACCAAATGAAAACGAACTGGACAAAGCCTATGTCAATCTAACCCACTAAAACTGATGATACCAATCAATGCATAAAAATTGGAGTTTTGAGTCACTAAACGGCTGAATAAACCTCGAGAAAACATGGAGACACAACCAAGCATCAAAACCTAGAATCAAATAGATCAAACTACACATCTCATTTCCCCTCAAAAGATTCAAACTTCACCACACTACAACCTGGATTAAATTTAAATATTCTACACGAATGAGAACAGAATCATAAAACAATTGAAATCGACAGCGAAGGAAACTCACCGAGACGCATTGGTGTGATCTCTGGAGCTTGCGAACAGGGATTTATGGAGAAAAATTGGTGAAATTTTCAAATTTCTCGGGATTTGAAAGCTGAGAAAAAAAAATAAGAAAAAAAAGTGGAGTCAAAGACTTCATGAGAGGGGGATCGAGAAATCGACACAAACGCGATAAGGTTGATCAGCTGAAATTTAACAAACAGGAAACACGAAAGCATAGTTTATATTTCTGTGGGGCCCATCGTGTATTTGAAACGTGGCTATCATTCATACGAGATTTCATTCTCCTGCTGTTTGAACCATGTAGGGTTCTGGAGAGATAAAAATAATATATATTTTTAATAATTCTTAATTTTGAGAATAAAAAAACTAATATCTATTTTTTTTAAGTGGAAATTGATAAAAAGCACTTTAAGTTTGTAAAATTCTAAAAAGCAGATTAGTTTCTGATCAAAAACACTCACTTTTAAAAGTCTATGTTTTTGAAGCACTAGAGCCTATGTAGCGGATGTGAGCGGAGTGAGTTTCGAAATTTTTGGACGAAAAATGCCCTTGCGTGGGGAGTCGTGGTGACTGTCATCTCGGCGATTTGAGGAGGAAGTGGGGGTTTTCAGTAGAGAATAACGCAGGAGGCAATTTATTGGGCCAGTTTAATTGCTTTTTCTCGACTCACGTCTTGACTTTTTCAGTTTCGATTTCGTCTCAAAAGTTGTCTCTACGTGAAGCCTCTGTAATTAGCATTTCAGTCGACTTTTCCCTTTCACGGTATCTCGAGAGGAGAAGTCCCCACGTGACTAGTTGGCATTTCATCGAGTTCTCTGATCTAAGGTATTGAGTATGGTTTTATGTTAAGCTGATTACATTCTGAAAGATTTTTCGGTTTTGTTTTGTGCTCACATTTTTGTTGGAAGATATTGAAGTCTGGAGGGATTTCTCGGTTTGGGGTTTTTGTTAGATCTGCGAGGGAGATTTCTCGACTGGGGTTTTTGTTTTGTTTTTGCGTTTTCAGTATGTATCTGCTATCGAAATAGTTTTTCGATTGTTATAATTTGATGTAATATTTATAATGTACGATTTCAGTTTCGTTTGATATAGTTGCTGATTTCTAGAATGAGGGTTGACGTTTAAGAAATGAGATGTTCTGAGTTTAACATTTGTTGTCTACTGTTTAAGTATTCTCGTCTACTGTTTTAACAAAAATGGGTCTCTGTTTAACATTTTATATCTACTGTTTAATAAGCGAGGAGTTCACAGTTTAAAACCTTATATTTCAGCTAAACTTTTTGTCGATCTGCGAGGCTTGTGATTATGGCGGTCGACCCTAGTTAATGGGCGTTGCTATTTGTGCGCGGTTGTGGAGACCTTGGTGAATTGAAGAGTTAACATGACCCCTCGAGCTGAGGAGTTATTCGAAGGACACCGTTTGCGGCGTTGATTTGAGGTGGAAGCCGTATACGAGAGGGCCCTTCTTGATTCTCTTTTGCGAAAGATGCGATGGTGCGCTGATAAATTCGGGATCGGGAAAGCTGCTTTGAGTTTGAGACCTCGAGATGTGGCCCTCGTTCTTGAGTACTGCGTTGCGATAGGCGACCTGCGATGGTCTTCAGAAGAAGAAAACCCGGGTCGGCGTTCGAAGGCGGTGTCTATCGAGACCTACGAGAGCAGTCGGAATCTATTCGACCTTTGTGTCGATATGGAGTTAAGCGCGGTCGGCGGCGAAAAATACCGCTGCGTGCTGCGACCACGAAACCAGCGCCAAAAACAAGGCGTCGATTGCGCGTACGTCGTGCGGTTTATCGGCGATTGCGTGGGAGGTGAGAAGTTCACGAGCTACCGCGAACGCAGGGCGTTCCCTTACCTCGGATTACGGTATGTTACCGCGTACTCAGGAGGAGGCGGTGGCATCCATGACAAAGGGGTCGTCGTGGCGGGTTAAATTCATTTTTGAATAACATGTCTTGTATGTCGCTATCGATTTTGTTTTCAAATGTAAATCTGGACAAAATTGATTCAGTTGTTTTCGTGTTCGAAGAACGTGACTTATATATCTTAATGTAAATTTTTGTTTGTTTTGAATTGTAAGCGGGTTAAATTCCATTCGGTTTTTATTTCATTTGTTTAATTTTACGTTGTGATTGTGTACGTTTCACTTTCATTGTTTAAATATAGTATATATCGTTTAAACATCAGTTTTAAATATTTCAAATTACGGTGTACCCGTGTAAAATAACACTTTCTCTGTTTAAATGAATGCACTTATTGTTTAACTAAATATGGAAAGTTGCCCATCAATACACAATTCGATTCATTGTTTTTGTTTTTGAAGAACATGACTTGTATATCTCGATGTAAATTTTGTTTGTTTTCGATTGTAAGGCGGGTTAAATTTCATTCGGTTTCATTTCATTGTTTAATTTACGTTGTAGTTGTGTACATTTCCGTTTCATTGTTTAAATATACCATATATCGTTTAAACATCGGTTGAAAATATTTCAAATTCTGAGTGTATCCGTTTAAAAATAACAATGTCTCCGTGTAAATACATTCAATTCGTTATAAATACACAATGTTTCCACTATCGTACGTCGGTTTATTAACAATGCCCTAGTCGTGACGAGTTTCATTACAAAGATCGTCGATTGTGGCCGGATCCTTGGCGGTGGTGCCCGATGTAACTCGCGGACATCAAACGCTGCGACTCGATCCTCTTTCGTCTGAAGCCGCGGTGCCTTCTAATCGCGAGCGATGTAAGCGAAGCTCACGATTTCCGTCCCGAAGGCACATCGTACCGTCGGGTATGGGAGAATATAGCTTCCTTGTATGCCGGTTGTAATTGTCGGCGGTGAAGTACCGCTCGTAATCGATGTACGTTGGTGTACATGCGTTATTCTGCGCATGAAACATGTTCTGAGGATCAGTAAACACCCTCGCCGGCGTCGAACAGAGTTCGATGGCGAGATCAGCGAGATTCTTTGCGTTGGTCGATCAGCCGTAGCGATCGTGACCTGGCGACCAACCACGAAGATTTCGGTGCATCGCGTCCGAGCCAGCGGGCCCGCCGCGTGAGCACGCGCGCGCGACGATCAGGAGGGGACACACGCACCACTCAACCCTCGAGTCGTGCGCAGGCTCCGCGAACTCACGCTAAAACAACACGCGCCGATAATAAAGGTACCAAAAACAAAACTTTCAGCTCGAAAAATCAATAGTAAAGTGAAAGATATACAAATCACATTCTGAGTTAATAACACTGAGTGGATCGCTGCTCATCTGATGTTGACTCGATTAGAGTAAACAAACAACGACTCGGGATACAAATTGCCCGAAACTTGCCGCCTCGCTATGACGACCAAAACCACTAAAACACGGAAGAGGAGGGTGAGTAACCATGAGTCACTTCGATTGAATGGGTTAGCACAAATCCTAACGAGAATATCAAAAACAAATCGGGAAATTCCAATAAACACATTCTCGATAACATAAATGGCTGGGCCGTTGCATTTTGCGACATGATGAAAATACGGGATATGAAAGCTGGAATTTAAAAAAACCAAAAACATAAATTCTCCGCAGTATAGACACATCAACATGTATAAAACAAATGCACGGATATAATTTCCCAAAATGAGTAGAAAAACCAACTTAAACAAATAAAAAAGTCCTCGATAATCACGAACCCTCGATTACTGCGTGATACGTGTTCAAAAAGCGTTAAGATATCGAGACATGCTATGTAAAGATCATGATTCGAATATACACGATTGCAAGAAAATAGAATTTTTCCTCAAATATTGAGATTTCATCTACGATCGAATAAACAATGGCTAAAAACACTCTCTCTAACTTTTAGCGTCGATCACGACTAAGTTGAGGCCCGTCGAGATCTTGCACCCTTGGCGTTGTACCGATCGCGTATGTGGTGACCCGGGATCCACGATGTATCATCGATCGAGGGGCCTCGCTCCCACTTTGATGCGGACAGAATCAACACCCGAGTCCTGCGCGCCACCTCTAAAGGTCGGCCCGTTGGGACCCACTACTGCGATGAGTCGGGCCTTAGCCGCGTCGCCCATCGAAACCAACGTATAGTTTGTATGCTTGATAATCTGATCTGAATCACTCATGTCACAGAGGTCCTTAGTCGGGACAAGCGTTCGCATATCCGAGAATAAGCGTTATTTCCACAAATCAAAGCGAAAGCATAGTAATGCATGTAAACTTTCAAAAAGTATTCCAATCGATGTGCGATACATTCAAAAACATTTACATCCAAATGCGAGAATAACACAATAATAGTCTGACTCTGAAGGCGTTGCTGAACAATAAAACCGAGTCGATATTAAGCGCATTATAATATCCACAATCTAGAAGAACATGCCGATTCGGAAATAAAAACCCACATTTGTTTTCATAACCATAAATATCAAAAGCGTGCTTTCATACATGAGTGAAAGGTTTACAAACCATTTCTAAAAGTTGATGCCAACGATTGTAGAAAAGAAACATTAAGTTTTGAGAAATACGATAAAAGGCATCAAAAACAAGCATAACTTTTTGTTCTAGATTTAAACCTCAGAGTTACTTAGGATCATTCTAGCTTTCTCTTTCTTGACTCACTAAGTTTTTCCTCCAAATACGAAGATTAATCCCAAAGGTCTAGTCTATCACAACCTCTAAATACTTTACAAGTCATGAAAATATGTTCATCTCATCACATATATTTACACCTACCAATATACATTGATTAAATCCTACTTTCACATCGTTAGGTATTTACTTTCTGAAGCCTTTACTATTCGAGCCTCTCTTATACTCAACAATGTCTTAGATCCTTATCATAGTGCCACTACCTCAACATTAATATTTACTTCATCTATAATAATTTCATTGTCAAAATACTCACAAGTTGACTATCTCCTCTAAGGATGTATTAAATCAAACTATTATTAAAAATTCACGAGAATATTCGGTCTTTGCAATTCGACACTATCACGTATATAGCTCAAGCTATTCATCATCAACCTTCTAAATAAATTCCATTTAGAATAATAATCATAATCTGTTGGCATCCGCTGGGATATATATATATATATATACATATGTATATCGATATGATCAAACTACAATTAAGCACCCTACACTATGCTCACAAGAACAAACCTCATCAATTTGTGAGAATCCTACTACATAAGTGTAATTATGTCACCCATGGTTCTCGAGATATTACAAAGAATATATTAGCATAAATCTCAGCGACTAGCCAAAATCATATATAAGGTTCACAAGTTATTCAATTTCAATATACTAGTGTAGTATGCTATACCTTAGCATTCGAAGACTTCATCTGAGTTTCCATGTACCATGTTTATCACATCATGCCTCAAAGCTTCGGAAATTATGCCATCGTTGGGGAATTAAATCATCCATTGAACATACATAATCAATTTTACTTACTAACCCATAAGCTCCATGAACTTAGTGTAATAATCGATAATTTCCATTCATCCTAGCTATAGCATATATCCTCAGGTTCAATCTCAACTAACATGCAAGTACAACATTAAAAACTTTCTCATGATTTTTCGGAGGTAAACCACAAAGTCATTTTAAATAAACCATGAGTCTCTAGTGATCATCTACACTTTCTTTTCTCCCTATAGCGAGTGATTTGAAAAACATGATAAAGCCATGGAAATCATTCGGAAAAACAAATAAAATATTTTTCGATACTCGATTAGAATTGTGCACTCAGCATAGCACTCCACGGAACATGTTGCCTCGCGTGGAGCACGCGCCCTGAGATGTCGGTTTCCTTCGCCGGAGGATGCCGCCACCTAGATACTGGCCGAGGGAATCCAAATACTAATGAACACTAAGAATGATAGTAAAAGAAAATGCATGCAAATGCATTTATACATATCTGTCTGAAAACGTTAGGGTTTTAGGGCAAAAGCATGTTGTCATTTTGGACCCAGCGACCTGGAATGAAGTAAACCTAGTTCGATAAGTTCGATGAATGAAAAGCTTCAATTTGGATCAAAATACAATAAAAAGGCGAAGATTTTTCGTACTCACGGTAACATAAAGGGGAATACTACTGATGAAAACCGAACCTTACAAATGGTTTTTCTCATTTTACAACATCAAGCGATGAAATTTTTGACACAATTCTCATGAATAACAATTGTGACATCAAGGGCTTCATTTTAAGCCCAAAACTTCCACAAATCATGAAAAATCTAGGGTTTTGGTCTAGGTTTATAAATAATGAATACAATGAAAATACGGAAGAAATACATACTAAAAACTCGGATAAAGGCTCTTACCTTACTCAAGAGGGATGTGGGGAGTAAATTTTTGGTGTTGGTTCGCGAATTGAGTGCTTAGGAAATAGTTAGGGATTAAAGGGTTGGTAGGCATGGAGGAAGCAAAGAAGGAGAAGGAAGAAAGAAGAAGGAAGAGAAGAATTTGGATATTAATTCTCGAGGGTTGCTCTACGGTGTCCCGGGTTGCTACGGTGCACTTCAGCGATCTTGAGGACTCTACGGTGTCAGTGCTACGGTGTCGAGACGAGATCAGATAGTGTTGGTGCTGCAAAACTACGAGACGGGCTAGTTTAACTTCTGTAATGGGTTTGCTTCTGATGTGTTTTTATTCTTTTCTAATTTACTCTGTGCCCTCTAACACACAAGAATGGAAACAAAAATCAAATGATCGAGATTGCCCACTATTTATAGCGAGAATTTTCGCACATAATCTAGCTGCTGATCCGGGTATCTATTAATGCAAAATGACCATTTTACCCTAATGCATTCGCAAAAATAAGAGAAAATCTGGAGTCCAAATTTGAGTGGATGACTGATCAGTATGTCCTCAGACGATGATCTCTAACCCGAATGTATGTCTAGCGTAAAAGTGGGTCTCCCGTTTGATGTCGCTTGCTCGCATGGTTACATGCGTGTCGCGTCGACTTGAACTTCGGCAGAATAAGGTTAAACAAAAGGCGGTGATGGTTAAATAATTAGTCAACATGTTTAAACATTATTGTAATTAAATAAGCGAAATGATTAATATTTAAGAGTCGGAAAAGTGTAATTAAACAAAAATTGAGAATGTTTAAAAAGGTAATACTAAATATTTGAGTGTAAAATCGACGTTGGCGAGACCTTATGGAGTGCGACCATTTTAAGTCACGTTTGTGAAATGGCGGAGCTTCCTGATCAAGCATTGAGCGACTCATGACGTTCGAATACATCTACTGCTGATCACCTCCGAGCGGATAATTCGTTGACGATGCTCAAAGTATGTAATGTCAGCCCGGTGAGCTTAGGAGGGTGATATGGCGCAGTTCATTCAGCGGTCATCACAATCTTTGGCGGTGGATGCTTATGCATCTCGCAGAGCGTATAGACCGGCCTCCTCGCCGATGCGCTTCCCAGTGCGGCGTTGGCTTTCGTAAAATTGGCCTCGAATGTCGAGGCGATGCGCGTGTGGCGAAGAAGGAAGACTCTCGCCATGTGTGCGCTGCACGAGGCCCTTGGACACGTCACGAGGACGAAGGTAATTATCTCCTGATAATCTCACCTCGTATAAAGGCGTACGGCAACTTAGATATGAACCCAGTCGATTGGCGCCGGTCTGGGTTGTCGGTATCTATAGAAAGCGACGTGGACCATTGTTACCATCTTTCACTGCGGTAGTGTGCGCGATATTTTCAGGAGTGGGTACCATCGAGAAAACAGCGGCCTCGCAAACCCTCTTGAATCCCGACCTGCTCTGCCTTGCTGAAAGAAAGAATGCGCGTTTAAAAAGTCTGCGCGCGTCTCTCTCGCGTCATGCACATGACTGCGGGATTTAGTGCCGGCCGCACTTATCGCGTACGCAAAGCAAGCGTCATGGGCGGAGATGTACCGGCTGCGCGTCGAGGACCACACGGGCGTACTCTTTGTCTGACGAAACTGCCCAGCGCTAGTGTGAACCTATCCTGTCCCATGACGTGTCGCTGCGAATGTCGATGGCCTTGTACTGAGGGCAGGTCCTTGAGCCACGAGATCACTCGTGCGCTAACCCGTTTTTGGGCGCTTTGGGATGTGGCCTTGGAACCTATGCCACGCCGCCGTGTGTGCCAGCCAGGTTGGTGGCCTCTTGATTCTGCATGTATTTTGTTATATACTCTTTTGATGCGTACGGCGGCTGACGTAACCGTGGCGCCGGTCGCGGTCGCTGCCCGATGTTTTCGATTAACGCATGTGATTTGAAGTCAAAATTCCTTTTGATTGCATGATTTGATATCGTCCACTGAAAGTGTTCGTCTGCGTCATAAGCGTTGACCAATATCGGCGACGTCGGCGAATGATACGGCGAGGAGGAAAGGCGTGCCCACACTAGTCGGAATGTCACTGGGGACTGGGCCATGGGAACAGCTGGCGAGTGCAGATTCACATGACGCCGGTCGACAGTCGAAAGGTTTCAGATATGTTGGCGGAGAATATAATGTTTGGCGATGTGCGTCAATGGTTAAGCGTTTAAATTAAATACTTAAACAATTAACTAATAACGTGAGGACTGATGCGATATGGCCACGATGACGGACGTATTTAAAGCAATAGTGACCCAGGACAGCGAAAATAATTAAAAGAAAGGAACTTCTGACGAGTAAACCTCGTTTTCGTTAGGATCCCGGCGATGGCGCATTTTACGTCTCGGCGCGAGATGCGACTTTCTGCACGTTTGAAGATGGGTGGACGTGCAGCATCCGATGGAAGTGGCTTGACATCCGTTTTTCTGTTGGTGAAACCGTTTTATGTCCATACGGTGTGATGAAGGCTTCGCGTGAGGAGACTTGCAGGCCGTGGCTCTCGCGTATGGTGCTAACGCAGTTCCCGAAGTGGGGCGGTGAGCAATTGGCGCTCTTCCCTCCCGGGTTGGATCCTAGCAATGCCACAAAAACTCTCCGTAATATATCGTACGAAAACCAAAGTCGTACAAACCAGGTGAGAATGAAGAACCATGAAGAGCGAAGGCGACGAAGAAAGTAGAAGATGTAAAGAGACGACGCAGTGCGTGTTAGGCGCAAAACGAAAAGTCTGTGATAGCATGCTGGGAGGTTAGACTAGGCGTGATGTGATTGGGCGTGTTATTTTCCCTCCGTCCCAAGGGCAAAAAGGGAAATATATGTCGTTGTCGCGAGAGAGACATGTTGTGCGTGGGTCGAGATAGGATACCAGTTTCGACCAGCGTGGGTCTGCGTGTAGCGTCGAGGCTATGTTTAAACGGATCACGTATAGTGTTTAAAATAACGGTTAACTATTTGCTAAAAGTACATTATCATGTAAATTATAATATGTATGTTGTTTTAAATTGAATGCTTTCAGCGACATCGCTTAGCTTGCTAGATAGGTGCCTCAGATGTCATTGTTTAATATTCGTATTTCGTGTTACTAACCGCCAGCGGGTGGCGTTGTTTCAAAAGGTGGCTTGAGTATTGCTACACTGCTACAGTTGTTTACAATGGCGTGTCCATTGTTTTACTAGGTCTGCTGTTTAAATTTGAGTTCACAGGTGAATCGCGATTGTTTTCGATTTTGTTATAAAAGATTTACAACATTTCTGACATTTACAAACGATTTGCTACATTTAACACTTTCTGACGTCTGATAGCTACGTAGGACTTTGAGCTCCGCGACTCGACCATCGTATCGCTTGACACTAGTGCATGCGTTCCGAATGCTACAGCGGTTTGCATAACTGCGCATCTGATCAGACACAAATGGCGTGCAACATGTTCAAAAGGTTAAACTGGCACTTGCAGTTCATGAAAGCGACTGTAGTCAGTGTGTCGTAGGTAAGGACTTAAGCAGTGACGATCACGATAGTTAAACGCTTTGAGCATGCTGGGTTGTATACTGCGGCGATACGTCATTTCTTAAGCGATAACGAGAGAGAGTCTGAGTGGTAAATGTCATCGCGTGCTTAGGGATGTTTTAAGCGAGTCCTCACTCCTGCAGAAATCTCCCTCCGCGATCACCTTGTCATCGGTGAAAAGCTTCTCTTTTGGCCACCCAGGTGAGAGCTACTTTCTTAATTGCTTTCCGTGCGTCACATTTGGAGAATCCCTGCGCATTCGAGGCGTGTAAGGACTTGGCAGCGAGAATAGTTTAACTAGATTGATGATTACCGGCTGTGATTCTCGAATGAGGAGAAGGCTCGCGAAACGTCGCTGCGAGTCTCGAGTGGTTTGTCCATGGGAAGAGGAGGAAGAGGAGGAGGAGGGAGGAGGATGATGGGGCGGCAGGAGGTGGTTGTCCGTGGGGAGGGTGCTTTCGCACGTTGTTATTTGGTGTGAAAGTCCTGAGGCGGTGACTCTTAGTATCAGAGAGAAAAAGTTAAGCATACAGGTGGCGACATTGGCCCGGTGATGAGCGAGGAGCGGGTGTTGGCGGAGGGTATGTTACGTGTATAAGAATTAGTGCTGATGTCATTAATTCTTACAGCATGCGGATACCGTAACACCTTACTTTGCACGCGTGCCACGTGCTTGCCAGTCGAGATCGTTGAAAGATCGATCGTCGTTTCTGCGGAGGCTTTTTGAGAATTTACGCGTTTATGAATAGTTGCCATGTAAAGAATAATGTTAAAAGCGGAGGAGAGAGGAGTATTAAGCGGATGTATTGATTATTATTAACGTATTGGTAAAATATTTAAAGCGGATAATGTGCAAATAGTTAAAGCATTGTTTAAAATGTCTGAAATAGATAACCATCGCCAGCGAAGAACTTTACTGCTTAAATGAGAATGAGCTAAGTAAGTAATGCTTTTACATTCTCGTCGTTAGTACTGACTTCTGACCGTGAGCGAGAGAAACGGCGACGATGGCACGTGCTGCGCGCAAATCGTGCTAAAATACGACTACGGCTCGTTTGAAGATTGAAGTGCTGGCTTGACCCGATCAGGAGTGAAAATCGAATTTCGTTTTACATTCGAGAAGCGGAATTTATATATTTCGTATGATAATGAGGAGAACAACAAGATGTAATGTAACTCCTGGCGTTATACATCGAGCCAAAGCGGTACGTGGTTGAAACGTGATGTGATTTGGCGCTTTTCGCTTTCCCTGTTTAGGAGAAAATAGGGATTTCCACAACATGGACCCATTTTGAGTGAGCAGTGGGGTAAAAGGGAAGTTAAACTATTATGAGTACATCTGTGGTGATGCTAAAAAGTAGGAGGGTTTGGGAAGTTTTGAAATTCTGAGGATGAGCGGTAATTTTTCACTTTTTAATGAAAATCTATTTATTTTGTAACTAAAAATAATATTTCATTATTGAGCTATTGATAAGAAGTGTATTACCTCAAATTTTAATTATTTTAAAATATTAAGGATTAATATTTAGAAAAATAATGTTTTGAATACAAAAACGGTGGAGGGGTAACATGCGTTCATTAATGTTAAGAACATTGCAAACTAATTATGAGTCACATGTTAGTTTGACTTACTTTCCCATTTATCAAAATTAATGTAATACATATATAAAGAAAAAGCCAATTCTCTTCAAAATCATCTCAATTGGTAAATAATGGGGAAAAAAAATATATAATTTTCATTTTTTTGCTAAATTATTTTTTTAAACAAGTAAAAATTAAAATTATGCATGACTTTTGGCATGATTAAGAAATTTAAAATTACAAATTTAACAAGGGAAAAAAAAGAAGATTTTAAAACTCTTTTTGGATAAATTTTCGTATATTGTTTTCGGTAGTTATTTCATTTTTTTTTAAAAAAAATATTTATACTTTCTTCAACACAATCCTAAAAATAATCTTGTAGATTATATCCTTTTTTACCTTATTTTTAATTTTTTTTTAAAATTTTAATTCTATCAATTAAACCATGTACTTCAAGATTCATGTAAATATAAAATTAAAACTTCAGAGCGTATATATTTTCCTAAATATAAACATGGTACCATCAATTAAATAATCTGATTTTTTATAAAATAAAAAAGAAAAGAAAATTCAATTTCAATAAATTCAATGAAATTTAAAATAAAAACAGGTAAATATTATAAGTTATTGCATTAGAAGTAATTTTTCTTTTTTGAAAATTACAATGTTTTTCCACTTCCGAATTCCCACTTCCCATTTCCGACTTCCATCTTCCACTTCCTCAGTTCCGCTTGACGTCATCACCTCAAAACCCTAAAAACACTCCAAAACCTAACCCTAATCTCGAGCTCCATCCATGGCGAGGCCGCCGCCGCCTCTTCTCCGCCACCTCCTCCGGCGCTTCCTCCCATCCCACCCTCCCATTCCCCATCCGTCCATCCATTCTCCTCTTCCTCCTCTCACCCTCTTCCGATTCCTCTCTTCTCTCTCCTCCGCCGTCCCCGCCGCCGCCGCATCCGACGTCGCTCACTCGATCGCTGGTGAACTCCAGAAAATCTCCTCCTCCGTCTCCACTGACCTCCCCGGCCACCTCTCCCTCCATTTCTCCGACGTCCGCTTCACCCCCTCCCTCCTCCACGACGTTCTTACACACTCCCCTCCCACCGCCGGTCGCGCAGCTGCCGATCTCTTCCGCCACCTCGCTGGAACTCGTTGCCTTCCGGCATCTGACCCCTCCCTAGCTCTCCTCGTTGGCCTCCTCGCCCGCCGCCACGACTTCAAGGCCATCAACGAGCTCCTCCATGACTTCCCTCGTGCTGTCGGCCACGAAACCCTCTCTACCACCCTTCTCTCCCTGGCCTCTGCCGGTCGCCCTGCCGCCGCCGTTCGTCTCTTCCAATCCCTCGGCAAGGATCTCAACGTCCCGCGTGATCCCGCCGCTCTCTCTGCTCTCGTTACAGCGCTATGCGCACACGGATTCACTGGCTACGCTGAGCGTGCTGTCAAAGCTGCGGCTGCTGAGATATTTCCTAATGTAGATATCTGCAACGCTTTGATCGGAGGGTACTGCACTGAGCTGAAGCTCGGCGAGGCAAGGAGGTTGATGGAGGAGATCCTCCGGGGAGGGTTTGAGCTATCTACTCCAGCTTACAACTCGATTCTAGATTGTGTTTGCCGGCTTGCCAGGAAGAAAGATCCTCTCCAAATGCAGCACGAGGCTGAAAAAATCCTGCTTGAAATGGAATCCGCTGGAATTCCAAGAAATGCAAGGACTTTCCATGTTCTAATCTATAACCTTTGCAAGATACGAAAGACCGAGGATGCAATGAAGCTGTTCGGAAGAATGCCGGAGTGGGGATGCTCGGCAGAGGCTGATACTTATCTTGTTTTGATCAGAAGTTTGTATCAGGCAGCTAGAGTGTCAGAGGGTGATGAGATGATTGAGTGGATGAGGTCTGCTGGATTTGGTTCAGAGCTTGATAGGAAGGCATATTATGGGTTTATCAAGATTTTGTGTGGGATTGAGAGGGTTGATCATGCAATGAAGGTGTTTCGGATGATGAAGGGTTATGGGCATGCGCCGGGGATCAAGACTTATGATTTGTTGATTGGAAAGTTGGCAGCTCACAATCAAGGGGATCGAGCCAATGCATTGTTCAAGGAGGCAGTTGCACGAGGTGTTCCTGTCACTCCGAATGTGTATAAAGTTGACCCAAGGTTTGTGAAGCAGAAGAAAGTGAAGCAGGGGAAGAAGAGGGAGACATTGCCGGAGAAGATGGCAAGGAAGAGGAAGAGGATTAGGAAGCTGAAGATGAGCTTTGTCAAGAAGCCAAGATCAACGAGGAGGGTCATTTGAACCATGTAGCATGGATGGTATTGTTTTACATGCCTTTTATGCTTATGTAGTTATATTTAATATTTAAAAACTGAATTTTGATGCTGAGGGCATAAATTTTTTGCATAATAATAATGTAGTTTTTTTTGACAGGTGAAACACTCTGATGATGTTTGTTCATTGTTTTAAAATTGTTTTGTGTTTCTTCTTCCAGTTCCGTGTGATATTTTGGAATTATATTATGGGTTTAATCTCTATATGTATGTACATGGTACTCCATTAGCTTTTCAAAACTGAAAGTGGCCGGCTGTAGAATAAGCTGTGAGTGTTGAATTCTTTGTGCAACTGCTATATTTTTTGCTTGGACAGATTTCGGATCATTTATGTGATTTTTGCAATGTATAAAAAGTAGTATTCTGATCAATATTCCTGCTATTAGCATGAGAAAAACAATGATCTGAACTGTATTCTTGTCTTTTGATTCTGTTACTCATCACTTGTGCCGTGATGCTTAGGAGATGAAGCAGTTTATGTCATTGTTGTTTGCATTGATTATTCAGACTTGATTTCAGTCATGCCGGTTGCTATGAGATGTAGCAATGAGAAGCATGAAGAGGCAAATGATTATGTGAAATCATATAATATCAGTTTGTACTTAAAATGCTATTGATTTGTGAGATACAGGGATATCTTGACATGTAATAACTAATTTCAGTAAAAAAAATATCCTACCATATGAGGTGGAGAAGGATGATATACTGCCAATAACCAAGATGGGAGCCTGAGATTATAAATCTTCCAGCATTTTTTCAGGCTATTTATTGAACGACAAAAGTTCAGTCTTAATCTTAGAATGAAAAATCTTTAATCTAGAGTAAACACCTATAGTATATTTGGATAACAATTTGGTGGGATGATCTGAAGAGCTAACTGTACACTTGATAATAAATGCATATTAGTATGCATATGCATTTTTTCTAGCAGCATAAATAAAGGTACTTATGACATGACAAATCCTTGTTGAGTGCTGCCTATAAGGTTTGACCATTATAGGAAGAAAGTGACAAATAAAATTGTGCTACAAACGGGAATGATCATGTGCTGGACTACAAACATGATTGAAAGTGATGCTCATAACATTCAATTTGGACTAGTGGATGGTTTTACTTGATCAACAATTCTATAAATGAGAAGCCTTAGCTGGATTGGGGCCTATTGATAAACGTTTAAAAGTACGTATTTTGCATGTATTTATTTGGTATTATTCGTTACATTTATTTGTTGAACCGATGCCCTTTTGGTCTAAATTGTGTTATTTTTGCATTTGGGTCTAATAGAAACACAGGAACTCGGGAAATGCGATTGAGGATGGTGGGGTATCAAAAAGCAGAGCGTTCGAGGCGGGTGCTGTAGTACATTCTTTGCAAAGTTTCGCTTTTATTGTTGTTGCTCATCACACGGGCTTCTCGGCGGAAATCCCAAAGGATCGACATATGGCGGGTATATTGACGTTTTACCTATCGGGACACGAGGTTTAAAAGGCTTTGAGAACTGTCTTTGTAAAGATGGAAATAAAATCAGCAGGCGCCAACATAAATAAAAGAGAGGCATAGTAGGAGAAAGACGCTAGCTAACTCGAAAAAGTACAAGTAGAATACGCTCTGACAAACAAAACAAAAAGAAAAAGCAGATACAAAATAAACAAAAGGTATGCCCACGGTCTAAGAGTGGGAGGAAATGAGGATGTGACACAAGTGGTGGCAAGGAGCGATGAAGATGTGTGACGATAGTTGAGGAGTTAAGCTAAGTTGTGCTTGTCCATTGCTACATCTTGAGTGATGATCTCCTCACATCCACTCGAGAACATGGGCATTCTTTGGACCTACGGTCTTTGAAATAACT
The DNA here is from genome assembly GCF_009730915.1 of Dioscorea cayenensis subsp. rotundata. Taxonomy (NCBI): domain Eukaryota; kingdom Viridiplantae; phylum Streptophyta; class Magnoliopsida; order Dioscoreales; family Dioscoreaceae; genus Dioscorea; species Dioscorea cayenensis. The sequence continues at coordinate 1,683,165 of NC_052483.1, forward strand.
CAAACTTTGTGCGCAAAGATGGTGAAGCGGCTCTCTATCATCCCGGTGGGACTAGAGCTCGATCTCGATTATCACGTGAATCACAGGGGTCTGTGAGGCATGATCACTTCCTGCCCATGGGCAGGCGATAAATACTCGCTTCTCAGCAATCCTAATAGGAACAGGGTGGAATCCTAAGAGACAATAGATCCCACCCGGTCGTACCCTCAGTGGCTCGATCAATCCCATGCGGATGGACGGCGAGGTAATGTAACCGATCCATGAAAATAGCTCGACAAGCGAGCAGACAGCGGTCTCTGCCACTAAGGTGTCCCATATGGATAGGTGGGTGCTCAGTGATGCGCTGACACATAATCGGATGGTGGCGGCGTCACTGCGCGGTAGAGTCATTTGCACTATACTCCTAGTCAAAAGAGCATGAATATAGATCGATGGCGGGATTGCGGTGAGTTGGGAGGCCTGCGTGTTCGAGACTGGCCAGAGATGGAACTCAATAAGATACGTTCGCCTTCAAGCTGGGGCTTCATCAGCCCCGGTTGCTCAAGCGGATGATCTTAGGTAAGCTTCGTATATTACCCCAAATGCACACCAATATCATCCTCGAAACGGCGTTTTTCCCAAAAGCTCGGGAAAGTGACGTGGTTAGGCGGTGAGTGAATGGGTATTCTGCCATTTCGATGGAGACTAGGACACCTCTAAGCTAAGTTCCTTTGAATGTGACTTCTTCAATTGAAAATAATTTTGTCCAACTATCATGTGAAATGGGCTCCAACACCATGCCATCTAATGTGAAATGTGTTCAAAGCTTCCCAATCAAAATTTTCTAACCATGTCATGAACACCTTGCGTGATAGGGAGTGCATAACGTGTATGTTCTTCTTTAGAAAACCTTGGTTCTTACCCGCAGGGAGAGAGGTTCTCTCAGCTCTCTTGGAGAAACAATCTCTTGATGGGTATCCTACACAAACACAGTGGAGATCATCCAACTAGGTAACAAGCAAAGTAAGCACCAAAAGAATGAAGAAAGTCAAGAAAATGTCAATGCTACAGTAATTTCGGAAAAAAATTTCAAATGCTTTGCCTTTATAAGTAGCAAAAATTTTACAAATCAAGGGAAAACACTTTTGATCATCACTAAGCATTCACACAACAACTAAAAATCCAGAAATTCCACCCACAAAGAAAGCAAGAAGAGTTCAACGTTTTTGGTGAAGAACAAACCCCTTGACCTAGAGTAAAGATGAGTGAATTTAATGGTTGGATCGGCTAAAAGTTTGCTCAAACTCCATATCACTAAAATGGAAAGAGGAGGAGCAAACTAGAGCATGAAGAAAAAGCGAGTGGATGTGGAAGTAGCAACAATCTGATCTTTGTTGACTGTAGCTGAGCAAAAGAAATTTCAATAATGAAAGCATAGGTTTGAAGGATACTGACATGTTCTTTGAGTTTATATGGTTGAAAGTTAAAGGTGATCATTGTAATAGAATGTTAGCTGTGGATTTTGGTAGATAGTTCAGACATGATCTGTAGACAACTCTTCATGAGGTGGTGATGCATGCATTTATTGGAAGTCTTGCTATTGTTACATGTACAGAAACTTCATTCTGGTTTGGCCACAGTTTTTAGAAATCAGAACTCCTGCCAAGTAGCTTTCTAATGCAGTTGAGGTTTTCATATGTATTTTGATATTTATAAAGTTTTAACTATCTAAATCCTCATCACCATTTACAGCATGAATCATTAGCTTTCCATAGCCTATATCAATCAGTCAAATCATCATGCCTTGCAATTTCATCCAAACAAATTATGCTTGACATATTCTCTGTATTATTTAGATTTCCAACAGCGTTTTGCACAAAACATATGGTGATAGAGATAGATGCTGAAGATAATGAATGATAGTTATCTGTTTTTCAAAAATCTTTGATTTGTATACTTTATGTTCTCTGGAGTGCTCTACCATTCTTTGGCAAAGTTTCTTTAATTAATATATCTTTCCTGTTAACCTATTCATGATGCCTTGGTTCACTCTTTTTGGTGGTTTCATTAGTAATCTCTCACCCTCACTTGTTCAAGTGATTCAATTCTCTACTCCAATAATTTGTTAGCTCAGCAGAACTTTTTATGAGTTTCACCACAATATGATAATCCTTTCTCAGTTAGCTGGTAGGAGGATAATCAATTATTGTAGATCACCTGACTATTTTTTTACCTAGAATAACACTTGCTTGAAAACTAGTGGTTTACAAAAGGAAAATGGACTGAAAACAGATATGATAGAGATGGATAGACATGATACAATAACATAGATGTCAACTTTAATGATCTTTTTATGTCTGCTATCAAGAAAAACCTTATTTTTTACATTGTTTATAACTAATTTTGTATTTTTTATAGTACTTGGTCATTGTGCATTCTGAGGAAACATCTGAATATATTTCTGTATTGTTCCATTCCAGGTCATGCTAGTGCAACAAGAATTCTGCATCAACTTAAACAAGGCGGAATCGAAGTTGGAAAAACAATTCGATTTGAGCTCAAACTGCAGCAATGCTTGCAGGATTTTAAATCAGATAATTCTCACTACAAATTGTGGTTGTCGAGATCGGATGCCTTGCGGACATGTCTACTGATTCATAATTCGGAATTTATTTTTCTTGCTAACTTTATTGTAGTTGGCGAATAGCGTTGCATCGAAGAAATATTTGTTGTAAATCCTGGTCATCAACCTGAAATGTGGAAGTCTATTGCTCACAACTTTTAATTTTCTTGTTGATGTTGAGAGTCCACAAGAAAATGAAGTTTTGATTGATGTCTTTGAAAATTTGCAAAGTTGTTGAATCTCCAAACTGGTTTTGGGACAATTTGGTTATTGTTATTACTTTCCATTTCTTTTATTTCTTTTATTTCTTTTCAGGTGTGTGCATGGCTCTTGTTGAACATCAAATTCAAATTAAGCAGGATGACTTCATGATCATAAATATAATTTTAATTAATGTTAATTAGGAAAGAAATAATACAAAACTTAAGAGCTATGCATGATTATAATAATATAATTTTATTCATTTATTCTCTTAATCACTTGATTATGGTTTTCAATTATGAACATTTGATTAAAGAGTCAGAAAAGGTAAAGAACTACACTCATGTCTTCATGATGTTGTCATTGTTCCAATATGATATTATATGATTCTAGTGCCACACTTGATCTAATAATAAATGTCATTGAGAAAATTTTCAAATTAATAAATGTTTGGTGGGTGACGTGAAGTGTTTTTTAAATTTGGACAAAGAATTTATTAATATTATTTTATACATTCCAATCACTTTTGTTTGTATATTCAATGCTCTCCCACTAAAAATTATTTACTGATTATAGATGAGGATGAATGAGTTTATAGGTGGAAATCATTTGGTAACATTTTCTTCTTTTTTTTTTTAAATTTAAAAAATTGATTCAATTATATAATTTCATAATTTTTTTTAAATACCAAGGTATTATTTATATGTCACATTATTTAATATGAAGAAGACATAAATATCCTCAAAACAAAAACATGTTTTTTTGTGAGTGTATGTCAAAATTTGGAATTTTTGTTGAAGTTTTATTAGTTTTCATATATTTTACACAATAAATTTCATTACCAATCACATCCCTTTCACTTATTTTTATTAACAAACAAATTATATCCTTTTCTTGCACATTTCATTTATCCTCTCTTTATGTTTTTTTTAAATCAAAATAAATCATCTAAAATATATTAAAAAAAAAATATCTATAAATCAATTACTTAAAAAGCAAAAAAATAAAAGTGAAAAATGATCCACGAACCCGATTCCGTAGTAATTATGATGGACCTAATATGTTTAGTTGAATAACTTTTAAAACATATGATATATGAATCTTTTAAGATAATTACTAATCTATCTCTAAATTATATAATAAATAAAAAATAAAATTTATAAATCATAGCTAAAAATGAGCCACATTTTGATTCCGTCATAATTACTATAGAACCGAGTCACTGGATTATTTTCCTACACAATATCACTACATCACTTTAAAAAATTGTAATTATATATAATGAAATGGGAAAATGAGAAATTTGCTTTTGACAAACAAGAAATTTGTTCTTGTTTACAGAGACAATGAGAATGATTAAAAGTTAAAAAGAAAAAAAAAAGTAGAGAATAAAAGAAATTTCCAAAGCTAAAGACACGAAAAACATTGGAAAAAAGCAAACTTGTGTTGGATAAAGAGAGAGAGAGAGAGAGAGAGTGAGAGAGAGAGAGAGAGAGAGAGAGAGAGAGAGTTCTTCGCTTTTTCTTCCGCTTTGGACTTTTGGAAGTCTGTAAAAATTGCGTCTTTTTATGGTATCATTTGCATCTCATTTGCCCACTTGTCAATCTTTTCTTCACTTCACTCCATTTACACTCTGTACAAATCTCTCAATTACCAGTGATTCACTGATTCGCTCTCTATAGATAGAGAGTATTATGGTGAGAAGCCATCGCCATTGGAGAGAGAGAGAGAGCAGAGTTTGGGGTTTGGTGTGGAGAGGATGGCGTGAGATGCACGTGAGTTCCGTGTTTGTGCGCCGATAGCTCCAATCTATTTTGTTTTGATCTTTTAAAGGCTGGAATTTGATTAAAGGTGTGATTTTTTATGATGCTTTTGCTGTCCTCTTCTCTCTTCTTGTGAGTTTCCACTTCCCCTTGTTCTCTTCTTATGTGTTTCTGATCTTCCTTTTGAGATCTTTGTTTGATTGATTGATGATTATGTGAATGATGTGAGCTTCGAGATTAATTTGGGATTTTGATGTGTTTTGTTTGTTGAATTTGTGTATGGTGTTTGTGGTTGTGGAATTGATGATCAAGGTGTGATTTTTGGGTTGTTTTCTTGTTTGGATTTGTTTGTGGTTGTTGAAGTGTGCCAGAACTTCATTGTTTTGGATCATCAGAGATTTTTGTGTGCCTTATCAACAGCTTTTAAATGCTTAGATTAGTTTTGATTATAGTTATCCACTTTCTCTTTTCTTACGAATTTCTGAGTTTATCTTCTGATTTTAAACAGAATTGAGATTATAAAGAGTGTTCTTTTTTTTAAATGATTTATCTACTGTGAATTCTTTTTGTTTGACTAATTTAAATTGGATTAGACTGATCTTAGGAAAAAATTTGGAGGCATCTATAAGAGAATCCTGTTCTTCCTCTATCTTGTTATGCACTTCCTGTTTTCATTTTCTTTTTTCCTTCCTTTTTAATGTCAGAAAAGATACAACTTGCAAGAGGTCTGATTGTTCATCATCCTGGATTTTTAGTTATCAATTGTTTTCTTTGTTTTCACTCCAAAACATTAGTCAAGAGTAATTTGTGAATACATTAGTTGTTCGTTTCTTTTGGAATACTTCTCATGCTTTTAGTATGTATTGAGAGGTTAAGAATTGCCTTTGAAGTATTTTTTCAATGGCGTGAAATCTTTTCTTTGTTCAGAGCATTGTATTGGACATTAACAATCTGAGAAGCATGGCTGTCTCCGGCGATCCGAAGAGTCAAGGTGAGCTGAGAAGTTTCGACAATTCTGATGAACTTGCTACCAATTTAGCTGAATACATTGCACAATTATCGGATATCTCGGTCAAGGATAGAGGAGTTTTCACCATTGCTTTATCTGGAGGATGTCTCATCAATTTGATGGGGTAAATAAAATTGTTGTAGCTTTCTTTGTTCAGCATTCTTTTAGCTTATAAATTACTAGGTTCAAGTTGAATGTTTATTTATTTATTTGTTTTTGGAAGCAGGAAACTTTGCGAAGCGCCGTATAGCAAGACTGTTGATTGGACAAAATGGTATGTGTTTTGGGCCGATGAACGTGCCGTCTCGAAGAATCATGTAGATAGTAATTATAAGCTTGCAAAAGATGGATTTCTATCCAAGGTATACTAATCTTTTATATCTTTATTTCGTTCTAGTGAGCATTTTCGAATCATGAATTTCGAGAATCAGCTTCTGCTTGCACTTTAAATTATTGAAGCATCGCCTTGTTTTATGTTCTCAAATTGTTAAGCTTTAGAATAGACCTGTATGAGAACCTTATGGTCCCATCGATAGATTTCTTCCCATGTTCTTTATTCTTCTACTTTTCTTTTTCTGTATTTGATAGACCAGTTGGTAGTGGTGCATCCTGTTGTCAACATTGGTCGTAATTCGTAAAGATTTCTCTATAGTTTGTAATAATATATGGATGATGAGGAATTTTTAAATAATTGAAGATCTAAATAAGTATGATTAGATTCGGCGAAGATTGGTAAACAGGGCTATCATCTTTCTATTACCGACTGTATTACTGCAAACATTATTCATCTAGAGAAATGAACATGTAAAAGAATTATGTAGAAGAGAGGAATTCATGAGTTTGAATGAAATATGAAACTCTTAAATCTAGATGCAAACTAACGCATAATCATGGAGCTTCGAAACATAAGTGCTGATAATCAGGAGAGAATTTGGTTTGGGCCTTTTGTGTATCGACAATCGATAAGTATCAATTGATGAAGAGAATAATAAGCTGATGATAGGAATTACAAGCAGTAAAAATTATCTGAATTGATAATGAACAGGCTGCCATTTTTCCAGTTAATCTATTGTTTTTTCAAGGTTCATTGGCCACATAATTTCTCTGATCGATGAAATTACGATGAAATTAGGAAGAACAAAGTTTGGCTTCTGCATAAGAAATAAAGATCGGCAGAGCATAAGTGAATACAGTAACTATGAGAAGCATTAGAAAAAGATTGAGCAATCAAAGTATGTAACACTAAATAATGACTCACTAATTCTTCGAATATAGAGCATTTAAACATGCTTCAAGTGATCATTTTCATACATTATAGTTCTTACTTGCATGTGAATTGTGAATCTAGGTGCCAGTTCTCAACAGCCACATCTACTCAATCAATGACAATGCAACAACTGAAGATGCAGCAGAAGAGTACGAATTCACAATCCGGCAGCTGGTGAAGGTGCGGACAATCGATGTCTCAGCAATCAGTGACTGTCCGAAGTTCGATCTCATCCTGCTCTGTGTGGGTGAGGACGGTCACATTGCTTCGCTCTTCCCCGGCCACCCTGCATTGGAGGACAAGGATAACTGGGTCACATTCATTACTGACTCTCCAGTGCCACCACCGGAGAGGATCACATTCACTCTCCCTGTGATCAACTCAGCCTCGAACGTAGCCTTGGTGGTTGCCGGAGAGGAGAACAAGGCCAATGCATTGAGCATCATCTTCTCTGACGAAAATGATGAAATAGATGTATTGTCTTTGCCTGCTCAAATGATAAGACCGACGGACGGGGAGTTGGTGTGGTTTGTGGCAAAGGGTGTTAGTTCAGAGCCGGATGGTAGTAACTCCGGTCATGGTTGTCTGCCGTGACTGAGGACAAAGTCTTGCTTATGCCGGGTGTATCACGCAGATACAAATCGATATTGTACCATTGATATGTTATATGGTTTTGGTACACTACATGCGGTGTAGGCTAGAATTTTCAATGATCGGAGCCGATGTTTTTCGAGGTTTTCTAATTTACTGAGAGTGAGAATAGGCTTTATGGTTGATGAAATTTCAATACTACTCTTTGCAAGGCTTGAATATATTTTTAAATTGTATTTCTTTATATATGTTTATGTATATATATATATATATATATATATATATATATATAAAGAAATGGTAATTTAGGGACGTCCTTAGATTATTGTTTTCTAGGACTGGTCTTTTATAGCAGTTGAATCACTATTTAACAGTTGTTTGTTTATTATATAAGTATTTTATATTATTTTACTGTTTATGATTACGGTGTAGAATGCGTTTTGTATTGTTTATGATGATTATAGCCGTCCGATTTACTGTAAATGTCTCTCGATTATCGGTCCTCTTGCATATATATATATATATATATATATATGTATATATATATATATAGGGAAAACGTTATCAGGGACGTCCTCAGATTTCAAATCTAGGGATGTTTTTAAATCTAGCCAGTTGAATCATCATCAGATGGTTGATTGATTATATAAACATCTGTCTGCCTTTTTTACGTGATCACTGATCATGCATGACATCTGTGAACGCGAGTTTCTATCTGTTCGTAATGAGTAAGAGCGATCGATTTTTCAGTCGAGCATGTCTTACTAGACGTCTACTAGATTTGAAATCTGAGGGACGTCACTAGATGATAGGTTACTACATATATATATATATATATATTACAGAAGATAAGAGGTCCACTTCTTACTTAGTATTATTGGTCAATAATAATAATTGGAACATTGTTACAAATATATTAATTAATTATTATGCATTTATACGCTTGCAAAGCCATATAATTATGTATGTATCTTTATAATTTTTTTATCTTAAATTTCTATTATTTTTATACTAATAAGCAAGATGAAAAACATCACCCAATAAGCATAACATATAATCTATTTTATTAATATTTACATATATATTATTTAAGAGTCTTAATTTTTATTAGAATTATATATTCATAAAAAAAAATTATATTGAAGGTTGGTGCACCATCACACACGTTGTATATTAATAGACTTATAGCTGGATCACTGCTGTTCGTCATAAGACTACTTGTAAGTTTGAATGGTTTTTTTTTTAATTAATTATAAAAATCAATTCATAATAAGTATTTATTTTCAACCACTCATATAAAACTTTATTTTAATCATGATCATTGTCACATCTAGATAAAAAGGAAACAAAAAAAAAGAAATTATAAATATAAATTATAAATAGATTTTAGGAAGAGTGATAGCCAAAGACCACCAACAAAGGATAGAGACACATAAATAAATAAATAAATAATTAATTAATTAAATAAATAAAAATGTATATTGTTTTGGATTCTTTTTATTATTTATTTATTTATTTATTTTGATAAAAATGAAAAGCATGAAGTTCTCACCGACATCTCAATATGCCAAACTTTCATTGTCGGTCTAGAGCATATATCTAGTTGTTGTACCAAAAGTGGGCCAACTTCATGCCAAATTTACACCTTTGCCATTTACTTTTTATTTTATTTTTAAAGACATAACCAACTATAGTCCTATTTAGCATAAAATTTTCCCTAGATTTTCTTTTTTTTATTTAGAAGTAAATAATATATATAGTTAAGTGAAAAGGGATTTTGGTAATTTTAAACCTATCTCATGAATAATTTATTTTTAATAAATCAACTCTAAAACATTTATCTTAATATAGTTAGATTTTCCTTCTATTTTTAGAATTAAATAAAAAAACATTATAATTAAAAAAGAAAAAGAAAAAGGGTATTTTGGGAATTTAAAACCAAATGATATTTGGATTTATATAGTCAAATTTACATTTTTTTTATTTAACAATATATATATATATATATAATTAAGAAAAATAAAAGGGTATTTTGGGAATTTTAAGTCACTAATCTCATGAACTGAGACAGTCTATAAACATACTATTAAACTTTAATACTTTGTATTTCAATTGCGCACTGTCTCCACTTCACATGTGAAAAGGAGCTCTCTTTCTCTCTCTCTAGGCTTCATCTCTCTCTCTCTTTGCATTGCGGTGGAGCTCAGATCCAAGGCTGTCATCTTGCTTAATCTAAGCAATGAAGATGGATCAGAGTTTATCTTCATCTACAGCATGGAGATCTACCGGAAAGTTGGGATCTTTGGCAATCTTTGCTGTGTTTTTCCTCATTGCCAATCTGAACTCAGTGGGTGAGTTCGTGGTAGCTTGTTTGTGGATTTATTCATCGCCATTGATCCAAAATTTGATCTTTTATTTGTTTTGGTTGTTGCTTGGTTTTGGGATTTTTGGTTGTTTTGGGATTAATGGAATCGCTGTCTTTGGTGTTGATGAATTCGTTTTGAGCTAGAAATTTTTTGTTGGTTTTTAGGGATCTGTGGTTTGATTGATGAATGGTTGTGTTTTTGTTCTTCTAGGCTGCACTTGTTTTTCAAAATTTGATGTCCTTATTGATATTCTGGCTTGGATCATCAAAGATTTTGTTTGTGAATGAATATATTGTTTGCATGACTGGAAGATGTTACAATTTTGATATTCAGAGCTAGGATTAGAATGGAGAAGAGTTTGCCCTCAATCCATTGATTTGAATCTTAAAATTATGGGAGTTTTAGATGATGGAATCAGTCTGGTATAGATTCATAAAAGATGATACTTTGGATTGGTGCTTAATTCCATAAAGGATGAAACTTGATAGTTATTGCATTGTTTCCGATTAGATTCTCTGAATGTTTCTAATTTTCTATTAGCAGGATCAGTTTCTAAATCGATTATCAAATATCTTGGAAGGGAATTGTGTTTCTGAGGTGGCTTTCTCTTTGCATTTGCAGAGGCTTATGATTCACTTGATCCAAATGGGAACATAACAATCAAATGGGATATCATGCAGTGGACTCCTGATGGATATGTTGTAAGTGCATAATACTAAGGATAACACTGAGGAAATGATGTATAAGTTATAGTTTTCATATCTATTAATGTGCTTTAGCTGATGACTAACTAAAGATTTTTGTAATGATGTTTTTCAGGCTGTTGTTACCATGTTCAATTTTCAGCAATATCGACATATCCAAACACCAGGATGGACTCTAGGATGGACATGGGCAAAGAAGGAAGTCATCTGGTCCATGGTTGGGGCTCAAACTACCGAGCAGGGAGATTGCTCGAAATATAAAGCAAACATCCCACATTGTTGTAAGAAGGACCCTTCGGTTGTCGACCTACTGCCGGGAACTCCATATAACATGCAAATTGCTAATTGCTGCAAAGGAGGAGTAATCAACTCATGGGTTCAAGATCCGGCCAATGCTGCAGCCTCATTCCAGGTTAGTGTCGGTGCTGCTGGAACCACCAACAAGACAGTCCGTGTGCCCAAAAACTTCACACTCAAAGCTCCGGGTCCTGGGTATACATGTGGAATTGCGAAGGTTGGGAAACCGACTAAATTCACAACAGCAGATGGAAGGAGGACAACCCAAGCTTTGAGTAAGTTTCTAGAGATTAAAAGATTTGATGCTTATGTTATTGAATGCATCTTTTTTCCTTAATATATTCATCCTTTTGCAGTGAGCTGGAATGTTACCTGTACATATTCCCAATTCCTCGCCCTGAAAACCCCGACATGTTGTGTATCCCTATCGTCTTTCTACAATGACACAATTGTCAACTGCCCAACATGCACATGCGGTTGCCAAAATAATATAACTCAACCAGGAAGCTGTGTGGAGTGAGTTTTCCATTACTCATATTCTCCAATCTTTATTTTGTGCTGTCTGTATTTTTTGGAGCTGATCTCCTATATTCTATAATAACAGGGGAGATTCGCCATATTTAGCTTCTGCGATCAATGGCCCCGGAAAGTCCACCTATGCGCCTTTGGTACAATGCACTTCTCATATGTGCCCGATAAGAGTCCATTGGCATGTCAAACTCAATTACAAGGAATATTGGCGGGTGAAGATCACAATAACCAATTTCAATTACCGGATGAACTACACACAGTGGAACTTGGTTGTCCAGCACCCTAACTTTGACAACCTTACTCAAATCTTCAGCTTCAACTATAAATCATTAACTCCCTATCAAGCTATAAGTAAGTAATATCTAGATGGGGTTTTCCTTTAATGTTCTATTTGTGTTGCATGACTAACAAATCATCCTTTGCTTTTCTAGATGATACTGCAATGTTATGGGGAGTCAAGTATTACAACGATTTGCTCATGGAAGCTGGACCTTATGGCAATGCACAATCAGAGCTTCTATTCCAGAAAGACCAATCGACTTTCACTTTCGATAAAGGGTGGGCCTTTCCAAGACGTGTATATTTCAACGGTGACAATTGCGTCATGCCGCCTCCTGATGCTTATCCTTGGCTACCAAATTCTACTCCTCTCTCGATGACCCCCTTGCTTCTTCCTACCATACTCTTTTGGGCAGTTTTGGGATGTCTGCTGTCTTATGTCTAATAGAAGGTGGTGAATTCTCTGAAAATTTTGAGTTTGGTGATGTCAACAAGAATTTACAAACGCCTCAGGAAACTGTTTTGTTTTCTCAAGCTCATTGATGCATCTTGTAAGTTATGATCAGACTTCTTCCTACTAAAGCAGGTGTGTTGTACCCAAACTCATACAAGGATGTATTCACTATGATCTTCTACATGTTGTTGATCTGAAATTAGTGTCATTTAAGTGCTTCTCTAGTTTTGTTGTATTCTATTGTATTGTCATTATGTTTATCTTAAAGTGTAGCTTCGTGGATATGTTAATGCCCTTGTAATAAGATTCTGAAATAGAAATGCTTGCAGTTGTTATACCATTCATGTGTCATTGTTTTTTCTTCTTCTTCTTCTGGGGGTTTGGCTATAAGAAACAAATGACTAATGATAAACGTTCTTACACTTCGGCAAACATAGATAACGGCTTGAAGTATTGAATAACTCAAAGTGTTACACCAAGAATTCACTTATCTACATAGTCAAAAATTTCAAAGTAGTATCTTTGCTGATAAAGCTTCTTACCACATAACCATGAGAGCCAACAAGAATGCAGAGATGAGGAATGAAGGTAACGCGGTTTGAGCTCGCAGAGTGGCAGCATTAGGCAGGTAAGGGTATGAATCTGGTGGTGGTAGCATGCACTCATCTCCATTGAAGTATACCTTCCGAGGAAAAGCCCATCCTTGCTTGAAGGTGAAGGTATTTGGATCCTTCCTGAGCAGCACCTCCGATTGCACGTTCCCGAATGGTCCTGCCTCCATGAGTAAGTCATTGTAGTACTTCATTCCATAGAACATGCCCGTGTCATCTGCAATGTGTTGTATTCTAGTTCATGCCTTCAATTTTGTGAAAACTTTACTCAAATTTGTGAATGAACTTACTGATGGATTGATACGGAATAAGAGGCTTGTAATCAAAACTGAAGACTTCGGTGACATTGTTGAGATTGGGATGCTGAGCCACCAGTGTCCATTGTGTGTAATTCAACCTGTAGTTGAAGTTGGTGACAGCGATCTTGGCACGCCAGTAGTCCTTGTAGTTAAGCTTGACATGCCAATGTACTCGAATTGGACACATGTGGCGAGTGCATTGCAGCAGCGGTGCGTTGTCCTTCCTTGGCGTATTGATTCCCACTGTGCTCAGCAGGTTCGAGTCGCTACTGCAATGATAAATCATCCGCCAATCCGTCATCGATCTATTATTTTCGTAAACAAATGCATGCAAATTCTAATTGTTTGAGGCTATACCTGATGCAATTCTTGTGCTGGCAGCCACAGGCACAGGAGGGACAAGGGGTGATGGTCTCGTTGTAGAAAGATGAGAAGGAAACACAGCAGCTTGGATTCTTAGAAGCCAAGAATTGTGAGTATGTGCATGTTACATTCCAGGTCACTGCAATCAGATAATTGTATCAGAAGTTAAGAACTCAAGAATTCACTGAAGAAACAGAATTATGAGAAGTTGAGAACATAATGAAAGGCTTACTAAGAGCTTGTGTTTTCCGGCGATGATCAGGTGTGAAGAAAGTGGTGGATGGGACGATCTTAGCTGGCCCACAAGTATAACCAGGGCCAGGACCGAGCAGGGTGAAGTTCTTTGGTAGCTTGACAGTCTTGTTCGTTGTGCCAGCAAGACCAACACTAACCTGAAAGCCTGAGACTGAACCCGCAGGATCGGTGCCATAAGCTGCCACCACCCCTCCCTTGCAGCAATTCTGAAACTGCTGGTTATAGGGGACTCCGGGCAACAGATCAACGATTGTTGGAGTTCTCTTGCAGCAATGCGGAATATTACCTTTAAACTTGGAACAATCTCCTTGCTCAGTAGCCTGCGCGCCAACCATCGACCAGATGACCTCTTTCTTTGCCCAGGTCCAGCCTAATTGCCATCCCGGGCTCATGATATGCCGATACATTTGGAAGTTGTTCATCGTCACTGCAGCCTACCATCATTTCCGAGTTACAAATGTAAATTTTTTCTCGAAGATTCAAAGACATCAATGGAGAAAAACACTCACCACATAACCATCTGCAGTCCAAGACATTACATCCCACTTGAGTGTAATGTTTCCATTTGGATCCAATGGATCATAAGCCACTGTGTTCATTCCAAATCATCAGAAATGTTGCAGAAAAAGAAAATAATCAAAATCATCAGAAAGAAGAAGAAGAACCTGCATGAAAGAACATCAAAGAAACCAAGAAAACACAGAGAATGAATCCATTGTTCATCAGAGTGGCCATGATTCATCAACAGAAAATCACCAACAAGGTTCTGCAATGGCAGAGAAGCAGTGAATGAGTTGTGGATCTTAAAGAAGAAACCAGTGATGCCTCACCAACTTGTTGTTGTGCTGCCACCTTCCACAATATACAACTCTCCATCATACTCTGCTTCTCTGAATTTCTTCAATACTAATTCTTGTATTCTGAAGCAATGTGGTTGGTGGGAAGAGAGAAAGGGACGCGGGAAATTTGAATATAACTTCCCAACGGTCACCAGAGTTGTTGAAATGGACTTTTGAACATCAATCAACTAAAATGCAGCCTTCCTTCAGATTTTTTTCCCCTTTTTTTTTTTCTGATAATTCTCCATTTCTTATATATGAAATTCAACTACATAGTTTTTTTTTTTTTGTTTATTTTATCTATTATAAGTTATGAATGTGAGTTAAGGAAGTAAGCTGTCTCTATCTGAAGATTGCTTGTCAACTGAGATCATATGCTTTGAAATATTCCCAAACTTTTATTATCAGCTTCATCCAGCCTGGTTTTCTGGTGTTGGTGTTGTTCTATCCTCTTGATTCTCTATTGAAATATCTATTATTATAGCAAAGTGAGTGTTTATATATTTTAAATCAGCATCCATATTTTAGAAAGAAGTCGAACTCTTGATCTCTCGCATCGGAATTGATGACACTATCACTCGCTGTAGTGATGGTAAAATAAGTTTTTAGTTGTTAAGAATTTTTTTCTTCTTTTTGATTTAATAAATAGATTGTTTAAAATCCGGTATTATCAGGAATTTGGACTTTCATGAATTTTTTTTGGTTATATTGTCAATTTTTATTGTTGATATGTAACATTATACTTATATGGTATATAATGTACCATTTATTATGCAATTTCATTGTTAAATTTTTATTTAAATTATTAATTTGGCAAAAAAAATTTAAAATAAAAAAATTAAAGTCACATGATAAACACTAAACCCAATGATCCATGTTAGTAATTAAAATGATATAATTTTGGATATCAACTTAAACATATTCTTTTTGTTAATTTTTTAAAAATCCTTAATAGAGCTAAAGAATTATATATATATATATATATATATATATGAAAATATTCAAGAAAAAGTATGAGAAAAAAATCTCCTAAAAATAATTATGGGGATGAAAGAAATAAAAAAAAACAAGAGAAAAAAAAATCTAAACACAGGGAAACAAAATATGAAAAAATTAATTAATTAAAAAATTAAAAATTAATTAAAAATCAAAATTTTTTATTTTCGCCAAAAAAATATCTTTAAAAAAAAAAAAAATTCCCTTTTGTGTCATGAATGGAAGCTGCACCAGTCTACTTCTCTTTCTCTATATCACTCTCTAAAATGGTTTTTCTACAGACTTTGTTTCTACTCATCCTTTCTCTGGATTTTCATGGAGTTGCAGCTTCTTGCTCTAATGGAAAATGCAAAGTTTGCATCTTTTTAATGTATCAGTCTTTTCATGCTTCAATTTCATAGTTTTGAACTCATTCTCTTTTCTCTGGTTCAGCTTCTTGATGAGTGTTCAACAAACAAAGATTGTGCTGCTGGTTTGTACTGCTTCTCCTGCTCATTTGGTTTCTCAGGCTCTCGCTGCATCCGTTCCTCAGTTTCAAACCCATTCAAGCTTCTGGTACTCTTCTTCTTCTTTACTGTCAGTGTTATTGATAAAAAGGTTGAAACTTTAATGGCTACATCATCACTTGGTCCACCATTTGTGAATCTATATTAATATTCTTCAGATTGATTTTTATATTAGTACTAATTTGTGGAAGACTTTGCTGCGTTGTTTTATCAGAATAACTCATTGCCATTCAACAGCTATGCTTATCTCACAACACACAACTCTTATGCCATTGATAATGAGCCATCTCATACCCCGTTTCCGCGTATTACCTTCTCAAACCAAGAGGATTCTGTTACTGAGCAGCTGAATGTAAAACAAAAAGAAAATCTCTAACTGTTGTGTTTTAATGTTTGCTGATTTTGCTTTTCTAGTGTTTGATTTAACTTGGTTTATTTTCCAATGTTTAGAATGGGTGCTAGAGCCTTGATGTTGGATGCTTATGACTTTGATGGGGATGTATGGTTCTGCCATTCATTTGGAGGGATATGCTTTGAGATTACTGCATTTGTGAGTGTAAATTGTTGATCTTCTTCCGATTTAATAATGGCTAACAAGAGTCTGATAGCATTTTAAAAAATGCAGAGTGCGGCAATAGATACTATGAGGGAGATTGAAACCTTCTTGTCAATGAATCCAACTGAAATAGTCACATTGATACTAGAAGATTATGTTCAAGCTCCAAATGGATTGACTAAAGTTTTTAATGAATCTGGGTTGTTGAATTACTGGTTTCCGGTTTCAGAAATGCCTAGAAATGGTGAGGACTGGCCTCTGATTAGTGATATGGTTGCTAAGAATCACCGTCTAATTGTCTTCACTTCTATGGCTTCGAAACAAGAGACAGAAGGCATTGCTTATCAGTGGAATTACATGGTTGAAAACCAATGTAAGAGAATAAAATTTCTTTAAAATTGTGTTGTTTTGATGGGTAAACATACTGTGACCAATTTGCAGATGGCAATGGTGGAATGTACTCTGGATTGTGCTCTAACCGTGTCGAATCTGCGCCTTTAAATGATAAGAACAAGTCTCTTGTTTTTATTAATTACTTTCCGACATTACCCAATAACTATGAGGCATGCGAGCAGAACTCGGCAGAGCTCATGAACATGCTCCAAACATGTTACCACAAAGCCGGAAACCGGTGGGCGAATTTCCTGGCTGTTGATTTCTATAAGGTACTCTACTTGCTTTAATGTTTTCTATACAATTGAATTTGTAACAATCTAGAAATTATGCAGAGAAGTAATGGGGGAGGAGCATTTCAAGCAACAGATATGGTTAATGGCAAACACTTGTGTGGTTGTGATGACATTCATACATGTCTGGTAATGAGAATTTATACTGTATTATGAACTCTTTGAAGTCAATCAATATCTGATTTTCTTTTTCTATATTTGTTTTTTCAGCCTAACTCTACATCTAGAGCTTGCACAGCTATGAGATCAAATGGAAGGAAGTTCTTCATATATGAGAAGTAATCAGTTAGGAGATCATTCATACAATTTGCAGAAATCTTAGTGCTAATCAGTCCATTTCTGACAGAAAGAACTGTTTATAATTAACAGAATTCTTGATCCAAATTTGGATTTTTTTTTTATTTTTTTTTATTCATATCTAATTTAGAGTGGTAATCAGGTAAGCAATTTGACAAAACGATCAAACACTTGATTTAGTTCAAATTTTGGCTCTGTTTCAGTTGACAGTGCTTGGGTACTTGCACAATGTCCAGGTGGGTGACCATGTTCCAACTCACATGCTTCCAAGTTTCATTATTGAGAGGCTTTTTCTATCCTTGCTTATCTACTTTTGTGCTGCATGCACTCATTTAATATTATATATAAGTAGTATATCTTTCTTATCATGCATTGCATGCAAAAGATTCTGCAAATATTCACTCATGCATGAACACAATATATATGTGAATTGTCTCCCGCTGAATTGTTGGGAAGTTCAGAAGGATGATAATGGTGTGGCAGTGGTGGTGATTGTTCTTGGTCTAGGACTTGGTTGTTGGCTTCTTTGCAGTGCCTTGTTGAGATTGAAGGGACTCCCTCCAGGCACTATGGGATTGCCTTTGTTTGGTGAGACCTCTGAGTTCTTGAGAGGTGGTCCTAGTTTTCATGAAAAACCAGAGAGCCAGGTGGGATTCATGTTGCCAAAAACCATGCATTCATGTATGTACACTTCTACACTTTATTGTTATCAGCTTTTTGGATATGTCAACAGACATGGGAGTTTGTTTAAGACACACATATTAGGATGTCCTACAGTTGTGTCCATGGATGCAGAGCTCAACCAGTTACTCATGAATGAAGGGAAAGGACTTGTTCCAGGGACCCTCAATCCATGAACACAACGTTTCTGCTGTTCATGGTTCACTTTCACAAGACCATGAGGACTGCCTTTCTTGGCCTAATCAACAATTCAGTGATTTGATACCAATTGTTGCTAAAGATCGATGAATCCATGAGAGCACGTCTTATTAATTGGAATGATAAAGTCATTGATATTCAAGAGAAAATCCAAAGAGGTTGTCTCAAGCTTCTTTGAAATGCATTCTAGTTCTTTGAAGTTTAATTATTACAACTTCCTTTTTCCATTTTCATTTCAGATGTGGCTGATTTCAATCCTGATACTCATTGCTCCTAGTGAGACAATGAAGATGACACAAAGCCAAAGTCAAACAGATGAACAGATCATCAATCTGCTTATCACTCTCATCTACTCGGGCTTCGAAACAGTTTCTACAAACCTCTATGATGGCCGTAAAATTATCAAGCAATCATCCAAAAGTACTAGAAGAGCTTAAGGTACTACACTACTGCTAATCACTCACTCATCTCATCTTATGTTTAATCTATATTTTGCTTGTTTACTCTTCTCTAATGAAAGAAATTCTCCAAGTTTTAGAATGAGCATTTGGAAATCAGAAAAAGAAAGTTGGCTGAAGATGCCATTTGATTGGAATGACTACAAATCTTCACTTGAGTGGTATGTTAATGTATTGAGAGAATATTAATTCTGTTAATCTATATCTGTAAATCACTTAATTTATTCTGATTGTAGGTAATCTTTGAAATTTCCAAGAATTGCTATATATATATATATCTGAATGTTTGTAAAAAATCATTGTTAAGTTTGATCTGAAATGCTTAAATTGTTTATATTAACCAGGTTTCACAATTCCGAAGGGTGGAAAATCTACAAATACACAAGAGAAACAAACTATTTTATCCTGAACCTCTGAGTTTCAATCCATGGAGATGGCTGGTGAGTATCATGTTATAAAAACATGAAACAAACACTAACTTTTCAGTAATCAAGATGTGATTTATCACAAATGCAGGATGGAAATCTTGAGTTTAATCAATACTTCGGTTTTGGTGACTGTGCTCTGTTATATGTCCAGGAAAGGAAATTGGAATTGCAACCATTACTGCTTTTCTGCATTATTTTTGTTACTAGATTCAGGTATTATTCCTTAAAAAAATTCATCAAAAATTAATATTATCGCTCTGAATTTGATTGAATGAATGTTCATGTTGTAGATGGGAAGAAGTTGGAGTGAATGAGATACTGAAATTTCCAATAGTTGAAGCTCCAAATGGAGTGCATATCAAAGTTTGGAGTTACTTCAAATTAGCATGAATCCAGAGAAATCATAGATTTGATTTATGGCCAAGAACCACCTTGATGTTTAATCTTTTTTTCATTCTTGGAATAAATTAAAATTTAAAGTATTTGATATTTTATCTTCTTGGAGAGTTTATACGGGAATCCTGATGTGAATGAAATTAAAAAAAGATCGCCAAAAAGATTCATAACCCAGTAGCATTGACTCTATTGGGACATGCTGTGGAGTATTTAAAAGGTTTCGAGGTCCAATTCCGCAGGACACAGTATTGATAATGAGTCCCTAATTATGGGTTCAGGCTTACAACCCGAACCCACATTACCATGTGAGAGCGGATAGATTGGATGCTCAAGTCTTGGCCCGTGCATATGCCCCTAGCAACACTTGCCGTATTTGTAATAATAATAATAATAATAATAATAATAATAATAAAAGAAGGACAATCATAAGTTTGTGATAGATAGTATTAAAAATTGTCAAGAAACTAGTTAGACTTTTTTTGTTTTCATCATGAGTGTTTATAGACTTTTTTTTTAAAATAAGTTAAATTATAATTTTTATTTTAATGAATGTAAAACTAAGTAAAATCAGTGGACCTCGCACATGTTTTCCATGAATATAAATAATTGATTTCTAAACAAGATACAAACATGAAAAAAATAGAATAAAATAAAGAAACTAATAACTAATAAGTACTAATCCAACCTCAAACATTCATTGCAATAATTAAAGAAGTCATGCACCACAACAAAAAGAAAGAAAAAAAAACAGGTGGAACTAAACCTAATTTGTCAAAGTTCCAGCCTAATTTGCATGTCCTCATCAACAAAACAAAACCCTTACTTCGTATCCACCAATCCATCATTTATGCATATTTATTTTTTTAAAAATAAATAAAATAAATAACCCACTAAATTATATTTTAATAAAAACAATTGCAAAATTAACAAAATACATAATATATAATAAAATTTATCAATGTAACAATCATTAATGACTAAATGAACAAATATAAAATAGCAGACTTTTAATCTAATGTCATTTTTTTTCTACAGATGACCGAAACATAATCGGTGTTGTTTCATAGAAATAAAAGAAAGTATTAATAGGATCAAGTCTTCAAATAAATATTTATTATCATCATCATCGGGTCATGATTAGACCTGTTCAAGAGCTCGGGCTATCCGTCCAAATCCGAAGGCTCGATTGAAAAATGAGAGAGTTTGGACAAATATATAAGGCCCGATGTCCGGCCTTGGATAAAAAAAGAAGCCAATTTTAAAAATGGGCCGGATTTGATTTTCATTGGTAAAAACCCTACTCGGCCCGACTCGATCTGAATTATAAAATATATTTGTTAATTAAGTTTTGTATAAACTTATATAATATATATTTATTGTTGATTGTCATTGATTATAATGGTTTGAATTTTATTGTTGTAATTGTATAAATATTTGCATTTGGTATTTTAATTTTTAAGTGTTTTGTTGAATAATATTTGGTGATATTGACATATTAATATTATTGTTAAGCTTTTTTTATAACTTATATATTATTTGATGAAAACCTTATTTGGGCGGGCTTGGGTGGGCCTTAGGTAGAGGTCATTAAATCTGAGATGCAGTGTTTCAAAACCCGATGTTGTTAAAAGCTTTCAGATTTTAGAATTACTGATCAAAATCCAGGCCCAAATGTACGACATGAGTCTAATCATGATCAACATCATCATTTGTTTGTTATAATATTAATTTTATTGATCAATATATAAAAATTATAAAAAAATTAAATATGTTTCAAATTTATTGATTAAAACATTAATAGAAATTAAAGAAAAGGAGAGAGAGAAAAGTTTGAAAGTTGAAAAGTTTGGCAGACGTAAACTTGAGGGAGTCCAACTGGCAGTTTGCATGTTCTTGAGAAGATGATGCTTTTCATGGGCCCATTTGCACTTCACGTCCAGCTTGAAGATTCCACCACCTTTTCCAATACACCATACCACTACATTTCAACAACACCTTGACTTTTATATATATATATATATTCGACCATAAAATAATATTATTTATATTCTACAAAATTAGATCAAATTCATTAAATACATTTACTTATGGTTTGAATGTTTATAACTAAAAGAGAATGATTTTTTGTTTTACTGGCACAAAAATTTTTTTTGCAAAAAATTAGTATTTTTATTAAAGAGATAAGTTTAAGTTTTAATTCATTGAGAATAAAACATTAACTTCATTAATGTGTATGTTTTTGTCGTGATTTATCAAATTTTAAAAAAATAATAATAAAAAACAAATTTAAATAATTTAATATATAATTTATGAATTATTTATGTGTTGAAAAAAAATTAAACCATAAGAAGTTATTGTAGTTATTTTACCTTTTAATGCAACCCATACCAAAATGAGGGAAAACAGTGAATTTTACAAAAAATGCATTAATATTTTTAAAAATATATAAGAATTTTAATAAATTAAAATATAAAAAAGAATGAATAATAAAGAACAATAGTAGCATGACTCAATTAAAAAATTAATTTACGAAACAACATCCCTATTCACTGTGATTTGGTTCCCAGATCAGATCTAAACCAAATACTTTTCATATTAAGAAGCAATTGACCAAAAAAATCATGAACCCTAACCCTAATTTCAGCCCTAAAATTATAATAAACTAATCTAAAGATTAAACCGGCTCGTTTTTGAGTGAACCCAACCGAACCGAACCGAACCAACTGTCAAGACATCCCGAACCGAGCCGGCGCGTTCAACGTGGCGACCTCATGCAGCTCACGTGATCTTTCCCAACTCACGCTTTTAGATCCGCGCTCCAAAGTACGGGTACGTCACCCACCGTCCGATCAATCAACAGTTTCTCTCTGGATCTCGTTGAAGAAACCGTGCGTTGTAATAATCCCGGTCTTTAAGGCGATGTTTCGGTCCAAATGGGAAACGCTTCTCGCCGATAAGCTCACCGCCGGTGAGTTTACTCCCATCTTTACCATCCCCTCTTATCCATTAAAATAAATAAATAAATAAATAAGATCATTTTAAAAAAAAAGTCCAATTAATTTCCTTTCATACTCCAAAAAAAAATTATTACATATATTTAATATATCCAAAATCAAAATTAAAAAGATGGTAAAAAGATTTATCTACAAAAATAGATAAATATAAGCAATAGCTATAGAGAGAAAATTAATAGTGGATTGGACATTTTTAAAAAAATTATATATGTAATTAATTAAATTTTCGGAAATAAAAAGAAAAAGGAATGTTTCGACATGGGGAACGCGATTCTCAAAAGTGGAGGGAACAGAGCTACAAGGGTCACACAAACGTCGGTGATTCTGAGGTTTGAAAATTAATAGAGAATTCAGAATTGGACATTTTTAAAAAGTATATATATAATTAATTAAATTTTCGGAATTTTTTTTTTTAAAAAAAGAAGCAATATTTTTACATGGGAAACGCGATTTTCAAGAGTGGGGGAAACGGGCTTACAAGGGCCACACAAACATCGGTGACTCTGAGGTTTGAACGGGTCGGTCGACTCGTTCTAACACGGTGGACCCTGCACGTGATGACACGTGCCGAGCCTTTGCTATATATACCCTTCCATTTCTTATTTCCACTCCATAGATAGATCTCTGAAAACTCTCACCTTTTCTTCTCTATAGCTCCATCTCTTCTTCTTCTTCTTCTTCGCTCTTAGATCTCGCGGAGCTTGTCGGCAATGGCGTCGTCGGTTCCTAGCACGCCGCTTCTGAAGGATGAGCTCGATATCGTTATCCCCACAATCAGGAACCTTGACTTCCTTGAGATGTGGAGGCCTTACTTTCAGCCCTACCACTTGATCATCGTCCAGGATGGAGATCCTTCCAGGACTATCAAGGTTCCTGATGGTTTTGATTACGAGCTCTACAATCGCAACGATATCAACCGCATCCTTGGCCCTAAGGCCTCCTGCATCTCCTTTAAGGACTCTGCTTGCCGGTGCTTCGGGTACATGGTGTCTAAGAAGAAGTATATCTTTACCATTGACGATGACTGCTTCGTAAGTCTCTGATCTATGCTTTTTTTCATTTGTGAATTTTTTATTTTTTTTCTTGGTTTTGGGGGAATTTTGGTGGAAAGATCGGGAGAAAGGTGAAATTTTGGGGAATTTTCGTTCTGCTGGTTTGGAAAAGAAAGATCGTCTTTTGTGGGAGATTTTTATTTTTTATTTTGTTGGTTTTGCATTGTTTTGGCTGTTAAATTTTTCCTCTTTTTTGTTTGAATTGTTTTCGTGTTCTTAGGAGAGCGATCCAGTGAAAGAAAGTTCTTTATATATATATATATATATATATATATATATATATATATATATATATATATATATATGAATTCTATATAAAATTGCTGAATTGTGTAACCTTTTTTGGTTGAGATTTTCTCTATCAGATCTACTTAGTTGACCGAACTCCAGCCATTTCTCTTTTGTTTTTGTCTCTCTCTTATAAATCTCGGATGGTGGTTCGAGTTGGGCGGATGTGGGCCTTAATCTTCTCTTCTAATCATTATAAAGACTTGTTGATCTAAAATTAATTATCTTTTGTGAATATGGTCACATCTGAGATCCTCTTGTCTTACTTTGCATTTCTGATTGTGTTGTTAGGCTGCTAAATCACTCACACACATGTTCAGTTACCTTATCATAAAGATTTGTTTTTCTTTTTGCATGCATGAGTTAAGTCTCAGCTTCAGTTTGTAGTTGGTATGAGGTTTGGTTTCAGTTGTAACTATAGTTGAACTGTTTTGCTTTCCACTTTAGTTGGAAGAGAGTTGTGCTGCTGATTTCAGTCATCTTGATGTCTAACTGATCTTTTACTGTTTACTCATTTGCATTCACAAAATGTTCATGATTTTTGTGTACCAAGCTTTTGCTTCTGTTGTCTAACCATCTGTTATCTAATTGCCTTTCCTAACTGTTATCAAAGAGAATTCAAATGCATATAGAGGTTGAAAGGTAGTAACAATCAAGATGGTACCAAGTGTTTGCTTAATTATATTAAGTTTAAATGATTGCAGGTTTGAGTTTGCATCTCTTGGTTTCTAACTTAGGTGGGTGATTGTTTATGATTACTTGAAAATCCTTGTGGTTGACTATGAGGTGTGTTTGTTTTTGCATTGCTGATGCATGTAGTCTGAATTTCACAAATTTAAATTCTTGAGTTGAAATTTATAGAGCTCTCATTTTGCAATGTATTGTCACTATGATCAGAATGCAGATGCTTCTGTTGCACAATGAATTTCTTGCTATTCTTAGAGTAATGTATTTGTATTTCTGTTTAGGATAGTTGGATTAGATTTGTCTCTCTGAGCTTTTTGTGACAATGGCATGGTTTATGGACAGGTCGCCAAGGATCCCTCTGGCAAAGAGATCAATGCTCTTGCGCAACACATTAAGAATCTGCTTTCCCCCTCCACTCCTTTCTTCTTCAACACTTTGTACGATCCTTACCGAGAGGGCACAGACTTCGTTCGTGGCTACCCTTTCAGCCTAAGAGAAGGCGTTTCCACTGCAGTCTCCCATGGTCTTTGGCTCAACATCCCTGATTATGATGCTCCCACACAGCTCGTCAAGCCTATGGAAAGGAACACCAGGTATAAGATCCTTATTATTTTACACTCTATAAGACAACACAGCTAAAACACCCTGGTCTGTTTTCAGGTATGTCGATGCGGTTCTTACCATTCCCAAAGGAACTCTCTTCCCCATGTGTGGGATGAATCTTGCATTCGACCGAGAGCTGATTGGCCCTGCCATGTACTTTGGCCTTATGGGTGATGGCCAACCAATTGGCCGATACGATGATATGTGGGCTGGATGGTGCACCAAGGTTAATTTTCTTAGTATTTTTTTTTTCTTCATATCATCAACAATATGTTATCCAGTTCCATAAATGTTAAAAATGTTTGAACTTTTGACATGTTACCAGGTTATCTGTGATCATTTGGGACTTGGAGTGAAGACAGGTTTACCATACATCTGGCACAGCAAGGCAAGCAACCCATTTGTGAACCTGAAGAAGGAATACAATGGCATATTCTGGCAGGAAGAACTCATCCCCTTCTTCCAATCTGCAACTCTCACTAAGGACTGCACCACTGTTCAGAAATGCTACATTGAGCTCTCAAAACAGGTAAAGGCAAAGCTCGGTAAAATCGACCCTTACTTCAACAAGCTGTCCGAGGCCATGGTTACATGGATTGAAGCCTGGGATGAACTGAACCCGTCCTCCTCGGCCTCTGCCGAAGTCGCCAATGGCCCGGCCAAGGCAAAATAAGTAGGAAGAGATTTCACTTGCTGCTATTAGTAGTCTTTGATTGTCTTGCATTTGATTACCATACAAATTTGTATTTGTTAGTGATTTTCGAACTTTGTTCTACTCCTCATTAGATGTTGACTCTGTTCCTTCTTCTCTGAATTACTACTACTCCATGAGCTTCTCTTTTCATGCAGAGAGGCTTGAGTGATGATTTCTTGGTAATTTTTTCGGTATTTTGAATGAGTTCAACCTTTTATTTATGAGGTGACAATAAATCCATCTTTTGCGTTTGATAATGAGAGTGTTATGTTCTTGGATTGTTTTTCATTGCTTTAATTGTTTTATCTGTTGAATTACATGCATATATGAATGTATATAATAAAGGAATATTCTTTTGATATTTTAGAAGGCCGGCTTCTTGTAATGCCATCAAAGAGACTTTGGCCAGCAAGCATGAAAATATTTAATTCAATGTTTTTATTTAACTGTTTTTCTTGTGATGATCATCAATGAAAAAAAATAATAAAAAAAAATAATAAGCTTTTGTATGTTTGTTAATGTTTGTTTTATGTATTGATATTTTATTGTTTATTTCCGTTATATATATATATATATATTCCTTATAAGCATAACCTTAAGGCCAAGTTGGATATATAGGATTTTGTTAGCTCAATTAGCTGATAAAAAAAATACATCTTGCAAATAATAAATCAAAAAATAAAAATTCCAAATGATAAATTTAATCAATAAATGCTTAACAGGTAAATCATTCAGATTAAATAAATCAAAAAATATTCATTTATAAATGTTTAAAGGCTGAATTAAATAATTTATTTTTCTTGAATTATATCAATAACATATTTTAAATAATGAGAGATATTTCATTAATAAATAAAATATAACAAATAGAGCATGGAGGAGCATGGAGTCTGTCAAACAACAAAGTAAAATTTAAATTTGTGATTACCTATTAATTATTTAGTTCAAATTTATTATAATTTCAAATGTTTAAGTTAGAATAGAAAATAGGTTAACTTTATGTAGAAAAAAAAAACATTATATATCAAATAAAAATAATAGAGTTAAATTATTTCAACTTCTTATATATTTGTCTTTCATTGTTGGTTTCCTCAAATATCTTATTATTTATATAAAAGAATTTAAAAACTTTAGGTTAAAAATTAAGACAAAGAAATGTGATAGTTACCAGTGTGTAAAATAATGCAATAGTTTCACCACCAAACCTAATTTTCATGACTTCCAACACAAATGGTGTGCAAAATAAATTATAATATAAATTATTATTATTATTATTATTATTATTATTATTTGGGAAAAATCCAAGCTTACATAAGACATATGCAAGTATATTAATTTAGGCTAATTACTAATTTGTGCAAAAAAAATGATTTTTTTTTTTTATCTATTTTCGTGTGAATCTTTGAATACAAATATCCTGAGGTTTGATAAAATATTGTGGCCTATGTCATTAATCAACAACCGAAATTACTCACTCTCTATCATTTAATGAAGGATAAGTATAGTTTAACTGCCACCATTAATATAATCAACATTGGAGAATAATTAATAATAGATAAATTTTATTTAAGGGTTTAGTGTTGTTATTGGTTAGAGACTTGACTATAAACACTTTCTTGTTTAATTGAAAAAATGAAAATGATTAAAGAAAGAAAATGAGAGGAATGAAGCAAATAATAATAATAATAATAACAATAAAGAAGGTACTCAGGGAAAAGAATTCAAAAATTAAAAGTTGTTCCATTCCATTTTTGACATATATTTAATTAAATAGATTTAAAGTAAAACTCTAAAAAATCATCAAAAAAGAAACTTGTTTAATTGTTTATATACTAATATAAACAAGAGTATTTAAAAATGTAAATTTATAAAAATTAATTTCTTTATAAATAATCAATGAGCATCATCTGGTGATAATATGTTTTTGTCACATAAGAGTTGAAACACAATTTATAAAACATTATAACAAATATGGTTTGAGCATAAATATTATTAAGATTTATTATTCCAAAGGGAATTCGACCGAAACCCTTCTAACTGTAAGTAACAAATACATATAAAATATATTTATTATAATTTATAATTTAACCAGGCTATTATTCATATTCCTCGTATAAAACTTCAAACATAACATATCTAAACTTTTAGAGAATCAGGCGAAATAAGCTTCAGGGCTTAATCGTGGAATGGGCCGGGCCAGTAAAGGAACGGCCCGTTGCAAAGTAAGCCCAAAGTCTTCATCCATGTTCAAAGTCTCAGGAGTAAGCCCATCAGGCAAGGCCCAATTAAACCCATGCACTAAGCTAGCCACCACCAACGGCACCATCCTCAACCCCAACCTCATTCCGGCGCATATCCGGCGACCGGCGCCGAACGGAATAAACTCAAAGTGACTCCCCTTCAAGTCCACGTCAGCATGGTTCCCTCCAGGGAGAAACCGACTCGGCTCAAACTCAAGTGGGTTAGACCAGACAACCGGGTCACGAGATATGGACCAAATGTTGACGAGGATGGTGGAACCTTGTGGGATGTGAAAGCCGCCAACTTCGCACGGCTCGGAGCCGACGTGAGGGAGTGAAAGAGGAGTAGATGGGTGGAGCCTAAACGTCTCCTTAATGATGGCTTGCATGAGTGGAAGATTAGCCAAGTCTAGCTCCGACACGAGCCGGTCTCTCCCGACCACCGAATCCAACTCCTTCTGAGCCGCCGCGAGGATGTCCGGGTGGCGCAAGAGCTCAGCCAACCCCCACTCCACCGTGCTAGACGTCGTGTCCGTTCCCGCTTGGAATAAGTCCTGCCATGCATCATGCATGCATGCACGTATAATTAAACATCATAATTATTAACAATATCAAACATATTGTATATATATATATAGTGATTACAGACTGACCATGAGCAAGGCCTTGATGTTGGTATCAGTGAGTTTGACTTCTTCATCATTGTTATCATGATCCTCCTTCAATCTTAAAAGCACACTTAAGAGATCTCCATGTCCACCTTCCTTGTTATGATCCTCTATGATCTTGTTCAAGAAATCATCATACCATTTATGGATTTTCTTCATCCTAGACACCACACCATGCACGTCCAGTGGTTTAAGCCATGGGACGAAGTCACCGACGTTGAATGATCCGGAGAGCTTCATGAGTTCCACCACCAAATCCTTAAACTCTCCATTATCCTCATCATCAAACACTTTTCTCCCTAGCATGGCTTTTGACAGTGCGTTTGTCACACATATATTTATCTCCTTTCCTACTTCCACGTCAACCTTTTCAGCTCGCCGGAGTCCGGTTACTAGTAGGGTTACCTCGTTTTCTCTAACATGCCGGAGTTCGTCTAAGACTTTAGGTGAGAAGAGGTGGAGAGAACACAAGCGGCGGAACATGCGCCAGTGGGGACCGTAAGGGGCGAAGACTAGGTCTTGGTAGTTGTAAGCAACGTGCTCGGCGCCGGAGTTGGGTGGCCGGCTGGAGAAGTTGGCGTCATGAGTGCGGAGGAAGTGTGATGCCACGTCAGCTGAGGATGCGACGATGGCGGTGACGGAGCCGAGCCTGAGCCGGAAGAGAGGACCATAAGTTTTGGAGAGGTTGTGTAGGGTTTGGTGTGGTTTAGAGCCCAGTTGAAGAAGGTTGCCTAGGATTGGCCAAGCTCTTGGCCCTGGTGGTAATGGATGTTGGTGAGCTTTGTTCTTGTTCTTGTTGTTGTTAGCAATGGAGAAGATGATGATGAAGAAGAGGAAAGAGATGAGAAGGGTGGTAATGATGAGGAGAAAAGAAGCCATGGATTACTTGGTTTGCTTTTGGATTGAATTGAATTGGGATATTAGATGTAGTATATATATATATGGAAATGGTAAGTTAGGTACATCCCTAAAATTACTATTCTCTAAGTAACATATATTGTTTATTATTCATAATTATTGTATGATAAAATAAACTCTTTTTGCACTGTTTATGATAATCACAACCATCGAATTATCATCCGATAGCTACTGTGAACATCCCTACATTTGAAATAAAATCTATGGATGTTTTTTGATTAACCGCTTTCACTTTTGTTTTTAATTGAATGATACCAGTTCTGTAGGTTGAGCATTTGTATGCTTTTTGAAAGTAATGGTTCAAATCTCAAACTCACAACTCAGCTTTTAGGTTGAGTATTCGTATATTTTTTTGAAGATGGTGATTCAAATCTCAAACTCAAAACTCACGTAAGCTAAATCCATAAGTGAGGTAAATATTAGTACTTGATTTGATTTATTCATCATATAAAAAATAATAATTTAAATAGGTTGGAAATTTGAATTGGATTGAGGTTTTTTTTTCATCTTAATTGGACTATAACTGATCAAGAGAAATAAAACAAAATTGATTTTTGGGTAGTGGTATTTCATTGTTGAAATTAACATGGTGATCAATGATAGGGCATTTCATTAGAAAATATAAATAAATAATCTATAAATGGATCAGAGTTAGGTGAGAATCGTGAGAATCGTGAGATATATGATAGATGTATATGAAGAAATTAATGTTATTTCATCGTTGCATGGTTTATTAATTTTTATAATTACATATATAATTATTTTTAGATTTCACTTGTTTTTATATTCTTGTCCTTTCTCACTGTAAATAATTAATTTAATTATTTATTTTGATGAAGTATATATTTGTGCCTTAAATATATTTATCAAAGATATTAATATAAATGTGGATATTCTATTTGAAAACTCAGATGAAAATTAAACATATATATATATATATATCAAAAAAATATATTAAAAAATGGTTGTCATGCATTGATGCTAACGCGTCACTTGTCTATCTTATTATTATGAATATAATGAATATATCATTTTATTAAATGAATAAATCGTTTTCATAAGAAACCCATTTTAGTGGGAATGCCCATCTCAAATTTCTCAATGATGTATGCATTTCTGATTTCAAGCTTTGAAATTTAGATGATGACATCTTCACTAGACTGGGCATCTCACCAACCATTTATTAGGGGGTTACATATATATATATATATATATATACTGTATACTTTGTAAATAAAAAATAAAAATCATATTTTTGTCAAACATAAGCATGTGTTATTGTTATTATTATATTTTCAATTTGACTCAAAATATGTAATTTTACTTTTTTTGGAGAAAGTCTTGCAAGCAACATGTATATTATGTCAGAATTCTATTTTATGAGAAAACAAATGTTGGACTCAGTAAAACCTTTTTATTTTTTTACTAAAGCTATATATAAAAAAAAATAAAGTTATTCATAATTTTATAAATAAACAAGTAAATATGCATATCATGATCAAGCGGTACATATTTATTTTTATTAAAAAAAATCAATCGGTACAGAAAAAATATCAGAATTTATAATAAAAAAATTAATCGTCAAACACGCCAAAAATTTTATGATCATATATCTATTTTTTTCTCCTTTCTTCTACTTTTGATAAAGTATAATACAAATCTTAATCACTTCCTTGTTTTTTATTCAACCAAACCCTTAATTTTAATTTATTTATATTTCTTATTTTCAAACCTAACTGCCTTTCATCCATTAAACCTAACAACACTACACTGATATCCACTTTAATTTAGAAAAAAACATTGATAATTAAAAATTGACCCATATCTTTAGAACATAGACAAGGCTATCGACATGCTGATTTCATCATTTCTCCTTATCTAAAATAGAACTATTTAATTCATTTGTCTGTATAACTAATTTATATCTAAATTATTTAAAATTAATTACTGTATTAGTTACTCAAGATCAAACAAACTTATTACCTCATCATGTTCTCTAATCTAGATGCCACACATCATCCAAGCATATGATAATTGTAGTTTGTTACATTATCTAGATGCCACACATCATCGGAGCATGTGTTGTTGTTATTATTATTATTATTATTATTATTATTATTATTATTATTATTATTTCAATTGATTCATGTAATTTTATTTTTGGAGAAAGGCTTGCAAGTAACATATATTGTTTCAGAATTCTATTTTATAAAAACAAACGTTGGACCGGACTCAATAAAACTTTTGATTTTTTTTAATAAAGTTATATATAAAAGAAAATAAGGTTATTTGGAAATTTAAAAATAAACAAGTAAATATGTATATCATAATCAAGTGGTACATGTCTACTTTTATTAAAATAAAAAATAAAAAAAAAAGAATCAAGTGGTACAAGAAAAAAAATCAGAATTTATAATGAAAAAATTAATTGTCAAAGCACGCAATAATTTTATGATCATATATCTATTTTTTTCTCCTCTCTTGTACTTTTAATAAAGTTGAATATAAATCATAGTCACTTCTTTGTTTTTTATTCAACCAAACTCTTAATTTTCATTACTTTATATTTATTATTTTCAAACTTAACTGCCTTTCACCCATTAAGTCTAACAACACTACACTATATCCACTTTTAAGTTAGAAAAAAAAAACATTAATAAATAAAAACTTATCTTTATCTTTAGAACTTTTTAATTCATCAGTCTGTATAACCAATTTAAATCCAAATTATTTAAAATTAATTACTGTATTAATTACTCGAGATCAAACAAATTTATTACATGATCATGTTCTCTAATCTAGATGCCACAATCATCTCAGCTGATGATAATTGTAGTTTATTACATTATAAAATAATATCTTAAACTAAAATTATAAAAATTAAGTTATAAGTAAATCCAAGAAAGCCGAACTACAATTTTTTTTTTTTAAAGAGCTACATAGTAGCTATAACAAAACGCACAAACTTAACAAACAAAATCTAATTGTTAGTGCAACCGCACTATTTAATTGGCATAATTTGACACTAAGGCAAGATTACGTGCTAATTATGGTGACAAAGCATAATTGATGACGTGAAAAGCATTGTGACATGGTAAGGAGACTTGGCTTGCAAGACAAAACATCTTGAAAATCTTGGTGGAGCTATTTTTAGTATGTCTATAACTTGGAGGAAAATATCTTGAATATCTTGGTGGAGTTATTCTTGGTAACATGTCACAACTTGAAGACAAGATCATATATATCAATACCATATTTAAGTGATTTGATTGAAGACTAAATATGGATGAAGCTATTGAAGATATCATTTGAAGAATCCTTGATGAAGATTGATTGAACTCTATTAAGGGCAAGATTTGAGAACCAAACTTCGGTGAATTGAAGATCAAGTTTAGAGAATCTTTGAAGACCAAACTTGGAAGGTTGAAGACTAAGTTTGGCAAGTTCCACGAAGACGCACAAGGACGTGCGCCCCTTGCGAGGGAGTACGTGATGAAGAACTGAGGAGGTAGGTTAGTTGCCGCCTTACCGACAGTCGGGATCGGGAGATTTGGCTGAATCGACTCGGACTAAGCATGACCGGGAGATTGATGAGTCTTGAGGTCGTCCACAACGTAACCAGAACTCAGTCAAGTCAGCAGTCAGGGCCATGTTGCAACTTATGTTACAACAAGAGTTGCAACAATTAATTTATGAAGTTTTTTAAATTAGTAGTCGCGGAGATTCTAAAAGAGGTATGTGCTATATTTGCGACGTTGAGGCATCTATATAAACTACCTTGCTCGTAGATTGTAAGTGCGACAATTTAGAGAGGGTAGTGATTTTTGTTTGTGAGCGTTGAGTGACAAATATTTGTACTCGTGTATTTTCACCTTTTTTTAGTGGATTGTTTATCTCCGGGCTTGGCCCCCCCAGACGTAGGCGGGTGGACACCAAACTGGGTTACCAACGTCATGTGTCTCCTTCTTGTTTGGTTTGTGTATGCTTGTATGAGTATTTGAGTGTTCTCTAAAACCCACAAATCACACCGGTAGAACTAACACTAATGAAACGCAAAGCTTCATAAGCCAACACGGGAGATCACGCTTTTGATGGAATAAAGAAATCTGAGGAGAGCGATCGCCCAACACAACATTCCAGTCTCCCTGGAATAATTACTCTAAAGACGGTAGATTCAGTAGAAGTTATTAAGTCATGATCATAGACAAAACAACATCTTTATCTTGGCAACATTAAAGTGGAGATCAATTGTCTAAAGTGGCACAAACAACATGAGCATCATGAGTCTTCGCCTAAGTCCATAATAGAGTTGGTAGGCTTACCCACACGGGCCACACTAGTGGAAAAATTAATGAAGTTTAGACTGCATTTCATAGCAAAGATGAAGCTATAGGGGAGATCAGAAAGGGAGCCATTGGCCGATCACCCTGCATTGTTTTTAATAAATTGGTATATATATATATATATATATGATATAAACAAATTATGTATTTTTAAGAAATATTAATAAAAATCTACTGTTTTGCCATCCTTAACTTTTTAGTTACGCTATAATTTTAACTAAAACCTAAACAATTTGTCTATTTTGCCTCCATAGAAAAATTACTAATTTTACCCTTGTTTGATAGTCGAAAAAGAGACATCAAATTTGAATTTTTTTACACTGCATTACAAAAAATTAAACAATAAACATATAAATAATTTTAATAACTAAAAATTTGAGTGTTGTAACAATTATCAAAAATATGTTTGTTCCGCTTAAGCTAAATATTCCAAAAAAATAGTCATGTAAAGAAATACTGAGACATCCCTAGTATAAGGATCTAGATAGAGCATTTAATTAGTTCAAAACTTCTCTATAAGGTTGAGATAGTTAGAAAGGTCAAATATGTGTGTAAAAGAATTTCATATTCAAGTCAAATAATCCATCATTCTAGTAGCTGTGTGATATATAACATGCATGATGATGGTATAGTAGAAAAATGATCATAACCCTTCTTGCCAAAGTTATATAAGATCAGAATTTTGTTATTCCTGTTGAGAAGCAGGATTTAAAGATAGAACCTTTCTCAAAAAAACTAATTGCAATGGGCCCCTAAGACCATCACAGAGGTAGCCATTAAAAAACTAAACCAAGAAATGGTAATAATTAATGACAAGGCTCCAAATTTTAGGTCTAGTACTCAAGCCATTGACCGGGTCTTTCTCATTGAACACCGCTGAGACAAAACAGAAGTATATATGGGGAGCTAGTTGCCCATAAAGGCAAAGAGAGGTTGAAGAAACTAAAGATCATATCTCAAATGGATGTGGAAGACTGTGACACATGGAAAAGAACATCCCACTAGAAATTCTAAAGGCCTTTACCATTGAGTTAATGATCATTCCTGAAGAAAAGCAGAAACACCATCACAAATATAAGGAAGAATATAATGCCGAAAGGTGGGTTCAATTGATATTGCTTCAAAAAATAAAAGGTATGTATGAATGTAAAGCAACTAAGTTTCTCAAACGGTTATGAATATATTCAAATACTTTGTATTGACTCATTAATACTGTCATAAACCCTGGTCTCTACTAAAGACTTAAACAAAACAAGCTTCGTGGGATAACAATGGGTTGGGCTGGCTACCAAGCAAACAAGCCCAAACTCAAGGTCCATGTTCAAAATCTCAGCAGTAAGCCCATCAGGCAACCTCTTGGGCAGGTGGCAATGGAGAAGAAGATGATGATGAAGAGGCCGCTAATGGTGGTGATTCTGAGGAACAGAGAAGCCATTGTTGGTTTGTGTTTGAACTTTGGATTGGATAAATATATATACATATATATATATATAGGATTTGGTAGAGAGTTAAGTTACATATATAGTTTGGTGATGAGGATTAAGTTGTTAGTTTGCTAAGAAAAGTGAATTACTTAATCAAGTTATAACAGAGGAAGGTTGTGCTCATTAGTTCCCCATGCTAGTCTTCAATGTGTTTCTTTTTTTTTTATTTGTTTTACCACTTTATTCTTCTGGTTTAACTCATCTCCTGTACATAGGTTGCTATCTCCACATTAATAAAATATGTAATATATGATATTAAGGATTTCTCGTGGAATATAAGTCTCCATTGTAGCATGCAATTAATTTATAAGTAAACACTTCTAAATATAAAGAGACGTGTGGAAGAGAGAGTGAAACAATAACTGAAATAATAAGGTTTATATGTATTTAGTGGGTATTTATTTATTTATTAAACTTAGAAGATGAGAAGTGCAAATCACTTTAGACTGTTAATTTTTATGTTTGATCCAACAATGGTAGCTCAATTAATGTGAAAGAGTATTGATATACATCCCATATGAAAACACCGTTTATCAATATATATATATATATATTCATTGATTTGTTATCTATAAATGTGCGTGGATGACTGATACTCGTGTGTGTATTATAGTCTAACATATATAATGGCATACATACATATTAACATATAAGCATTTGAACTCTTTATTTATTATTCTTTATAAGTTTTCTGTTTGCAAGAAAAAAACGAAACTTTTTGTTTAGGTTTAATTATTCACGAATGCGAGTTTGACATAACTGTAGCAGTGACAAGTGAGTGAGGCCGCCTCACTTCCAACAACTTCATTTTCTAGAAAAGATAATATTCATCCATTAATTCAATGGAGAACTTTTTCTTTTTTTTTTTTTTTTCTTTTTCTGGTTTCATTTGTGTGGTAACTGTATATATATAATATATGTAGCACTGAGCATAAGATTTTTCTTGACTAGAAGATGACATGATTACATTTCACATCAGTTTGACTTAGAGCACTAAAAGGCTGCTAATGTGGTAGGCATATATGGTGAGTGGGTTCACCACATTTTATGGTATGTGCATGATTTAACCAATGCTGAAAATAAAAACGTTTTGAACAAGCAAAATAAATAAATATCAAAAAAGAAGTAAAGATTTAGCCAAATTTAGCAAAAAGAGAGAGGGAGAAGAAGAAAGCATAACTTATACAAGAAAATTATCAAAAACAACATAAATCCATTTAGTTTTATAAGTATATATTAGTGCAACCGCAATATAATTGTCATGATTTGACACATAGTCAAGATGACGTGACAATATGTGTGACGTGGTATAATTGATGACATGGCAAGGCATGATGACATGACAAGGAGTCTTGGGTTGTAAGGCAAACTATCTTAAAGATATTGGTGGAGCTATTTTTAGTTTGTCTATAATTTGGAGACAAATATTTTGAAGATCTTGGTGAAGTTGTTTTTGGTAACATGTTACAACTTGAAAATAAGATCATATCAAAACCATATTTAGGAAATGTGATTGAAGACTAAATATGGATGGAGCTTAATTGAAGAAATATCTATCAATGGTATGAATGAAGACTAATTGAAGATATGATTGAAGAATACTTGATGAGAATGATTGAATATCTTTATCGGCAAGATTTGAAGACCAAACTTGGGTGAATTGAAGATCAAATTTGGAGAATCTTTGAAGACCAAACTTGGAAGGTTGAAGATCAAGTTTGGCAAGTTTCATGGAAGACGCACAAGGATGTGCGCCCCTTGCGAGAGGACTGCGTGATGAGGAACTGAGGAGGTAGGCTAGTTGCCGGCAGTCGGGATCGGAAGATTTGACTGCACCAACTTGGACTAAGAATGACCGGGAGGCTGATGGGTCTTGAGGTCGTCCGCAACGTAATCAGAACTCAATCAAGTCAGCAGTCAGGGCCATGTTGCAACTTATGTTATAATAGGAGTTGCAACAGCTAATTTCGGAAGGTTTTTAAATTAGTAGCCGCGGGGATTCTAAAAGAGGTATGTGCTATATTTGGGAGGTTGAGGAGTGTATATAAGCTACCTTGCTCTGAGATTTGGGTGTGCGACCGGAGCTAGAGAGGGTGAGTGCAAAAGACAATCTAGAGAGGGTAGTGATTTTTATCTGTGAGCGTTGAGTGACAAGTGTTTGTACTCATGTATTTTCACCTTTTTTCTTAGTGGATTGTTTATCTCTGGGCATGACCCCCCAGACATAGGCGAGTGGACGCCAAACTGGGTTACCAACGTCGTGTGTCTCCTTCTTGTTTGGTTTATGTATGCTTGTATGAGTGTTTGAGTGATCCCTCAAACTCACAAACCACACCGGTGGAACTAACAAGTGGTATCAGAGCCCTGGTCACCGTGTTGGCTTTGGTTTTAAAGTCGGCGAGGTCCTAACAAGTTCCACTGATGGCCGGAAAGGAAGAAACTTCCTTCACACGACCACCGTTGCTAAATGGATCCAATTACCCATTTTGGAAGGCACGCATAAAAGCGTTTATCAAATCCATTAATGAGAGTGCATGGATTGCCGTAGAAGAAGGATGGTTTCCTCCTACTCTAGTTGATGAAGATAAGAACGAGATCATAAAGAAGAAAAGTAGATGGAGTATCGAAGACATGCGCAAAGGTAATGCTAATGGGAAAGCTCTAAACGCAATCTTTGGAGGAGTTTATGAGAACCAATTCAAGTATATTGCAACATGCGAGTGCGCTAAGAAAGCTTGGGGGGTTCTTCAAACCATTCATAAAGGCACCAAGCTTGGTAAGAGAATCTAAACTTCAAATGTTGATAACAATGTTCGAAAATCTCATGATGGGAGAAGATGAGACTATAGCCATGTTCAATGCCAAATTGATGGACATTGCAAATCAAGCCTACCAGCTCGGCAAGGAGTACTCGGATAAAAAGCTAGTCCAGAAGACTCTTAGATCACTTCGAAGAAGATTTGATGCAAAAATCTCGGCAATAGAAGAAGCGAGAGATATATCAACTATGAAACTGGACGAGCTAATGGGGTCCTTGCAAGCATACCAGGCTGTTGTAACAAAAGATGAAGATGAATAGGATAGAGAATTTGTTTTCTTGTCAAGAAAGATGCATGACATGATCAGAAAATACAACACACAAGGCAAGAAATTCCAAAGAAAATATGGTCTAAATAAAGAAAAGGAAGAAGTCGAAGATCATCAGAAAAATAAAGAAGTTGAAGATCATCGTATCAAGATCAAGTGTAGAGAATGTGGTGGCTTTAGGCACTATCAAGCCAAATGTGCTAACACTCTTAGGAAGAAAGGAAAGTCACTGAATGCTAGATGGAGTGATGATTCAGACGGCAGCTTGGAGGAAGAAGATGAAGGAAGTCTAAGTAACCATCATACATTCTTTCCTGCTGTGATGAATGGATCCACGCTTGTTGTAGAATATATTGCAACATCATCTATAACATCCACTAAAACTGACAGTGAGTACAATGAGGTAACAGA
This sequence comes from Dioscorea cayenensis subsp. rotundata, assembly GCF_009730915.1. Lineage (NCBI taxonomy): Eukaryota > Viridiplantae > Streptophyta > Magnoliopsida > Dioscoreales > Dioscoreaceae > Dioscorea > Dioscorea cayenensis. The sequence continues at coordinate 1,722,287 of NC_052483.1, forward strand.
AAATGATCTTCTCACAGGTTATAAACTCATGATGAATAGATTCAATGAAATGATGCTGCAAAACCATCGCTTGGAGGAAGAGTTGAGTATATGTAATGAAAAGCTGTGCAATGCTGAGAAGACCTTGGACTCCATGAACAAGAGTACTGGCAAGCTTGACAAGATTCTATCAGTTGGAAGAACTAGTAAAGCCCGACATGGTATTGGGTATATTGGAGAAAGCTCAAGTGTCAAGACAGAAGGTTCAGGAGTTGTGTTTGTCAAGTCAACTGCCCAACAAAATATTAAAGAAAAGCAAGTCAAAGCAAGGGAAGAACCAAAAAGTGAAGTGCATGCATGCTTTCATTGTGGAGAGACTGACCACATAAGACCCAAGTGTAACAAATTGAAAGAAGACTTGAAAAGTGCATGAATAGTTGGACATGAGCAGGCAATCATTCAAAGGAAAGTCAGAGGGAAGACTATTGTAATCAAGAAATTGTGGATACGAAAAGGTGAAGTGCCAAGAGAAGAAGAAGAGTCCTCAAGCTCAGATCTGAACATGGTGATAAATCAGGCAGGTACAACATCATGATACAACAAGCAATATGTTGACCAAGGACCTATAAAGTCAACAAGCAAAACTCTCCAACGAGTGAAAAGTCTCTAAGGGGCCGTTTGGTATGGGGGAAAGTAACAACTTTCCCTGGAAAGTTGAAGTTGTGAAAAGCTTTCATATGTTTGGTTGAAAAAAAAGACCATGTAAAGTAATGGTCAAATTGTAATTATTTTCTCTTTGACCAATGAAAAGGATTCACAGGGGGAGGGGGTGTGAAACGGATTACATCATGGGTGGGAAAGTAGGAGACATGTAAAATTTCAATTTTCACCCTTTTCTAAAATAAAAATTCTTCTCTTTTGTCATGTCTTCTTTTTAAAACCACTAACTTTAGGGTCTTCCTTTTTAAAACCGCGCAAGCCAATCTCGGGAAGTCATATAATTTTTTGTAATTTTTTTAAGAATATTTTCTTATTGCCTTTGATATTGTTTTATTGATAATTGATTCTTATTGAAAACTCATTGAAAAAAACATACACAATACCTTTTCTTAAGGTGGGATTTATCCACAAAAAGATTGCCAAAATTCATATAGGAAGTGTGCCTCTTGGATAAAGTTCGGGTAATCATATTTCTCATAATAGAAAATCAAGAATTAAATATCTACTTTTGCCGGGTATATAAGCAATTTTCTTAATTTATTTATATATAAACCATTGATTAATGTGAAAATTAAAACATAGTTAAAATTAAAATAATTGATATTCATTGAAGGGTAAAATTGAGAATAAGCATAACTTTGCATGGAAAGGTTATTCATAACAAACAAAGGAATTCATTTTGCATGTATTTCAATTGTAATTTTCAAGGTTCATACCAAACACGTATTGTTACTTTACAGGGAAAGTAAATGCAGGGAAAATGAATGCAAGGAAATACTTTTGCAGGGAAAGTGTTTCCATGCAAAGTACCAAACGGGCCCTTAATGTCTCTAAAAGATTCAACAAAAAAAAATCAAAAACAAAAAAAAGGAGGAAATAAAAAAAAGAAGGGAAGGAATTTAAAAAATATATATATTCAAAAAAAGGAGGGATTATTTTTTTAAAAAAAGAGATTTTTTTTTTAAAATATGAAAGGATGCATTGGAAGTTATAAGTAATTCAAGGGGCATAAAAACCATAAATCCTAATTTATTTCCAAAGTGTTTTTGAAAATCTAGAGAAGAAGACGGTGTTTGAAAATGAGGACGAAGAGGATGGCCCGCCGTGCTCCAGCGACCCCACAAGAAATTGCTGTCCGAATTGCGGAAGTAAGGTTGAGAGGGACCAATTCTGGTGGGAGTCCATCAAGAGAAGAAGAACCAGAAGATTTGTCAAAAGCTATCGTCCCCTTTGTCTCTCCTCAAGATGCTAGCAGAGTAGTAGATGCACAAACATCATCACAGGATGTTCTCTCAGGTGTAAAAGACAGAGATGATTTCCTCAGATGGGTACGAGAGTCATTTCCAGGAGCATATGTTCAGAGAACCGAGGAAGATGTTCAGAGAACGAGAGTCTCTCAGGTGTCATTTCTTGTAGCGAACGAAAAAGTACAAATGCTCCCATTAGTGCTAAAGAAGAGGCTGCTACCATTCTAAGTGAAGTTCTGAGTGATCTACACCGACATACTGAACCACCTATAAAAATAGAACATGTCGCAACATCGATTATAACTTCTTTTGCAGCATATGATAGTTCACATAGTTCTGATGAGATTCCACTCAAATATCGTGTTGCCCAGATTACTTAAAGTGAAGAAAGCAATATCTAAAAAGAGGCCTTGTCGAGGAAGAAATCCCAGAAGAAGAAGGAGAAGGTTAGCAAGTCCAAGAGAAAGTCCTTCTCAGATCTAGAAGAAGAAGTTCCCCTAGGCCCAAGATAAAATGTAATGAAGCTGCGAAACATAGGGAGAAACCGTCAGCAAGATCTAAGAAAGATAAGAAGAAAAAGGCAACCCAACATGCTAAAGACATTGATGAAGGCAAGTTTCTAGATAAAGTTTCAAAGAAGAAATTCAAGACCGTTGTTGAAAGAGGACTTGTTGTTGAAAGGGTGATAGATGAAAGAGCTTTTGAGAAGTATGGGTTAACTGAGCTGCTACAAGAAAGAAGTTTATACAAGTCTGCAACATTTGCTAAAAGCTATAGTTTGTCATTGGTCCAAGAGTTTTACAGCAATTTGTCGCCATATGACAAGGGCATCTCCAAAGTTTATATTCGGGGAAAGTGGATTCTTTTTACCCCAACTCATCTGAACAAATTTTTAGAGTTTAAACCTGAAGTGAAATGCAACTATGAAGAAGGGCTAGAGCTGAATGAGAAGGTTCTGAAAGAGATTACTGGAGGAAGAACAGAGTCATGGGGAGAAGAGTTAAGACTTCCAGCCTCTACCCTTACAGCCAAGTATAATGTTTTGTTTAGATTTGGCATTCAGAATTAGTTACCAGTCCCACACAACTCCAGTATATTAAAAGAGCTCGCAATATTATTATTTGCTATTGGAACTGGCAAGAAGTTCAATCTGTGAAGACTGATATTCCAAAACATTGTAAAAGAAGCTGACTGTACAAGCTCCTCAACATCACTTGAGTATCCTGCACTGCTGTGCAGTATTTGTTACAAGAGGGAGTACAACTCAGGAAGGGAGAAGCAGTCACAGTAGTGAAGAAGCTGAAGGTTTCTCAGAAGCTGTTCAGCACAAGTAAGAAAATTGATTTACCTGTAGGACGTGTGTCTCCACCACTAATGACAGAAGATGCAGAAGAGGCGAACATATTGGTTGAAGAAGAATATGAGAAGTGTTGAAGGAACAGGTAGAAGACGTGGAGAGAAGGCAAAGGTCACTGTCTGCAAAGTTATTCATCATTGCCCAACAGAAGCAGAAAATTCTATCTTATCTTGAAATCCTTGAGAAGAAGAAGAAGAGAGGCGATGATGGCCCATAATCAAGGGGAGATGATTAGCAAGAGGCCTGAAGAAAGGGGGATCCGCCGGAGAAGGTGTAACAAGTCTTGCAACAATTCATGAAGACTTCGGCATCAATTATGTCACAAAAAGGGAGACGTTTGCTAACACCAGACTGATTTGTTTTTCATTTCTTGAACATTTGAGCATTTTGATCTTATTGTTTCGGAATACTTTTATGCTTGTCAGTACTTTATGTTAATCGTATTTTATCTCACTAGTTGCAGTTTGTAATATTCTCTCAGTACTTTGTAAGCAACTAGATGAAATCTTGTGTGAGTCCTAGTTTTTGTTATCTAGTTGATGTTGTAACTGAAAGTTGTAACAGTGTCAGTCTAGTATGTTTCCCAGTCAGTGTTGTAATAGAATGTTGTAACAGGAGTCAGTTTGGGTGCAGAAGCAGCTGTGTCAAATTATACCAAAGGGGGAGATTGTTAGTGCAACCGCACTATAATTGGCATGATTTGACACATAGTCAAGATGACGTGACAATATGTGTGACGTGGCATAATTGATGACATGGCAAGGCATGGTGACATGACAAGGAGTCTTGGGTTGCAAGGCAAACTATCTTGAAGATATTGGTGGAGCTATTTTTAGTTTGTAAATAATCTAGAGGCAAATATCTTGAAGATCTTGGTGGAGTTATTTTTGGTAACATGTTACAACTTGAAAACAAGATCATATCAAGACCATATTTAGGAAATGTGATTGAAGACTAAATATGGATGGAGCTTAATTGAAGAAGTATCTATCAATAGTATGAATTAAGGCTAATTGAAGACAGGGACGGAACCAAGGGGGGGCTAGCAGGGGCTTCAGCCCCCCCTCGGCTCCAAAGTTCTTCTTTCTTTGGGACACCCCGTGCCGACCACCCTTATACTTTTCTCTCTCTCTCTCACTCTGCCCCCTCGCCTCGGCCGACTCTCTCTCTCTCTCTCTCTCTCAATCTTTCTCCGCCCCCTGCCCCGGCCGACCTCCGCACCCTTGCCCCGGCCGACCTCCGCCTCCTCGCCTAGGCCGACTCTCTCTCTCTCAATCTCTCTCCGCCCCCTCGCCTCGGCCGACCCCTCACCTTTTTCTTTTCTCTCTCTCTCTCTCTCTCTCTCTCTCTCTCTATATATATATATATATATATATTCATAGATTTTTTTTATTTTTATTTTTTTAAATATCTCTCTCTAACTTTAATTCTTCATCAATTTTTTTATTTTTTAAATCTCTCTTTATCACTATATCTTTATAGAATTTTTATTTTTATTTTTTAAAATATTTGTTAGGTTTTTATTTTTATTTAAAAACAAATCATTTTTTTACAAATTAATAACAATAGTCTAAAATATAATAATATTTGTAAAAATATTTACAAAAATTATTACTTAATCTATGTTATAGATTACTTTAAAAAACCAATTAATTGATATAATATACAAAATTATATTATTAGTAGAATTTTTTTAAAAATTATTGTTTGACACTTAATTTTTATAAACTAAAATATAAATTAACATTTAAATAAATTTAAAAAATTTAAAAAAAATTTATTAATTGAATTTATGGGTGAATTAAATAGAACATGAATGATAAACTTCATTTTTATAAATATGTCTACAATGTGTTCAATTAAATGCCTTAATGAGTTAAAATATTGAAAATATCAGATATCAAATATTAATATTTATCATAAATTCATAATGTATATATGTATAACTAAATAATATTTAGTGTTAAATCTATATGGCAAAATTCATGATTGCTGAGAAACAGGTTTTTGAAACTATTGACAATGAGGTGATTCTACAATGTTTTCGAAAAATGCAAACTCGTCGTATTTAGTTATCTCCTCTGAGAAGCATGCGTCCCACAAATGACAGTTCTAACTCAAGCATGCGTAGATAAACATTTATGTTTTTTTTGTAATTGATTCAATTAAATATCACAATATCGCACTATTTTGTATCGAATTCAATTGTTATGTTGACTGAAATAGTTTTTTGACATTTTACCCTCAGCCCCCCCTATGAATAAGTCCTGGTTCCGTCCCTGATTGAAGATATGATTTGAAAATTCCTTGATGAGAATGATTAAAGATCATTATCGGCAAGATTTGAAGACCAAACTTGGGTGAATTGAAGATCAAGTTTGGAGAATCTTTGAAGACCAAACTTAGAAGATTAAAAATCAAGTTTGGCAAGTTTCATGGAAGACGCACAAGGACGTGCGCCCCTTGTGAGAGGACTGCGTGATGAGGAACTGAGGAGGTAGGCTAGTTGCCGGCAGTCGGGATCGGAAGATTTGACTACATCGACTCGGACTAAGAATGACCGGGAGGTTGATGGGTCTTGAGGTCGTCCGCAACGTAATCAGAACTAAATCAAGTCAGCAGTCAGGGCCATGTTGCAACTTATGTTACAATAGGAGTTGCAACAGCTAATTTCGAAAGGGTTTTTAAAAGAGGTATGTGCTATATTTGGGACGTTGAGGAGTGTATATAAGCTACCTTGCTCTGAGATTGGGTGTGTGACCGGAGCTAGAGAGAGTGAGTGCACAAGACAATCTTGAGAGGGTAGTGATCTTTGTTTTTGAGCGTTGAGTGACAAGTGTTTGTACTTATATATTTTCACCTCTTTTAGTGGATTGTTTATCTCCGGGCATGGCCCCCAGACATAGGCGAGTGGACGCCGAACTGGGTTACCAACGTCGTGTGTCTCCTTCTTGTTTGGTTTGTGTATGCTTGTATGAGTGTTTGAGTGATCACTCAAACTCACAAACTACACCGGTGGAACTAACAGTATATATCGACATATTTGATTAATAATTTTTTTCTCGTATTTCCATTATTTATCACTGTTTTTTTAATAGTTATTTTTTATTAACATGCGTGTGTTATAAACCTTTCATTACCCTCCAAAGTTAAAAATATATATTTGTTAAATAAAATACTTGCCAACATAAAAAAAAATTTATGTAAAAGTAGAAAAAGAAAAATAGAAGTGAAAATAAAACAAGTTATAAAAATTATTATGAAATCATAAAAATTTGAATGTAAAATTGTTTTTAAAATTAAAAAACTTAAAAGACTTGGTTTTTAAAAATAAATAAAATTTTAATATTAAAATTAATGGGTTTCGTATGCTTTAAAAAAAATAAAATTTAATATTAAAAAACTAGTGGGATTCATAAATTTTTAAAAAATAAATTTAATATTAAAAAATAAGGAATTCATATTTCTTGTAAATAATTACATAAATACATACTTTGATAATTAATTTTTAAAAAAACAATATTTAAAAAAAAGCCATACTATGTATGAGACTGGTTTTTGGTTTTTAAATAAAGCAATGTGGGAAAGAATGTTTTATATAGCTAGTCCCATATATGTTGTTGGGGTTTAAAGTTCGTTATTGTTGTATGAAAATAATTCATTAATAAATTAATTAATTTTAATTATTATAAAAATTCAACTAAAAACATATTAAAAGCTTCAATAATATTTAAAACCTTGGAGCACTAGTTTCAAAATAAATGAACAAATAAATAAAACGCATGCTCTTTGGAAAAGAAGCCTTTCTCCTTGTCCACCTTTTTGTCTTATCATTATCTTAACTGGTTGAACTGTGATCGGATCAAGCCTGGTTCACAAGCTCAAACTGTGTTTCATTTACAATTTTATCACAACATGCATCTAAATACTAAATATAGTCACATATTTGTAATTATATATGCATAACCCTTTTCAAAACTACTAGTTAGAAAAGTCTAAATAATATATATAGTCATTATTAAAATTACAAGTGATAAGAGTTAAATGTTGAAAGTCCAAATTCTTGTGTCTCCCTTCCACTTCGGTTGCACAAACGGTCAATAAGAAAATTACAGGTACATTTCTTTTCCAAATGTAGCTTTCAAGAAAAATCAGCAAGCTTTCAAAACTAATTAAATTACTTATTTTCTATGCATCAGTCTGCTCTTTCAAAGTATCATATTCTCATAATTATATTTATAATGATTGAAAAGTTATAATTGTTTGGGAAGCTAATTTGATTATTTTTTAAAAATATATAATTTTACTCATAAAATAAAATTAGTTAGTTTAGTATCAGTCAATGTATATGTATATATATATAATAGAAATATGAAGAAGTACTGTTTTAAATGAAAAAAAGCACGATGACATAATGATGGGGAAAAAAATAAAAATAACACTAATTTAACATAGATAAACAAGGATGATGTATTCACAAGGAAAAATGACAGTCAAAGAAAGAAACTTGTCATGATTTATTAATTTTAATGCTGCTTCAAAAGGATCATGTTTAGTCATTTTTAGATTATTTGGTTTTACATAAATAATAAAAATTAGATAACCCATATTAATCTTGGTTAACTTAATTCTGAGATGAATTATTTTTTAGAATTATCTTTAAAAAAAAAACCAAGTCACCACCTTATATTTTACCTAAAATCTTGAGAATTATCTAGTTAAATATTAAAAAAAATTATTAACTCCTGCCTATTATAACATAGAATTTTCAACAAGAAAATAACATTAAGACCATATAAAATAACATTTTATGATTTAAATATTGCTATGCTTAATCAATAAAAGAGCATGCCTTATACTAGTCTTCCATAAAGGTATAACATTTTTCAGCTGCTATGAACTTTCAACTTGACTGAAATCAAGCACCGCCTGCATTTTATCGAAGCATTTTGAATAAAATAATCCAAGTGAGAAAGTAGTAGACGGCCACTTAACAAAGTACTAAATTACCAATTTTGTCAAGGCACCAAACTTTATCTTTGGTATAAGATGTTGATATATGTCTTTATTTCAAGTTAAATTTTAACCACACATGCGATGCAAGTGTAGTAAAATAGTAATTTCATGTTTATGGACATCTTCTTTGACATTTAAAGTAATAAACTAAGAAATAAAACCATCTATAAAAAGCCATGCAAACAAGGTAAACAAAACGCACCAATAAACCATGGCTTCTTTCCTCCTTATCACCACAACCCTTCTCATCTCTTATCTCATCTTCATCATCATCTTCTCCATTACTAACAACAAGAAGAAGAACAACAACAACAACAAAGTTCATGGTCTTCCATTACCACCAGGCCCAAAGGGTTGGCCACTCCTCGGAAACCTCCCTCAGATTGGCTCCAAGCCTCATGAAACACTACACAAGCTTTTCCAAAACCTATGGCTCTCTCTTCCGGCTCCGGTTCGGCTCCGTCACCGTCATCGTTGCCTCCTCAGTTGACGTAGCCTCTCAGTTCCTCCGCGCTCTTGACACTAACTTCTCCAACCGGCCACCCAGCTCCCACGCCGAGCACATAGCCTACAACTATTCAAACATCATCTTCTCCCCTTACGGTCCCCAGTGGCGCATGCTCCGCCGTGTGTCCACAACTCACCTCTTATCCACCAAAGCTCTTGAGGACATGAGCCACGTCAGAGAGAAGGAGGCAGCGTTTATGGTCAACAGGCTCCGGCGAGCTGAGAATAGTACAGCAGGGGTGGTAGTAGGGAAGGAAGTGAACGTTTGTGTGGCGAACGCTCTGACAAACGCCATGTTTGGTAGAAGGATGTTTGGAGATGGTGATGGTGGGGAGTTTAAGGATATGGTGGTGGAGATCATGAAACTCTCCGCAGCCTTCAACATCAGTGACTTCATGCCATGGCTAAAACCACTTGACATACAAGGTCTAGTGGGTCGGATGAAGAGAGTCCATAACTGGTTCGATGATCTCATCAACAAGATCATAGAAGAACGTAAGATTGAGGGTGGACGTGCAGACTTTCTCAGTGTTCTCTTACAACAAAAGGAAAACCCTAGTGGCGATCAAGAAACTAAGCTCACTGATGGCAATATCAAAGCCTTGCTTTTGGTTAGTACTAATACATACATACATGCATATATATATATATATATATATTTAGAATTAATGGAAATGATGAGGTTGTTTATATATATACGTGCATGAAATGCATGGATGGCAGGACATGTTTGTAGGAGGTACGGACACGACGTCGAGCACTGTGGAATGGGCGTTGGTGGAGTTGATCAGGCACCCGGACATCCTAGTGGCAGTACAGAAAGAGTTAGATTCTATTGTCGGACTGTCACGTCTAGTGAAGGATGTTGACCTTGTTAATGTTCCGATCTTGCAAGCCGTCATCAAGGAGACGTTCCGGCTTCACCCGCCGGTTCCTCTCTTAATCCCACACACAGCCTCCGAAGCATGCGAAGTGGCCGGTTACTACATCCCCAAAGATGCCACCCTTCTTGTTAACACGTGGACTATATGCAGGGACCCGGAAGTCTATCCTCGGCCGTTGGAGTTCGACCCAAGCCGGTTCCTTCCCGGCGGGAAGCAAGCTGACGTGGACTTGAAGGGAAGCCATATGGAGCTCATGCCGTTCGGCTCCGGCCGCCGGATATGCGTCGGAATGAGGTTGGGCTTGAGAATGTTGTCGTTCTTGGTTGCCAACTTGGCTCATGGGTTTGACTGGGCCTTGCCAAATGGGCTTAAGCCTGAGGATTTGAATATGGATGTTGAGTTTGGACTCACTTTAGAACGAACTGTTCCTTTGGTGGCCCGGCCCATTCCAAGGTTGGACCCTAAAGCGTACGTGGTCTAGTGCTATTGGCTTTGCTTTCGTATTGAGATATTTATACAAATATATGTCAAATTTGAAGTGTTTTCAGTTTGTGTAATCTGATGACTAAATAAATGAATCGAACGTTGTTCAAATAAAATTTATTTTTTCGAGTTCAGTTAACTTTTTGCTAAATTACTTAATAGTTATTGATAAATACCTAAATTCTCTCCAACATCACTAGGATTTAATACCATAATTTTTATTGTAATTTGGGAAAAGTGGGACTCATTTCCTAAAAGAATGGCTACCATGGGTTTATTTCTTTTAAAAATTTCTTTTTCAATAAAAAAAAAAATTCTAATTTAAGTTAATTTTCTAATAAAGCATTAACTATTTTGGACTGTTTGCCATATTTACTCTAATATAATGTTATGGGTCCAGCCCATATTTGCAATATTTCATATTGCTTTTGTTGTTTATGTTGGACTTTTTATGTCTTATTTCTTGGGTCCATTTGAGCATTAATATTAGGGTTTCCAAGAGAATTTTCTTTTGGGGGATTGTATTCTTTGGTTTTGGCTGTACAACATCAGAAAGGCGGACGACAATTAAAAAAGAAAAGAGAGAGAGCTTAAGAGGGGTTTGATATTCTCGGTTTTATGTGCGCAGTTTTGATCAACTCTACGATCGGAGGTGCTCCCGTGGTCCGATTTTACTCAAATTTGGCTAGCTTGTTCCTGACAAGAAGGGCTTCATTTTGAACGGTCGGATCGTCCTCAGGTGCTCCGGTTTGGTCAGAAACGCAGCTTTAACAGACCTACAGTTTTTGGGTGATTTCTACACTTTTTTGCTCTATCTTGATCTCTTATTGTTCTTGGAGTTTGTTGGTGAGTTGTGAATCTTTTGTTGACTGATTTGGGGTTCTTTTTGCCCTCAATTTATCAATAAGAGAAGTAAAGGGTGGACTCCTTGAACGGTCCCGTGGTTTTTATCCTTCACATCGAAGGGGTTTTCCACGTATAAATTGGGGTGTGTTATTTGTGATTTATTATGGGTTGATTGAATTGTTTAATTAGTTGGTTGTTTTGATTGTTTGACTTTGTGAGTGTCGTAGAGACCTCTGGCGATCTTTACATATAATAGATTGATAATTACTTAACTTTACTCCATTAAAACATTAACTATTATGTTAATTTAGCATTTTAAATAAATTACCACTTAAGCAGGTAATGTTAATTAAAAAAGCAATATTTATTTATATAAACATTATGTTTTCTAAATAAATCATTATAATAAAATTTTTAATAAATATTAACTAATCACAATCATCGAAGTAAATCTTTGAATGAGAACAAAATAAAATAATAATTTAGAACCGGAATATGAAATCCGGTGTTTGATTAGTATGCAGAGGGAGCTAGAGTCATCAATCACAATTTGTTTTTCCTTAAATATCTATGCATGCGCAAAGTCCGGTGTTGCCTCTCCATCACTCAAATAGTCACCGGAAAACAATTGAAAATTTTATTTTCCTACTTGACTTCTAGGAAAATTCAGCTTTCCATTCAAAACAAAATGCTTCATTTTCCACGCAGCAATGTACACTTTGGAAACTTATATTGCTAGGCAAGAGAATTCATACCCTGATGACATTGGCCTCATTGTAAATTACTATAAAAAATATTTATATAAAAAATTCAAAAACTCTAGTCCAAATTTAAATTCTGCTTATACAATTGTGATAACGGGTCTTTAATTATAAGTGTGAATTTATCGCTTAAATTTTCATGTAATCACTAGATAAGAATATATAGGTTAGTTAATTAATTTTTTTCAATTCGTGCTTATGCCGTGAGCTTGCCACATTTATTAAAAAAAATCATAATCTCATAATTATTTATATACATATGCAAAAGCTGTAATTGAGCTTGGAAGCTAATATGATTTGTTTGTTATAATTATAACATTACTTATAAAATAAGATTAATAAGTTAGGGTCATAATTGTATGTTTCTTTTTTTAACTAAAATGCCAATGGATCATTATTTTAAGTCATGCATTCCAATGACAGGAGGATGATAATGTTGAAAATAAATGAGACCAAGTCAAACTGAAAATAAGTAAAAGTAGGACCCACCAAAGAAAAAAGAGTAAGCAAAAATAAATGAAGTCATCAAAAATAAAATGCGATTGATTTACCGTCAAAATATATTACCAAGTAATAAAACATTATCACAGTAATAAAATCAGAAAGGTTATATACCTAAAAATAATAAAGTAATTTAACACAATCGTGTTTGACTGAAATTTATACAATTAAGAATAGTTTATTACTGCATCTACTTAGTCATTGTAATTAACTTTATAAAATATCAAAATATCCTAAAATACTCTTGTGGGCCCCACATATTTATTTTTAATTATTTTATTAATTGTGCATGAGATGGCAGTTATGAAATTTTATTTATTTATTTTTTATTTAGGTTTCAAAACCCTAGCGGTCGCCTCTTTGTTTCTCTCGTTATAGATGTTTGTTTGGATTAAAGAAGAAGGAGAGATCTAATTTTTTATCGTAGGATTTTGAGAGTTTTAAACGATCGACAAGTAAGTAAACCACATATATATATATATATATATGCTGTTTTAAAAAAAAACTATTCTTATACTATTCAAAAGTTTGTTCAATCTGTTGTAATTTAGTATATTTATTATTTTGTTATTTAGGATTTTTCTGTTAACTTGGCTCATTTTGTTATTTTTTTTTGTTATTTATCTATTTTAGGAAAATACGGATTCATGATATATATATTTTTAATTATCTTATTTGTTAAATTCATGAATATTTGCATTTAATTGAAGGGCTGAGAAATGATATATTTGTTTTAATGATATTTCCAGATTTAATTAATTTTTTTTAAAATGTGTGGATTATTATGTTAATTGACAGTTGATTATTTGATATAATTGGATTAATTTTCATTAGAAAACGGGATCACTGAATTTCAGTATTATTGTGTTGACAATAATTTTGGATGTACCAATATATTTTTGTATAGAAACTCGTAGTCCCCAATTAACAATGCAATAACCCTGTCACTGGGGGTTAAACACTGACCGTGTCGACACGTACTTCTGACATAAAAACTATAGTTTTGCACCGTTCCGTTGGTGAAGAATAACGGCTTTTGATATTCTGGCTCGGGTCACCGAGGGTAAACCTATGAGTTATGAAATCTGACTCGGGTCACCGAGTTTAAATAAATGAGTTCGATATTTTTGTTTTTGGCATTAGTTGTTTGGGGAACTTATATGCTCGTTATTTTGATAAATTAAATCTGTTTTTGAACCATTTCGATTTATGGGTTCATTTTGATATTTATTTCATTATATTACATTTTTGTATGTTTTTAAAAGATTATTGGACATTTTTGTGATCCCGATATTTTTTTAGTGAGTTACTTTACTGGGCTCCCTAAGCTCATAATCCCTGTTGTTAATTTTTTTCGGGTTTTGAGGCCTTGTATGCCTACTTGGTTTTCGGGACTTAGGTGTATGGCCGTTTGTCGGCGTCCCTGGTCCATAGAGCTGGGTTCGGGGCGTGACAAATTTAGTGGTATCAGAGCGATGGTTAGAAGAGAAATTGTTTTCGCCTTCGTGTATTAGATAGATCCGTTAAATTTGAGTAAGAGTGAGGAAACCCCAAGATAAAGTGGGTTGTGGAGGTTGTGGTATCTGCCTAGATGGCACTTCACTTTGAATTTTTTGGAAGTTGCATACTAGAGCATGAGTCTTTGTGTGATAGCTTGAGTTGTAGGAAAGCCTTGATTTGTTTGATGTTCATTTTTTTTATTTTGTAGATTGCTATGTATATGATTTCTTTGACAGAGATGAATATCTATATAAGAAAAGAAAAGAGGAATCTTGAAATTATTTATGTGATGATTTGGAAAATTATTAGAATTGAATTTGTGGTTATTTATATATATAATTGTGCATGTTGTGAATTTCCATATTTTGACTTTGTGCTGGCTGAAATTGCATCCCAAATTCAGAGCCTTGGTAAATATTATTTGGAGAAGGATACAACTAGAAAATTATAGCACTTTTCCATAACTAATCACCTGCAAAATTTTGAAGTTATTGGATTTGTAACCAATAAGATATGTTTGCTTAAGTAGACCCTTCTCAGTTGTTGTTATTGTGCATGGTATGAGGAAGGAATTGTACTTTTTATGATCTATGAGGTTGAAATGGCCAAAGTGCATAATACAAAGAACGTCTGTTATGATTCTAGCTATGTGCTTGTAAAATATCTCTGTAATTAGATGTATATGTTGGATGATATTCATGATTTTGTAAAACCAGGCTGAAATTTTAATATGCAAAAATTTGGTGAATTTCATGATGATGCTATAATTTGAGGAGGGCTAAGAATATTATGGGACTTTATCACATTTTAGCTTGGTGAGTAAATTTATTTTTAAGAGAAATCATGATGTTGGCAAGTTAAATATTGCTGTAATTAGGAAAAATTTCTAGAGGTTAATGTGTCGATCATGTTCCCCGACTTTGTTTGTTTGTTGTGTAGTTTTTGGTGCTTTGAGTGGCAAGATAATGGTTGAAATTTTTGAGGAGAAAAATTCTTATAATTCAATACTTTTCTTTGATTTTCTGGAAACTAAGAAGAGGCTCTAAATGATATATATGATTCTTAGGTTCAGTTGTATTGCTTTTACTGAATTAATGGTCAATCTAGAGAATCATTATGTACTTCGTAGGTGAAATGAGTTCCATTGTTGTAATTCTACCAGCAAAAAGATATAAAAGATCATACCTTAGTGTTTAGGAAGATTTAAGAAATTTTCATGATTATACTCCAAATATTTGTTTGAGGATGATTCAAAACAAAGTTTAAGCTTGGTAGATAATTGGCGGTTCTCGATTGGTTTTAATTTGCTTATGTTTATCAATCAATGAGAAAATTTTAGAGTGTTCAAATATTGTTGTGGACTGGAGTATATGTATAATTTTGAAGTTTTGATGTTTGATGGTTGCCAAGTTTGATCTATGAGAATCATATCAGGTGATTTTAGTAGGCAACATTGATTCCAGTGAATGAGAAAGAAATTAATGGCATTTTAGTTTTTTTTTTAAACTTGTTTGATTTAGTTATCATATCCATGGGATGATACAGGAATTGGGGATTTTAATCGAGGTTTGATAGATTGCAATGATGGTAATGTTTTTTGCGGTTTTAAATTCTTTTGAAGTCGGATGACAATAAACACATGATAATATATGCTCATATTGATGTTTAATCAAGGATGTTCAAAAGCATTGAATTCTATTTTATGTTTGATATGAGTTTGAGACAAATCAAAGGTTGGTTTATTGTTTTTGTTGTGACCATTGTCCTTAGAAGTATCATCAATCAAGTTTTGTTTGAATCCATTGGTCTTTGAATCTTATCATCTAATTCGATGACGCTCGAACTTTTTCATGGTCTGAATTTTACTAGGAAGTCTGCTTTGGTGGTTAAGTTAAGTTTAGAGGACTAAACTTTTTTTAAGAGGGGTAGATTGTGGTCCCCACACATTTTTTTAATTATTTTATTAATTGTGCATGGATGGCAGTTACGGAATTTTATTTATTTATCTTTTATTTAGGTTTCAAAACCCTAGTGTCCGCCTCTTTGTTTCTCTCGTTATGGATCTTTGTTTGGATTAAGGAAGAAGGAGAGATCCAGTTTTTTTTCCCCTCTTCTCCTCTTTTTCTTTTGATTTGGTGTGTGGTGCCGGCGGCGAGGACGGGGATAGATCTCTCCATCAAGGGTTTTGTCTCTTACGTTGTGGGGTTCCATCGAATAAATATCGTAGAATTTTGGTGGTTTTTGAACGATCGACAAGTAAGTAAACCACATATAAATATATATATATATATATATGTATAAGCAAATTTTTGATTTTCGAAAATGGTTTACTTAGTTATTTAATTAATTTGGATTTTACTGTTTTAAAAAAAACTATTCTTATACTATTCAAAAGTTCTGTTGTGATGTTGTGATTATGTTGGCCATTACTTTTGTAATTTAGTATATTTATTATTTTGTTATTTAGGATTTTTCTGTTAACTTGGCTCATTTTGTTATTTTTTTTTGTTATTTATCTATTTTAGGAAAATACGGATTCATGATATATATATATATATATATATATATATATATATATATATATATATATATATATATATATATATATATATATATATATATATATATATATATTTAATTATCTTATTTGTTAAATTCATAAATATTTGCATTTAATTGAATGGCTGAGAAATGATATATTTGTTTTAATGATATTTTCAGATTTAAATAATTTTTTTTAAATGTGTGGATTATTATGTTAATTGGCAGTTGATTATTTGATATAATTGGATTAATTTTCATTAGAAAACGGGATCACTGAATTTCAGTATTATTGTGTTGACAATAATTTTGGATGTACCAATATATTTTTGTATAGAAACTCATGGTCCCCAATTAACAATGCAAATAACCCTGTCACTGGGGGGTTAAACACCCGACCAGTGTCGACACGCATCTCGACATAAAAACTATAGTTTTGCACCGTTCCGTTGGTGAAGAATAACGGTTTTTGATATTCTGGCTCGGGTCACCGAGGGTAAACCTATGAGTTCTGAAATCTGACTTGGGTCACCGAGTTTAAATAAATGAGTTCTGATATTTTGTTTTGGCATTAGTTGTTTGGGAACTTATATGCTTGTTATTTTGATAAATTAAATCTGTTTTGAACCATTTCTGATTTATGGGTTCATTTTGATATTTATTTCATTATATTACATTTTGTATGTTTTTAAAGATTATTGGACATTTTGTGATCCTGATATTTTTAGTGGTTACTTACTGGGCTCCCAAACTCATAATCATGTTGTTAATTTTTTCAGGTTTTGAGGTCTTGTATGCCTACTTGGTTTCGGCCTTGTAGGTGTATGGCCGTTTGTCGGCGTCCCTGGTCCATAGAGCTGGGTTCGGGGTGTGACAACTCTTCAACCTAAAAAATACTAATTAATCCAAATCACACATGTATAACACCCTATATATATTTAAATTGATAGAACAAAACTAGTCTAATATATTAAAAAAAAAAATCAAAGTCATGTTTAAGTTTTTAACAAGATCCAAGAAAACAAAAACTAAGATAATTTTTCATAAATCGCAATGAAAGATCTCCTTGCTTGCCAAGTTAATAGTGTTTACATGATTAGAAGAGGAAACTGGAACATTAGATCGCCATCTATTTCGGTTCAAAACCATAAATTGCTAGAAACCAGGTTAAAACGAAAAATGATAATATATTAATATATATATATATATATATATATGAGAAAGTGTTGCCTGTGGACGTTCACAGACGTCCACAGGCAAGCACAGTAGTATTAACTTAGCTACTGTAAGAGCTAATTTTAGTTTAACTGGGTTGATTAATTGAGTTTTGGTTTATAGCATGATTGTTGTATCTAGTAGAAATAGAGTTGGACAGTTCAAATTTGTTTAGTTACTGTGCACAAATCGAATGAATGGTTCAGATCAAATTAATGTGCATCCCACTTTTTCTCTGTGCTATTGTTCATAAGAACTGTAACACTGTTCATTGAATAGTGATCAACCGTTGGATCGAAATCCAACAGCTGATAGCAACGTTCGTAGATTTCGATTCTACGAACGTGCATAGATGATCGAACCTCTCTCTCTCTCTCTCTCTCTCTATATATATATATATATATATATTCAAAAACTAAAAAAGATTGGAGATCTTAGCTGGCACTACAATTATTAAAAATTATTTTTTAAAAAAAATCATATTTATCCATAAAATATGCCTCACATGAGAGAAGTATGAATCTGGTTCTGAGATGTGAGGCTCATACTCACTCGTTAGATTACCTTAATTTAATAACTTTTAGAAATAAAACATCAATTTTTTAAGATAATTAGTAATATATCATTATATTATATAATAAATAGAAAATAAAATTTATAAACCCATAGCTAAGATTATTTTTCGTATTTTACTTTGGTAAGCTAAAATAGATACCTATTTTAGTGGTAATGTAATTCCTGAGTTTCTTCTTTTTTTCACTATTAATAATATTAGATTATCATCAATATTATCACTCTTAAAATTCTAAACATGATAAATTTTTATATTACAGAATAATGGACGGTAACATTTTCCAAATTACCACAAACCAAACAATCAATTACAAACATATGCCTGCATAATTCTAGATAAGAAAAAAAAATAGGCAATTTGATTTTTGTTTATTTATTTATTTTGATAAAATGGATAAATCACATTAATGGTGTGTATAAGGCCAGCAAAGTTAAAATTTTAATTTGTTTGTGTCTTTACTTTACTTGAGCTAAAGTTGTAACCCACCTCCTTGACAAGAACATAACACCCTATATAAGTGACCCGGTGTTAATAGACCGAGAGGTCATTGGCATATATTTTTTTTTAACAAAGTCGGCAGTGAGGGCGGAGGGGAGGGGGCGGCCCACCTGCCGCCGCGAACCCCCGCCCCGCACCTTTTACTCCTCTCTCTCACCGGCCCTCCTTTTCGCGGCGAACCCCGCCCCTCCCGCCCCTCCCTCTCTCTCTCTCTCTCTCTCTCTCTCTCTCTTCACCCTCATTGTCCCCGGTGAATCACCCTCCCCGAATCACCCTCCCTGCCCCTCCCTCCCGTCCTTTTACTCTCTCTCTCTCTATGTGAATTTATCTCTATTTTTATTTTCTCTCTCTGAAATCTACCTCTGTTTTTATTTTTATTTCTCTTTATTTTTATTTTATTTCTTAAAATACCCCCCACCCCTTTGATTCCCCTTGATTTTGATTTTGGATTTTGATTTTGATTTTTTTTTGAAAGTATTCTCTCTTTTTATTTTTTGAAAGTATCCTCTCTCTCTATTTATTTTAGTTTTTAAAATGTCCCTCTCTCTTTAGGGGTTTTTTTTTTAATTATTTTTTAAGAAATTAATATCTATCCTCTAAAACGTAATACTTTTTTTAAAAATATTTACAATGTTTTTTTATGTAACCTATTAATATTTTATAAATTATTTTATTTAGTATATTAAAAAAAAATAGTTTTTATAAATTAGTTTATATAATATATAAAATTATATTTTTATTAGAGTTTTTTAAAATTTATTATTTGATACTTATTTTTATGAATTAAATTATAAATTAACATTTAAATAAATTTTTAAAAAAATATAAAAAAATTTTATTAATCGATTTTTCTCTTTCTTTTTGTAATTCGCCCCCCTACTTTATAGTTTCTGGCTCCGCCACTATCGACAGGTAACAAAGCAAATGACAAATGGGTACGGAGATGCACTGGTAGCTTGACTAACCTCCTAGAGATAATCCCCCTCCATATAACCCTGGAAGGGAGAATAAGAGGTATTTCTCACACAGAACTCTCATAAGGAAACCAGAAAAGTGAATTATAATCCATGAGGGACTCGAATTTGAGACCTCTCAATTATAAACACGGGTGTTTACCGTTGGGCTAGCTGACGATTCTCGTTGATATGTAATACATATTAGACTTAGTCTAAATTGACATCAATTTTCTCATCATCTTCCAATTAAAGAAAATAAAAAGAAATTAATTGTAAGAGCTAGGCTTTGTAGTTGGCATCATTTGACACCAAGTCAAGATAACATGACAATGACGATGACATGGCTAAGGCACTTGATGATGTGGCTAAAGCGGTGAAGAATGGTAACATGGCAAATGACTAGGAATGTGATGATGAAGATATGAAAACTAAAAGATCATGGTAGGAGCTTATGATTGAAGAATCTCTCTCAATGAATCATATGGAGAAAATATATTAGAAAGTCTATCTTTAGAAAGAGCATCAAGGTAAAAGAATCTCTTTTAATTTGAAGACCAAGTTTATCTTAGATATAATTTAATCTATTTTTGTTAAGATCCAAGATGATGAAATCTATCTTTGGTAATCAATTTTCTCATGAGAAGTTTATTTCAAAATAGAGAAATAATTTATTGTTGGGAAGAAATGAAGATTATCACTTGGAGACTAAGGATTACATGGAGCTTAATTTGGTGTAAAGCTATTTGAAGATACAAACTAAGAAAAGCAACGGAAAGCCAACATGATTCTCAAGACCATAATTAGCCATACAATTTGAAGAAAAGATATAAAGCTAATTACCGGACAGAGCTATTTGAAAACATGATCTATTCAAGGGCACAAGCTATCTTTGGTAAGTGCATAGATTTGATTGAAAATTAATGAAGACCCAAGCTTGGATAAATGAAGATTATGCTTGAAGATATTGAAGAGTTAAACTTGGATGAGAGGAGATCAAGTTTATTAACAATATATTGAAGACCAAATTTGGATGAATGAAGATCAAGTTTGAAGATTGTGAAGACCAAACTTGGACCAAGTTTGGAAAGAAGATCGGAGAGATCTTTGAAGACCATCATTGGTGAGATGGATTCGCGCCTTGGTAGATGCTACCCTCGGGAGATGGACTTGCTAATATGATGTGAGAAAAGAGGCTATTTGCTGGTAGCAGGAGCTCGGGATGGAGTGGACTACGTCGACGCGAACTGGAGCAGTAGGGAGGGTTGGAGATGTCGCAGGTCGTGTTGCAACGAGAGCTGGAACTCAGTCGGAATCTAGTAGGTGGGATACGTTACAGGCTCAATTGCAATAGGAATTGCAACGTCTAACTCTGGAAAATATCCAAGTTAGGAAGCCCTGGAGATTCTAAAAGAGGAAGCTATTTTAGGACGTAGAGAAATTTATATAAGATACCATGGTTTGAAATTTAGGATGAGTCATAACTAAGAAACCCTAGTGTGTGGGTTGAGGAGAGTAGGCATGATGAGGGACCTATTGAAGAGTTGGCATGTGCTTTCATGAAAAATGGGATTTAAACTAGCAGGAGCATTTTGGTAATTGTCCGAGAGGTGGAGTTTAGTTGTTTTATTGTCGCACTTGATGGAAAATGGGTCAACGAACACAAGTCGCAACTTGTTGCATAGGCTCGTGAGGCATACCGGAATTTGGCCAAATTCCATCACCTTGGCCTTGAAAATCGCAATTTTACCGTATATGATAATGTTTGATTTGATTATATCTTGGTGTAGAAATCTCGGATTTGTACGCCATTTTTGACATTAGATTTTATTTGTTAAGTCCTTTATTTTCTTGCTTAAATTTGAAAAATTGTTGTTTTCGGTCAATCTAGAGAGGATTAATTTTTATCATTGTGCGAGTGAGAATCAGTGTTATACTCTTCATACTTTATCTTTTTTAGTAGATTGTTCTCTCCCGGCTTGGCTCAGCAAACGTAAGCAGGCTGCATGTGCCAAACTAGGTAATCAATTCGTGTGTCTCTTTTCACTTCCATGTTTATTTGTGTGTGATTACATTACATTACTTGCGAGGTTAAGCGAAAATTATCACACTTCTGCCTCTCCAGAACTAACTGAAACTATAAAAAAATATACACATTATTTCAATCTAAAGTTTATTAAATAATAATATGTTCTAATAGAAAAGTAAATATTTAATAACAAATAATTAAATGATACTAAAAGAACATTTACACTAGGTGTGTTTATTACACTTTAAGAATTATAGCATAATCTGTACAATATGTCATAATTTATCATTTTCTGAGAATTATGCCACTATGAATACTTATTTTACCACATAAAATTATGGCATAATATAACTATTAGAATATTTTTTATTGTAAAAAATCTCTCTCTTTTGATCCAGCCACCAGCCTCCGGTTCACCGGTGGTCTGGTCGGGCTCCAGCGACCCGCTAACGGTTTGACTGGCCAACGGCGACCGGCCGCAAGTCCACTAATGGTCCGGCCGGCCACCGGCGACCCGCCGAATGTTCGGCAGGCCTGCTTTCGGTGACACGCCGGCGGTTCGGTAGATATCCGACGACGAGCCACCAATGGCTTTGGTTGCCAATCGGCCGACCTTCATAATATTTTTTTTATTTTGTTAACTAAACACTTATCCTGTAAGAATAAAATATGTTATAGTTTCTATAATAATCATTTGCACTTCCTACGTAATAAAATTATGGTATAATTTTTTATTTTGCAGCCAAATAGGCCCTAAAGGTTGTTTTTGCTTGTAGAAATGAGAAATTGCAAATATGTCCTTATAAAAATGGTGTTTGCTATAAACTTTTATTTATTTATATCCCAGACCAAAAATTAGCTAAATTTTTTTGTAAAATACTAAACTATCCTCCAGTCTATTCTCTTTAAGCATAGGAATTCGTGTATATGGGTATAATCGTGTCATGTCAAAATAAGAATATAGCACGCAAATGCTAAATCCAAACCATACACGATTATTAATCGTGTCTGGCATTCTAAACACATATACGTCCCATATATGAAGCATGTAACACGGGTTGACTCTCTTAACCTGTTTAACCCGCTTAATATGTAATTGGATTATGTAACACGACACAACCCATTTAACCAGCTTTTATGCAAAATCGAACTTAAATTAAATCTAAAATATATTAGTTAAATTCCAATAAATATATGTCAATACATAGATATTTAAGTTCAACATATATAAGTATCTAAAATTCAATATATATGTATCTATATATGGGTTATAATTGTTTTTCTACCTATGTCTTTGTGTTAATCATGTCTTACACTTGTTGACATAAATACGACACAAAACTGTTTAATTTAAACGTGTCTTAATCGTGTTGACCCGTTTATACCATGAACCCATTTCTACTAAATCTATACACGTTTTATACCATATCATGTAATCATATCAGTACCCATTTTGCCACTCCTAAATTTCTCTTTATTCATTTTAGGGGAAAAAAAGCATAATACATTTACTTTAATTCGTTCTTTTTTTTTTCATGGATTCTAATTTAAGTCCCTGCAAATTTGGCTAGAACTTAGTAATTTTTTTTCACTCTCCGATCACTAATTATTGTTCTAGAACTGTCAAAATTAAAAAATAAAATTTTCAAAAATTTTACTACAACTCGGGCATCATTAGTTGGTAGTGTTTGAGCTTTCACCCACCTTAACACGTAGTCGATGTCCACTAAAACATACTTATTCTCATAATTACTTGTTGAATAAATCGGTCTTATCCTGATTTCTTATTTCAACACCCACCAAGAAATAAATCCTTCTTATGGGCAGAAGTTAACATCATTCTACCTTCCTTCCGATCATGCATCAATTTTCAAAAGAACTCTTATTCCTGGCCTCTTGAAAAAAAAAGGTGTTTTCTCTATTAAATCCTTCTACATGTTCTCAATTGATGGAGGTCTTCGTAGCCAACTTTACTCTCATTTCTGGAAAATCAAATCTCCAAGCAAAATTACTTTATTTTGTTGGCTGGTCAGGGAAAATAAAAATTCTTACCTTTGATAATCTTTTCAAGAAGGGTTGCAATCCAAATGCTACTGACACATGCTTTCTTTGTCATAATAGCTCGGAAACAGTGGAACACCTTTTTCTTGATTATATTTATGCAGAGCGAATTTGGTCCTTTTTCAGACAAATTCTTACAACTGAGTCTCACCCTTCCTCAGTATCCATTATTTGGACAGACCGGATCCCCTCTTTGACCTCTTCTCTTAGGAACTTGTGGGACCTCTGTTCTAGAGCCATCATCTGGAATATCTGGCTTGAACGAAACAGTCGGATTTTTAACTTTACTTGTTCTTCTATTTTTACAATTTTATATAAGTCCGCTAATATGCTACTTTCCTGGCTTTCAACAGATTCTGAGTCGCATTAACAGGAAATCTCCGAGCCCTCGCAAAGGATCAAGCGCTCCCTCAACTTTCTGAACACTAGACCTTCAAATTTTATTGGCGATTCGGCGAACATTGCTGATCCAAAGTAGTTCCCCTCTTCCTGTAGCTGGGCAAGCCTGTGTCTCCAGATGGTAGCCTTCGCCTGTCTAGCTTGCTTTCTTTTATCTTCTATTTTCACGATGTTGTTTTGTACCGCCTCTATTTTACTCATCTTTGGTGAGAATTTCTGGCAGTTCTTCTCTTTTTAGTTCTTTGTTTGCTGTTTTTTCCCCATTGTGTTTCCATGTACTCCTTCTTTTACAATAAATCAGTGGTTTATCCACTTTTATCAAAAAAAAAAAAAATTAATCCATGATTGTTTTCTGGTCTTTAGGAACTGCTTTTGTTAAATTGTACCTATTTTCATTCTATGTTGGTTGTACAACAGTCTATATAAGGCTTAGTAATGCAATAAATTGATTCAAGTCATCAGTTCATAATAATTTATTTGTCTTTTTCATAATTAGTATGCATCTAAGAGATGTTGCATATATTCCTTATGCCTTAATAGATACATCCATTTTGCCCAATTCATAATAAATAAATTCACAGGTTTAATTCTGGCCATTGGTTCATCAAGAATGACCTCTTGTCATCATATCTCAGAAGAAAAATTTTAGCTTTTTTTATATACTATGTATGTTCCACTAATGAGAAGGGGTACAAATTTTTCTAACAAAGAATATTTATTACCTTTTGACTGCTTTTCTTTCTTTTTATTCGTGTTTCTTTTATCTTATTTATTTTTATTTTAAAAAAAAATACCAACAATGAAAGCACTTTGACTAGGCCGACAACTCTCCCATATCTACCTAACCATGGCACAGTTTATAAAGGCTCATAGCGACTTGCACTCAATAAAGTCCCAAAATATAAGTCCATAAGGAAGGCACAACTAGGGGTGTAAATGATGCACCTCTACTCACAAGCTACTCGGGCTTAATTCGGTGAAAATTCGAACTCGGCTCGGTCACAGTCGAGCCGAGCTCGAGCTCGAGTAGTCGAGCGAGCCGAGTTCGAGTATTGTGATACTTGGTGCGAGTGCTCGCGAGCCTAATCGAGCATGTATGTATATATATAATATTAGATTTATTTGATAAAAGTCAAGGGAAAAACTTTCGAGCTCGAGTTCGAGCATAATGTTTATGATTATTTTCAGTCTTTTCGAGCTTAATCGAGCGATCTCGAGTAGCTAGATTTGTGTACCGAATCGAGCTCGAGCTATAAAATAAATACTCGATCGAGCTCGAGCCGAGTATCGAGTACCGAATTTTCAGTCGAGCTCGAGCTCGCTACCGCTCGGCTCGAACTCGATCGATTACACCCCTAGACACAGCACATAAAAACAATTGTAAGTTAATTTGCAACTCTAAAGATATTTAAGCAAATAAAAACCTTTTGCAAACTTATATTAACAATATGATGTTTACATGTTAGCAAGTACCTCTTTCTATCGCTAGCGATTTTCTCTATGCTTAATAATATAAATAAATCCTGAAACGATTCTTAATTGCATCCTAAAAGTTTATTGTGACAGTGATTCTTAATAGCATTCAAAACGGCAACTAAGAAAGGCAATTTCAAAAAAAGAAGCAAGCGGACTGCTCCCATGACAAAGAAACCACAACTAAATAGGAAACCAAACTATCTATTAAGTCAGCAACATGAGAACTAATCCAAAACTCAACCAATGAGATATGGCTTCTCTTCTCCTAGTGATCACCACCATTCTATTCTCCTCTCTCCTCATCACCATCTTCTTCTCCATTGCTAGCAAGAAGAAGAATAATAACAAAGCTAATCACCATCATCCATTACCACCCGGCCCAAAAGGATGGCCAATGCTCGGCAACCTACTTCAGCTCGGCTCAAAGCCACACGAAGCACTGCACGGCCCTCTCCAAAACCTATGGCCCTCTTTTCAAGCTCCAGTTCGGCTCCGTCACCGTAGTCGTGGCCAGCTCCGTCGAAGTCGCCTCACAGTTCCTCAAAACTCTCGACGCCAACTTCTCCAACCGGCCACCAAACTGCATGGCCGAATACGTGGCCTATAACTACCAAAGCATGGCTTTCACCCACTACGGTCCTCGCTGGCGCATGCTCCGCCGCTTGTGCACAACCCATCTCTTCTCCACTAAAGCTCTCGACGACCTGCGCTACGTCCGAGAGGAGGAGGTGGCACTGCTGGCTCGCAAGTTCGTGCAAGCCAAGGACACTAGTACTAGCATCGGTGTGGAAGTAGGAAAAGAAGTGGATGCTTGCGCTGCCAACGCCCTCACAAGAGCCCTGTTCAAGAGACGAGTGTTTGAAGAGGAGAACGGACCGGATGGTGGAGAGTTTAGGAATGTATTAGAAGAGGTCTTAAAGCTGGGCAGCGCTTTCAACATTGAGGATTTCCTCCCTTGGATCAAGGCTCTGGATCTACGTGGGCTTTTGTCTAAACTGAGGAGGCTTCATCGTTGGTACGATGACACCTTAACCAAAATCATGCAGGAGCACAAGATGACTGATGTAAGTCAAGGTCATGAAGACAAAGGTAATAAAGATAAAGATTTTCTTAGTGTGCTGTTAGCACTCAAGGAGGATGGTAACTTGGATGAAGAAACTAAAACTAAGCTCACTGATACCGACATCAAGGCCTTGCTCACGGTGGCGTGCATGCTAACTTTGTTTCTAATTACTTATGGATTACTTGTTAATTAATATATTAATTGAAATGATGGGTTTGCAGGACTTGTTCACTGGAGGGACTGACACGACTTCGAGCACGGTGGAGTGGGCGCTGGTGGAGCTTATCCGGCACCCAGACATGCTGGCCGCCGCACAGAAAGAGTTAGATTCTATTGTTGGCCGGTCTAGGCTCGTGTCGGAGTTCGACTTGAATAACGTCCCGGTCTTGCAAGCCATCATCAAGGAGACGTTCCGGCTCCACCCACCAGTTCCTCTCTTGATCCCTCACACCGCCGCCGAGCCATGCGAAGTGGCTGGCTATCACGTCCCTAAAGGTGCCTCTCTTTTGGTTAACGTGTGGGCTATATGCAGGGACCCAAAGGTCTGGTCTCGGCCACTGGAGTTTGACCCGAGCCGGTTCCTCTCCGGAGGAAAGTATGCTGACGTGGACTTGAAAGGGAGCCACTTTGAGCTGATTCCGTTCGGCTCCGGCCGCCGGATTTGCGTGGGAATGAGGCTGGGTTTGAGGATGCTGACGTTACTGCTGGCCAGCTTAGTGCATGGATTTGATTGGGCCTTGCCTGATGGGCTTACTCCTGAGGCTTTGAGTATGGACGTGGAGTTTGGGCTTACTTTGGAAAGGAGTGTTCCTTTAGTGGCCCGGCCCATTCCAAGGTTGGCCCATGATGCCTATGTGGCCTAGTTATTTGGTTTCATGATTTGCTTGAGATGCTTGAATAAACTAATAAATTAATGCAAGAGTTGAACACCTTGAGGTTATGTAAGATTTCAGTAAGTAAATTAATAAGTCAAATAATGAATCTTGTAATCAAGGTCCTTGGAATATTTTATATTATGATATGAAGTGATAAGAGGTCTAAAAGATTGATATCTCAGTTTTTGTAAAGGATGATATCTTATTTTTGTTTTTTTTTAATTCACAAATATGTGCACATGGTATATCCCCTTTTTTTTTTACTCTTTTTTTAAAAAAACTATAACTTTATTAAAAAAAACACACACACAAACAAATGCACAGCATCAAAAGAAATTCAGTAAGGGTGGAAAGAAGGTAAAAAACAACATCAAACAAAAAAGGTACAAGACAAACAAAACTGACGACATGTCTTTTTTAATAAATTATAATATATATATATATATAAGTTGTTGAGTTTTATTTTTATTTATTTATTTATTTATACCTCATATAAAGAATTTGAAAGTTCACTTATTTGTTGGGTTAATTTTAGATATTAAATAAATAATTGGACATATATCAAGTTATAATTGAAGAAAAAAACATAGGTTATATATTATCTCATATTAGATTTTAATATAATTCTTTCACTTAATGTTCTAAAATCAAAACTAATAAAAATAACTTATTTAGGCTTACTTCCTGAAAAGCCAATTACCTCTCTCTAGATGAAAGACTCACTCTTCTAATTTCTAAACTTAGTCTTATCTTATATCCCTACATATTGGATGTTCGTTTTTAAATTACCGTTCTGAATATCCAATGAGATAGATATAATTCATAGAGACTTTTTTTGGAAAGGACCCGAGCTGGGTCCTAAAGGAATGCATCTAATTGCTTAGAGTAGGATTTGCATACCATGCAAGTTGGGAGGCTGGGGTATCCTCAACATCCATGATTTCAACAAATCACTTCTAGGCAAGTGGTGGTGAAGTATCATTACATATAATAAAAGTTATTGGTTTAATATCATCAACTTTAACTATTTGATTAAAGGCCCTCTCCTGAACCTTTGTGTCACATACCACTGAGAAACAAATCCTACTTTTGTGCAGGAATTACACCCATCCTACCTTCTTTCAGATTTTGCGCCTCAAAGATTGTTAAGAATGGCGCTTCTACTCTATGCTGGCACGACAATTAGTTAGATGGTAGATCCCCAAAAGATATCTTGCCTGATTTTTATAATGACTGTAGTTTCTCCTAGTGATCTTTAAGAGCTTTTCTCTCTGAAATCCATTCTCCATAAAGGATCTTTCACATAGCCACCCTAGAAGAAATTTTGCCTATCTTGTCTGCTATTCCAAATTGTCTTGATGAACAAGATGATGTGCGAATCTGGACCCTGGAAAACAAAATGACCTTCTCAGTGAAATCCTTTTATCAATTCCTAGTGGATGGTGATCTTTGCAACCCCTTTTACCCCCATTTTTGGAAAGTAGGATGTTCTAGTAAAATAACCCTCTTTTTGTTGGCTTGCTATGGATAATAAAATTCTAACTCACACCAACTTAGCCAAGAAAGGTTGTAATATTCAATGTGCAACAGACACTTGTGTGTTATGTCACAGATATCCAGAATCAGTAGATCATCTCATTCTGAATTGCTCTTTTTCTGACCATATTTGGCATTTTTTTCATACATAATTTAGGGATGCTTGCACATCCCCATTCCATGTATGATGTATAGACTTCCTGGATTCCTTCCATTCAAGTCCAACATCAAATCTTTTGGGATCTTTTTTCAAGGGCTATCTTGAGGAATATATGGATTGAAAGAAACAACCGTATCTTTAACTTGCATTCACATTCTCCTCTTTATGCTATTGCCAAAATAACTCATATGTTACTTTCTTGGATTTTTGCAGCTAGGGATCTGACCCATTGTTCCCATGAAGACTCCACTCGGACTCTTAGGGGCTCCCTTGATTTCCTAAGCGCTAGACCGGAATGTCTCACCGGCGCAACGACCACGCATACTTCCCAGGAGTGATATGTTTCACTCATCAGCTTGAAAAGACCTCGGATACCAGACGGTGGACTTCGCTTTCTTAGCTATATTTTCTTCCTTTTGTTTTCAGCTTTTCTTTGTTGGTTGTTTTAGAGGTGTGCTTCACCACTTGTCATTGCTTCGTACATCTCATCTAGTCTATAGTGATTTTTGTCATTTTCTTTCTATTTCAGTTCTCTGTTTGTTTCCTGGTATGCATATTCTATTTCTTTTTCGTTTAATAAATTTGTGGTTTATCTAATTTATTAAAAAAAAAATACCCCCTTAAATTTTATAACAAATACCTTCTCAAAAAATAAAATTAGATTTTTATGACATCACAAACATGGTTGAAAATTATTGGAGAAGAAATTATAGGAATAATTTAAATTAAAAAACACCCTTAAGGGGTATAATATCTCAAAGCCATTTGCAATTGATACAAATATCTTTAAATATCAATAACATTGGTCATTAAATAGAGCTTTCACAAATAAAGATACATGAAAAATAATCTACAATCCGTATAAGAATTTTATTCAATAAAAAATAATAATTTAATGAACTAATTAAGGGAAAAATTCAAACCCTAAATTGTAAGCATGGTCAAGAGTTTTTTAAGTCAAATAGCCTAAGCTATCAATGCAAAATTGCTTTCTTATCTATCTATTTTCTACACA
This sequence comes from Dioscorea cayenensis subsp. rotundata, assembly GCF_009730915.1. NCBI lineage: Eukaryota > Viridiplantae > Streptophyta > Magnoliopsida > Dioscoreales > Dioscoreaceae > Dioscorea > Dioscorea cayenensis. The sequence continues at coordinate 1,752,483 of NC_052483.1, forward strand.
AGGATACCAAGAATTTGTTTTTTATTTAATTAAAAAAAAAAAGGATGATGAAAAATTTTCTCAGTCCAAATTCTCTGCAATAAAGGGCAACAATAAAATAAATTTTTTTATTAAAGTCATATAAAAATTATTAATTAATTAAGATGTCAACACACTTTATATAATATATAATATAAGTACAATGGTGATAACATGGATGACGGATAGTATATTAATTAAATATAAAATAAATGAAGACAAATTTGGAAAAAGGATAACAAAGAAAAAGGGAAATTGTAAAGTGTTTGAGCATTATAGACAATAATGCAAAGGTTACAATTTCATATATATACATAAAAAAATTATATAAAAAAAAATTAGATGACCTTGTCCGTTAAAAAGAATAACGAGATTTTTGAACAAATAAATAACATCTTGGTTTAAATGTAAATTTAATTAATTAAGATACAAACACCGGGACACCCCATGCATTATTATAAAATAAAATTTTAATTCAAGAGAAAAATCCAAATTAATGCCAAACAAAAGTCTTATCATGTGTTTGTTTGGTGCATATCTCTTTATCATTGAGTCATCAACTACTACATTTTGTTGTTATATTATGTGCCAACAAGTCAAGCCATCATCATTCAATGTATTCATGTATATGTTCTTGACAAAGGAATTGGAGGTTTCTCTAAAATCAACACCATTCCCAATAAATTGCCTAATTTTGTTTCGATAGATGTCATGTTAGGAAATCTATAAATATTTAAATATTATAAAACAAAAAGATTCAATATCATATCACTATTTATCAAGTGACGAGAGGCACTAACACATGTCCTTTGCGTAACTTACTGAGTGATAAAAATTTAAATCCTCGTTAAAAAATTAACTCACAGATGTTGATGCATCCCTTCTCACGTGTCCTCCGAGCATTAACTCAAACGCAATAAAGATACCAATAGATGATTGTCATTTTTAAAAAAAAATTGAAGAAATTGAGTGAAATAGCATTGATGATGTAGTGGCCAAAAATTAATATCATTTTAAAGTAGTTTTCATATTTATTTTACAAAAATTAAAATAAAATTTGAAGTAGAAAATAAGATTTATATAAAATTTTACTTTATCCACTATGATGAAAAATTTTAAGGTAGATTTAGTTCAAGATTAACGAAAATATTAAAACCAAATAAACTTCTGAAACGGGGATGTCTCACTTCAATTACTTACCTACAATTTCTCCTAGGGATTAGTGAACACTCTAAATTTAAAAAAATTACACATGAGGATATATATATATATATATATATATTATATTACTCATTTTTAAATAATCTCTTAAATTAAAATTTAATCTAAATACTATCATACCATCTTAAATTTCAAATAAATAAATATATCATTGTTATTTTTTTAATAATTTTTAGGGGAAATTACTGTTCACCCATCGTAATTTTCCAAACTTCCCAAAAACCCCCTCCTACTTTTACACACCCCGGACAGCCCTTCCGTTAGTGTTTAACTTCACTATTACCCCCTATCGTTCACTTCAAATGGGTCCATGTTGTGAAATCCCATTTTTGGCCTTAAAAATAGTGGGAAAGGAAAGCGCCAAATCACATCATGTTCAGCCTTTTCGAGGGACTTTTCGCTTGGTTTCGATAGACAATGCATAGGGAGTTGCATTGCATCTTGTTGTTCTCCTCATTTCTCCTCATTTGAGTTGTTCGACTTGATTCTGCCGGTTGCATGTACTGGTGAGAATCTCTTCGTTGCTATCAGTTTGACCATTCAGCAGGAGTTTATTATGGCAGCTCATTTGTGGTAGTCTGGGTGAAGTTTATCATACCCGAAATATATAAATCGGTTTCTCCAACAGAAAATGAAGTTGATTTCCATCGGATTGGTCAAGTGGACTTCATCTTCAAATGAGCTGTATTCGATTTTATTGTCGAGGCAGAGCATGTGCCATTGTCGTCTCTGTTTGAAAACGAGTTCATTTCGTTGTAAAGTTCTTCTCGTTTATGCTTATCTTTTTGTATATTTTAAATAATGTTTAACTATTTGTTATTATCCTTTTAAATATATTACTAATATGTTTAATAATTGTCATATCCGTTTAATACTTGTCATCCCCGTTTAACATTATCTTTACATGTATAACTTTTCATATTAACGTTTAAATTATCAAAGTCTCTATGTAAAACGGTGATCTTTTTCGTTTGATCTGAATTGTTGGCGGTGCGCGTGGCGGTGGCGAGGTTATGGTATCCGTGCATAAGAATTAATGAGCGGCATTAATTCTTATGCGCAGTATACTAAATATCCGAACACCCGTTCCTTGTAATCAGTCAATGTCGGTCCACTGTGCGTTTAATTTTTTTCTCGGATATGAAGAGTCAGCCTGCTTGTGGACTTCACACCATAAATAACCAGGAAGAACCCTTCCCATGGACAACCACTCTATCTGAAAGGATGTTTCTTGAACCTCCTTCCTTATCTTGAGAATCAATCAGCCGTAATCACGCAACAAGTTAAACTATCTTTTCTTGCCCAAGCCGAAATGCTCGCATAATTGCCTGAATGCAGAGGATTCTCCAGCGGTGGATGACGGGCAAGCAATTAAGCGAGCTTTTCGACTTGGGTAAGAAAAGAAAGTTTTCATGTATTGCGTGATTGCGGAGGATTCTCTAGAGGAGGGAGGTCAGGAAACATCCTTTAAGACGGGGTTGATATTTATCACTTGAGACTTTTTGTTACCGTTTAAGAACATTACGTCAGTGTACAACTATGTCGTTCTGTGTTTAACTAACAGTATCTTCGCTTAAGTCCGACCATGACACATTGATTAATAGTCCTGTTCATGAATGTGTTTGTTTAACCTTTTTTTTAATGTTGTACGTTGTGCAGGTTCAAGTTGATGCGCATGTTATGCAACCGCTGTGAGCATTCGAATGTACAGACACTTGTTTCGTTATACGAGGGTCGAGTCGTGAGTGTCCAAAGTCCTTGTAAATGTTGTAAATGTTGTAAATGTTTTGTAAATGATTTGTAAATGTTGTAAATGTTTTGTAAATGTTTTGTAAATGTTGTAAACGAATGTTTTATTTGAATGTGAACTTCTGAAATTTAAACAGAGACATAGTAAAAACAATGTGGGAAACAAAAGAACGTCATTGTAAACAATAGAAATAGTTAAACAATACTCAAGTTACTCTTTAAACAATGACAACAGTGTTTAAGAAAATACGTAAAGATGTTTAAACAGTGACCCAGGAGGTACCCATCTTCAACGCGATGTCAGTGAAAGCATTCAATTTAAACAATAACATATATTTTAAACAGTTAAGTCACTATATTTAAACTTTTTACGTATTATTTACATGATATAGACTTTATTTAAACCGGTAATCGTTATGTTAAACACTATATGTATCTGTTTAAATATAAAAAAAACTTGACGGTTAAACAGATACTCATGTCGAGCGAAGACAATACGTCTTCATCGCGACAGTGGCATATATTTTTCCTTTTTTGCCCTTCTGATGGAGGGAAAAATACCGCTCAATCACATCACGTCTAGTCTAACTCCATATCGAGCGGGTACTTTGCCGTCGCCGACTCGCCGAACTCCATATCGACACAATTGTCGAATAGATTCCGCTGTCGAGATATGCAAGTCGAGATTAGAATACCGATTAAATACCAAACAGATATTAATCGGACATAATTAAAGAACTTACCATGTCCAACGCGTCCTTATCGTACCCCGTACATGAAGAATAATGCATGTATTCTTGTTTATCATTGTCCAGGACGACGACATGGAAGTGGTCGATCGTGATTATCGGGAGGATGACAATTTGAACTTCATGCGAGTTCATGTGCAGCATCCCCGACCATAGCCATAATTGTTTCATGTGCGTCGTCTCGCTTTGACATAAACAGTAGCAAGGGGTGCGGTGATTGAGTGCGCTTCTTGTGAGGATATGGCTCTTTGCTGAGCGACTTTTGTATTATGCCTACGAAAGCGTCCCATCACATCATCGATGACCATCTCCTTCCCCTCAGCGGCGTGTATAATTTGTCGCGTGTGGTCTTGGCGACGTCATTTTTCCACACGAGCAGTCTTTCGAGGTTAAAGCGATAATGAGATATAATAAGACCATATTGTAAATATTTAAATGATATTATCAATTGTTACATGATATTATATATAATTAAAGCGTTAAGTAGACAAAGTAAATGATAACATAAAGGCATTAAACACTATTAGAAAATCATTAAACACTATAACAAAACCTTTAAACAATATCATAAAAACTTTAAACTTACCCGTCCATAGAAGCGGTTGAGGAAGATCCTCATCAACTCCTCGCTCGTATTTGTTAAAGACGCGACGAGCCAACCCATTTCTTCTTCTTGAATAAAAAGCTTTCCGAGCCAGTCCGGTCCTATTTTTTTGATTGGCCTTGATCATCTCTCTCGTTGCTCGGTCGGGGTCTTCGACATCATCTTCCTTCGATCGCGGGGGACGATGGCGGCAAAGCATCAACCGCATGACACATCCTTACATGGTTCTTGTTGTGGTGGGATTGTGTCCCGCTTGGATGCGTGATCTTGTCGGCCACCGCCACGGCCATAGCAACGATTCAACGATCTTCTCAACCGTGGCCATGACAACATCATCATTGGGAGACACACCCTTAACTTGTTCTTGATCTTCAGGGATTGTGTCCATCTTTGATGCCGCAATCTTGGCAGCCGGTTCCACCGGGTCGAGGATTTCATCAAGAAGAGAGTTAACGACCTTTTCAACCGCAGCAACGGCCACATCATCTATGATGCCCTCCACCATCATCGCCATGTCATCAACGGCGACAGACTCAGTAACAGCATCAGCCGCCCATGGTGTTGCTATTGTTTCATCGTCAGCCGGCAGTGGAGACAGAGGCGATTGTTCTCCTCTTTTTCGCAAGTCTCTTGAATGTGGCCGCCTTGGAATGACCTTCCCGATGATGTCGTCGTCGTCAAATTCCGACGCCTCGTTCGTCCGGGTGCTTGATTCTTTGGAGTGATGGCGCAGCCGGTTGTGAAACGTCCTTCCGAGTGCCTCAACACGAGCGACAAGTCGAGGAAACTCGATCGTCAATATCTGGCATGCTGCGTAAGAGTTGCGGTGACATCTTTCGCCTAATGTCGCGGTGGGAGTGCCCACGGTCGGAGGGGCTGCCATGGTCGGGAGGCTGCCACAATCGGGGAATGTCGTTGTCGTGGTAGGGGGTTGTTACAATCTGCGGGGTAGGGGAGGGCTTCTTGGCTCGAGAAATCGCGTGCGCGTGGTGGGGTCGGAAGTAGGAGAGCAGGCGTCCGGGCACGCACGATAGAGGCTGCCCTCTCATCCTGCCTTCGAGCAAGTGGTTCAGGAGCAATAGCATCCATCCGTAAACTAAACATATGTAAACCAAACAATTTCAGCGAAATCATTCATTTTAAACTATAAAAACTATATTTAAACAGAGTGTTTATATATTTAAACATTATAGAATATAATTAAAGCGGAGAACAAAAATATTTAAACCAATATGAATAATAGTTAAAGCGGTAAATACTAAAGTTAAAGCGCTAAATAAAATGTTTAAACATTAAAGACTTATGTTAAACATTGTCCATGATTTATTACCTCTTTTCCATCGAGCGATGACAAAAGTTTGGTTTCTACTGGTCAGCTTGCTTCGGTGAAAGTACTTTCACCGTAGCGACGATCCTTGGGATCTTGCAGAAGCGGACTTTTCTTTCCCGTTCCGGTCATCTCGTAAAACCAGGGCGTTAAGCGCGGCCAAAGCAACCCTTAATGTATCCCGTGTTGGTCTTCTTCCCGTAGCGATCTATCTTGCGCTCGAGCGGTACTTGCTGGAATATCCTCCATAAGCCACTGCGTACGTCGCTGCGCCCATGCGTATCGCCCCATGGGTCGGTAGATCATCGACATAATCAGCGATCCGGTTCGAACCGAGCATGAGCGTATTTGGGAAGAGGATCGTACCCATGAGGTACACCATCAGGAGTTTGACAAAATTATCTTCTTCTCCCCTCCAGCCGAACAAGTTGCACTGAGTGCTCTTGATGGAGTCTCTGTGTCTCTCGTAGGTTTTTGATAGATACCTCCCTTCAAACGCTGACCGGGTTTTCTTCTTTTGAAAGACCACTGCGTCGCCATCGCAACGCAGACCAAGAACGAGGGCCACATCTTGAGGTTTGAAACTTCGCGAGCTTTCCCGATCCTCGAATTTATTGGTGCGACCATCGTACCTTTTGCAAAAAGAGAATCAAGAAGGGCCCTCTCTTGGTATATAGCTTCCACTTTCGATGAGCAGCTAAGCGAGTGTCCGTCGAATAATCTCCCAGATGTCGAGGGTCATGTTATTTTTTTCAATTCGACTAAAGTCTCCATTCACGGGTGTCAAATAGCATCGCCCACTAACTAGGGTTGACCGCCATAATCACCATCCTGCGACAATAACAACACATTCAACATGTAGTATTCACAAAAGTTTAAGCGCAAATTTAAGGTTTTAAACGGTAAACTCTCAATTATTAAACAGAGATATCAAATGTTAAACAGAGACCCGACTTATTAAAGCGAGACGAGAATACTTAAAGCAAATGACAACAAAACTTAAAGCTGTAACATCTCATTTCTTAAAGCGTCAACCTCGTTTTGTAAAAGCTGCAACCATATCAAATGAAAGGAGAAATGTACATTATAAATATTACACAAATCATAACAATCGAAAAAAACTTTTTTTGATAGTGTATCTGGGGACGAAAATGCAAAACAAAAACAAAAACCCTAGCCGAGAAATCTCCCGTGAGACTAACAAAAACCCCGAGTAGAAATCCCCTGCAGACTTCGATATCTTCCAACAAAAAGCAGGGAACACAAAACAAAACCGAAAAAAATCTTTCTTTATATGAGCAGGTTAACATAAAAACCATACTCAACATCTTAGATTGCAAAGTCGATGAAATGCCAACTAGTTCTGCTGGGGGACTTCTCCTTTGAGATACTCGGGTGGAAAGGAAAAAGTGCAGAATACGGAGGCTTAGCGGTAGAGACAACCGGAATCGACTGGAAATGGAAGAGCTGAAGACGTGAGTTGAGAAAAAGCAAGTAAACGGCTCCAATAAATTCGTCTCTGGGGTTACCCCTACGGAAAACCACCCCACTTCCTCTCAAATCGCCGAGATGGTGCGTAGCACGACTCCCCATGCAAGGGCATTTTCGTCCCATAAAATTTGAAACTCACTCCGTTCACATCCGTTACTGAGGGTTTGGGGGTTTGAAAAAGCATAGAGTTTAAAAGGAGGGGTTTTTAGGGATTACAAAACTAACGGGGTGTTTTTGGCAATTTTACAAACTTAAAGGGTTTTTTTGGCAATTTCCACTAATTTTTACCTAAATTAAAAAAAAAACTATTTAGAAGTACTTGTGTGGTTTCAAAATCATGCAAGTTCCTGATTTTTTTACTGTTAATCACTGACCAGAATTTAGGGTAGGGTTTAGATTTAGGTTGTTTATAGTTTTATAGTTATATACGTGCATAATACTTAAAACCACACTTTGCTGCTTCTAGAATAAGAAAAGATTATTATGAGAGGTGTGAGACAACGTTAATGAGATTTGATTAATGTGATTATTTTAAAATTTTTAAAGGTCATAAAATCGCATAAGACTTCAAAGAAATAAATTTAAGTTGATGATTTGCAATGAATTTGCAACAGATGTAATAGTTTTTTATCATTTCCATGGAAATCAGATCATCATCTTCAATTATATATTGGTGACATTTTGGGGTTCAATATGATTAAAAAATTAAGATATGAATACCGTGATATACTCCATGCATTAGAAAATAACAATTTCATAAGCTAGTTAATGTAAAAAATTTAAATGCTTGAATGTTAAGTAAAAAAATCTTTTTTAAGTCATCAATCACTAATCAATTGGTAAGTTTTATTAATTAATTAATTATTTAGTTGGTTATTTAAATGGTGTCCGTGAAGCTGGGGTTGAGGATGGCGTTGTTGCTGCTTACGAGCTTAATGCATGGGTTAACTGGGCCTTGCCTGATGGATTGACTCATTTTGGGCTGGGTCGGTTCCTTTGGAAGCCCGGCCCATTCCATGTATGGCCCGTGAAGCCTAGAGAATTCTCCTGCGTTGCCGTGAGATATATTATGAGAGTTTGTCATAATCTAAGTAACTAAATAAATAAGAATATATCACAATAAGAATGTCTACTGAATATTATTAAATAAAACTGAATGTCCGGTGAATGTCTCGGTTTCTGATTGAAATATTCTCTTATTAAATTCAAGGTGAATTATAGTGCCTCTATACTCATGCACATCTTAAAAGCAATTTGTTTTGGTGAAATATTCTTCATCTTTTAAAAATAATATGGCTCACATATATACACACAAATACATGTATATATATAGCAATATTTGATGGTCCACATACATAATTTTATTAGATTAGAATGTCAAATAATCTATGATATCTTGTGTGATGAATTAATTGAACAATCAATCCAATCACTCAGGAATTCAATATTAATAGCTAATCTCTAACTTCCAAGCATATCAGCATATCTATTCATGAGTAAATCCTCAAACACAATAACAGCAGTAGTATAATTCCTCTCAAAATGAGAAAGTCGATCTGATTGACAAACAACTAGAAATATACTGGTATTCAAAGCAAATACAGAAATAGAGCTCACAGAGCTGTAGATCGGACGAAAATGAGTAGAATCTATGGTAAGATATGTGGGAATGTCATCCCTCCCAACTGGTCACCGGAGAGCCGCCGGAGAACCACGCCAGGCCTAAGCTTCTTCAATGTTCTTTCCTGCCTCTTTTCTTCCTCGCTCCCCTTCTTTTATATTTACTCCTATAGTGAGCATACTCCTATCATGTTCCAGCCCATCATTCCCTTCTTCACTGCTACGTGGCATCATTGATTCATTTCCACAGCCAATATGATCTTCCCCAGCTGCCACTATGCCGAGAGTATGATAACCCTCCAATCTGCTACTTCTGTGCCTCCTTCTATTGCTCCTGCGGATCACTGGTGGAGATGCATCCACCTCAGCAAACTCAATCACATCAACTCCCTTGCTCCTCAGCACGTGCCTCTCTTCATTTAGTCTTTTTGGTCTTCCTAAGACTCCAGTCAACTTCCCTGTATTCCCAGTATTCATCACATCTTGATACATGAGTAATGCTATTTTAGATTTTTTTTTTTTTTAATAACTTCATTATATTTTATTCAATAATACTATGAATATAGTTGAAATTAAGATGAAAAGTCATTGATGAGATGATTGTGTATTTGTGTGCATTAAAAGATAATTCAAAGGCTATACAAAGTGTGAGTACAATTAATGAATTGTATGAATTTTCAAAGACAAAAACATAAATAGATGATTTCACAAAAATATGACATCCATTTCATGATTGATTTTAATTAATAAATAAAACTTTCAAGTAGATAAAAAAAATATGAGGGCAGAATTGTGTGTTGAAATAGTCAAATATAATAAATAAAAAATAAACAACTATTATTTTTAGTCGTCAATTTAAAAAAAAAAAAAATAATCTCGAGAATAAAGTAGCATCTTTCAAGAGATGGATTAGTTATGGTTGAACTTGTTATTCGGAAATTAATAGATCAAATTATTCTATTCCCCTTGATTATTTAGTTGTGGCTGTGATTCCTAGAAATAAAAACTTATCTTCATTTACTGTTACCGCCAAACACTAGAATTGATTAACATATATGGGAATGGGAACGCACTATATATGCAATGTACAAATAAAAATATTTTATGCTGATTAATGTAAAATGAAAATCTAAATGCCGAAACAAAGCCTTATTAAGTCCTTGTTCATTCCAGCCCTTTGAGTCATCAACTTCTTTATTTTTTTTAAAAAAATTCCGAAAGACCAACCTTCATCATCTAGATATACTTCCCACAAAGAAATTAGAGGCTCTTTCCCATGAAATTGTTTGCCTTTTATTTTATGAATGCTAAATACTCATGCAAAATGATAATTTATTTGTGAAGCTAATAGAGCTAAATTCCCATAAATTTTGCCATTGTTTTCAAATTTTTATTATTAACTTAAAATAAGACACACAAACTTCACAAATAAATCATACAGTTACCAACAATATCTTTATGTATTGGTACCGGGATCTCATATTGTTAAAATTGATAAAATAGGTTAAAAACATAAAATATGTGGAGTGAGAGCTCTATCCACAACCTTAACATATAGTTTGTCTATATTTTGTCAAAAATAAAATAAATTAAATTAAAATATTTGAAACTAAACAAATAATAACACATGCCAATGATTAAGTATTTAAGTTCACGGTCATCATACTATACCAACGGTGAAACTTGTAAAGAATTAAAAGAGTTTTTAAGAAGAAGATCAATCTTTATTAGCAATAAAGATGGCTATATAAAAGCCTTGTTAGTGCAACCGCACTATTATTGGTATGATTTGACACATACTCAAGATGACGTGGTAATCTATGTGACATGGCAAAATTGATGACATGGAGAGTATGGTGACATGGCAATCAGTCTTGGCTTGCAAGCCAAGACATCTTGAAAATCTTGGTGGAGTTATTCAAGACCATATTTATGAGATGTGATTAAAGACTAAATATGGAATGAAGACTAATTGAAGATTTGATTTGAAGAATCCTTGATGATTGAATTGATTGATTGAAGATCTATTGAAGGCAAGATTTGAGGACCAAACTTGGGTGAATTGAAGATCAAGTTTGGAGAATCTTTGAAGACCAAATTTAGGTGGATTGAAGACTAAGTTTGGCAAGTTTCATTGAAGACGCACAAGGACGTGCGCCCCTTGCGAGGAGACTGCGTGATGAGGAACTGAGAAGGTAGGCTAGTTGCCGACAGTCGGGATCGGAAGATTTGGCTGCATCGACTCGAACTAAGCATGACCGGGAGGTTGATGGGTCTTGAGGTCATCCGCAATGTAACCAGAACTCAGTCAAGTCAGCAGTCAGGGCCATGTTGCAACTTATGTTACAACAGGAGTTGCAACAGCTAATTTCGGAAGGTTTTTAAATTAGTAGCCACGGAGATTCTAAAAAAGGTATGTGCTATATTTGGGACGTTGAGGCGTCTATATAAGCTACATTGCTCGTAGATTGTAGGTGTGACTCTTGGGTGTCTCTTGGAGGAGAGGTGGCGAGTACTAGACAATCTAGAGAGGGTAGTGATCTTCATTGAGAGTGTGAGTGACAAGTATTTGTACTCATATATTTTTACCTCTTTTAGTGGATTGTTTATCTCCGGGCTTGGCCTCCCAGACGTAGGTGAGTGGACGCCGAACTGGGTTACCAATTTTGTGTGTCTCCTTTTTGTTTTGTTTGTGTGAACTTTCTTTGATGGTTTGTGTGAGATCTATCAGTGCTTGAGTGTTCACTAAAACTCATAAACCACACCGGCGGAACTAACAAGCCTTACAAACTAACTGAAATACAAAAAGATAAGGAACCACATCTAACAAACTCCTCATATGCAAAAACTAATTTAATTAACATATTTATTAATTAAATCTTAACAATAATAAAGATTTATTAACTAAATCCTAGCAAAACTAAGCTTAAGCTTAGCCACAAAGCCACGCACATCCAGTGCTTTGACCCATGGGATGAAATCCTCGTTGTTTAAAGGATATGCAAAGTGTGAATACAATAAAATCAATTGTAAGAATTTTCAAAAATAAAAATCATAAATAAATGATTTCACAAAAAATCTGCAGTCCATTTCATAATTGATTTTAATTAATAAATAAAACTTTAAAGTAGTGTTTTGTAGTACGGACATCTAGAATAGAGAAAAATAAAACTTTTGCAGTACGGATATCCTTTAAATAAAACTTTAAAATACATCTTTTTTTAACTACTTCCACTAGCACTCTAGGTGGAACCTTTGGTTACCCCGTAACTGTCGTTGCTTCTTCTTTTGGCAAGGCCTTTTCCCGTCACCGGAGGCTGTTAAAGCATGTATTCACTCCTCGGTTGGGAATGGTAACTCCACGCTATTTTGGTTAGATAATTGGTATAACGGGCAAGATGCTAAGTACTACTGGTGGGAGGAGTTCCTGTCGACTACTTCTCCTTTCGTGACAGTTAGGGATTTGCTCTTGGAACTCCCCTCTGCTGCTATGAGGAGAGATCCTCTCTTGATTGAGCTCAGCTCCAGAATCACCTCTGGGTTTGGGGATATCTCGGATCATAAATCTTGGAAGCTAATTCTGATGGATCTTTCTCGATGAAGTCTTTTTATAAATTCCTTATCGACAGGGGGCTAAGATGTAGTATCACTCCGGTGATCTTCAAGTGGTTTGTGCCACAGAAAATAGCTGCTTTCATGTGGTTGGTATGGGATAGGAAGATCCTCACGCTTGACACTCTTTTTGCCTGTAGTTGTAACAAACTCCCTACGGCAACATGTCTCCTGTGTTGCTCTGCTATTGAGTCGATTGATCACCTGTTTTTCAGGTGCCTTTTAGCTCGAGACATCTGGGACCGCCTCGCTCTCCCTTTTTCCTTCCCACGTGCCCCCTTGTCCTGCTCGGACTTATGGGGACTATGGTACCGAGAGCTTAGCCCTCGTCTCAAACTGCCCTGCTCTTTGGTTGCTAGAGTGGTTTTGTGGTAAATTTGGCTTGATAGAAATAACTGTGTTTTCAGTTCAGTGTTTATTTCTTTGCCTGCTTTATTTTTAAAATTTGTTACATGTACTTCTCTTGGATTCCAGTGGTTCCTACTAAGGAGATGCACAAGCTTGAGGAGTCTATTGCTGCTAGGGGTGTAATCGATTGAGTTCGAGTCGATCAGTAGCGAGCTCGAGCTCGACTGCAAATTCGGTACTCGATACTCGGCTCGAGCTCGATCGAGTATTTATTTTATAGCTCGAGCTCGAATCGGTACACAAATCGAGCTACTCGAGCTCGCTCGATTAAGCTCAAAAAAGCTGAAAATAACCATAAACATTATGCTCGAGCTCGAGCTCTACTCGAGCTCGAAAGTTTTTCCCCTTGATTTTTATCAAATAAATCTAATATTATATATATACATACATGCTTAATTAGGCTCGCGAGCACTCGAGCCAAATATCACAATACTCGAACTCGGCTTGCTCAACTACTCGAGCTACTCAAGCTCGAGCTCGGCTCGACTGTGATCGAGCCGAGTTCGAGTTTTCACCGAATCGAGCCCGAGTAGCTTGCGAGTAGATATGTATCATTTACACCCATAATTGCTGCGGTTCGGTGCTGTATCCAGTTTTCAAGCCTCCCTCGCGAGGAGCCAGATCCCGACAGGGACGACGAGTTTCCCGGCTAGTTGTCCTCCTGATTTGCTGCTGTGTCCTGGAGGAGTCCCTCTCTCCTCCTCCCTGTGTTTCAGTGCGCTGTCTCGTCTCTTAGTATTTGTTTCCCCTGTTGCGTGCTTTTGTTTCCACTTCTAGTGGAGTTGTTTGTCTGTTTTTTTTTCTTTGTACTGTTTTCCTCTCTTTTTAATGTAATTGTGGTTTATCCACTTTATCAAAAAATAAAAATAAAATAAGAAGATGGAACTGTATATTAGAATAAAATAAATATAGAACAAACAATTATTATTTTTAGCCGCCAATTTAGGAAAAAAAATTCAATAATCTCGAGAATAAGGTAGTACTACACTACTACCTTTCAAGGGATGGATTAGTTATTCGTGATAATAAAACATGTTTTTTATAATTAAGATAATAGATTAAATAATTCCATTCTCCTCTATTTTTTAGTGTTTTTGGTTGCGATTTCGAGAAATAAAGACTTGTCTTCATTTATTCGTACTGCCAACTACTACCTAATTAATTAACATATGGGAATGGGAACACACCATGGATTAATTATACAAATAAAAAATATTTTATGCTGATTAATGTAAAAAATAATTAAAAAAAATTAAATGTTAAAACAAAGCCTTATTATGTTCTGGTTCACAGCTCTTTGAGGCATCAACTTCTTCATTTTCTTTCTATAAATTTTCATAGGCCAATCTTCATCACCTGGATGTGCTTTGCACAAAGAAGTTGGAGACTTTTTCTCAAGAAATTATTTGCTTTTCTTTTATGAATGCTGTTCAGCAAAATCTAAATGTGTAAATACTCATGCAAAATGATAATTTATTTGTGAAGCAAATCGGGCTAAATTTTCGTAGATTTTTACCATTGTTTTCAAATAATAATTAAAAAAATATAACAGGTTCCATAGTTCAATTGCTGTGACATATGTTCACAAGTAAAAATAAAGATCTCTTATTTTTGTTCTTTGAGAAAAAAAATGATTTAAAACCCACTTGAATTTTATAACTAAAACACAGTATAACTTTTAGAAAATATATTTGGGTTTCTCAATATAATACATAAAAACCAACTAGTTCAAGCCTCTCCATTTTCACCGCAAACTTCTAATTTTTTCCACTTGGGTCAACTTCTAATTAAAAATTTAATGTCAATTTATAATTTAAAGTGAGCGATAAAAAAATTCAACGCATCTCAACAATAATACATGGAAATGATTAAGCTAATGAAATAACGGATTATTTAGATTGAAACACACAACATAACATTTTCAACATTAGCAATACTACAACAAGATAAAAACCGTAATCTTATCATCTACACCACATAAGCATTAGGTGCCAACCTTGGTATGGGCCGAGCCACCAAAGGAACAATACGTTCTAAAGTCAGCCCATACTCCACATCCATGTTCATATTCTCAGGAGAAAGCCCATCAGGCAAGGCCCAATCAAAGCCATGCACCAAGCTGGCTAGCAGCAACGTCGTCATCCTCATCCCGAGCCGCATTCCGAGGCATATCCGGCGGCCGGCGCCGAACGGGATCAGTTCAAAGTGACTCCCTTTCACATCCACGTCAGCATTCTCCCCGCCAGGAAGGAACCGGCTTGGGTCAAACTCCATTGGACGAGACCAGACCTCCGGGTCTCTACATATAGTCCACACGTTGACTAGAAGGACAGTGGCTTTGGGAACGTAGTAGCCAGCCACTTCACATGCCTCAGAGGCTGTGTGTGGGATTAAGTGAGGGACTGGTGGGTGGAGCCTGAATGTCTCCTTGATAATGGCTTCAAGGAGGGGGATGTCACTCAGGTCAAGCTCAGACACTAACCGAGACTGCCCAACAATGGAATCTAACTCTTTCTGTGCGGCGGCGAGGATGTCTGGGTGACGGATAAGCTCCACCAACGCCCACTCCACCATCAATGATGTAGTATCGGTACCACCAATGAACAAGTCCTGCAAAGTTGCAAACACATCCATTCAAATTAATCTCTTTATAATTAACAAGTAATTAATCAATTAATTAATTAGAAACCAATTAAGTTAGCACGTCACCGTGAGCAAGGCCTTGATGTCGGTGTCAGTGAGCTTATAATTATCAGTTTCTTTATCTTTAACATCAGCATCCTTCAACCTTAAGAGCACACTAAGCAAATCTTTACCTTCAGCTTCACCTTCAATTGCAATCTTAGGCTTAGACTTGTGTTCATCTATGATTTTGGTTAAGGTGTTATCATACCAACGGTGAAGCCTTTTCAGCTTAGCCACAAAACCACGCACATCCAAAGCTTTGATCCATGGGAAGAAATCCTCAATGTTCAAACCAGTGGCGAGCTTTAAGTTCTCTTCTAAAACCTTCTTAAACTCTTCAACGTCTGGGCCGTTGTCCTCCTCAAACACTCGTCTTCTGAACAGTGCTCTTGTTAAGGCGTTGGCAGCACAAGCATTCAACTCTTTCCCTACTTCCACACCTACAGTAATACTAGTGTCCTTTGCTTGCACGAACTTGCGAGCCAACAGTGACACCTCCTCCTCTCGGACGTGGCGCAGGTCGTCAAGAGCTTTATTGGAGAAGAGATGGATGTTGCACAAGCGGCGGAACATGAGCCAGCCAGGGCCGTAGGGCATTGAACCCGGGGCTCTGTAGCCGTAGCCCATGTACTCACCGATGGTGAATTGTGGTCTGTTGCAAAAGTTGGTATCAAGAGTGCGGAGGAATTGGGATGCAACATCGGGTGAGTTGGCGACAACAACGGTCACAGAGCCCAACTGGAGTCTATAGAGAGGGCCATAGATTTTGGAGAGGGTGTGCAGTGTTTCATGTGGCTTGGAGCCGATTTGATTTAGGTTGCCGATGATTGGCCAGCCTTTTGGACCTGGTGGTAATGGAGCTTTGTTGGTTTTGTTCTTTTTGTTAGAAATGGAGATCATGAATATGATGAAGATAGTGGAGATGAGAAGGATTGTGAGGAGAAGGAGAAGAGAAGCCATGGTTACTGTTTTGTGTTTCTCTGGTGACCGTCTCTGTATGTGTGTTATATAGATCAATATTTGTCTAGCCCTGTTGGTTTTTATTAGATAATAATTATTGGTTTTAAATAAAATGCAATTGAGCGTGTTTTCAATGGAGTAGTTGATTTTATTTTTTATTCTAATGGATGACTTGTTTGGATGTACTTTTATTTTCAAATTATAGTGCCTAATTATTCGTTTTGAAAATTTCTCCGGCATAAAAATTGTTGCATATTTAAATTAATATTTATTTAAATACTTATTGTCTTTTGATATTTATTTGGGTGTTAAAAAAACGTTTATAAGTGTGAAATTTCTGAAAGCACAACTTTTTTTAATGATATAATTTTTAAATATTTTCTTTCATTTAATTTTTGTACCTTGATTCAGTTGATTGTACTTAATCACAATTTTTTTCATGCCATTCTTTGCATTGTTTATAATTATGATAACTTCTTTGAAATTCAAGTCATGATTTGATTAGGGAGTGAATTTGAAGGCCAAAAAATTATTATTATTATTATTATTATTATTATTATTATTATTATTATTATTATTATCTCCCCAACATCAATAATTGGTTTAAAAAAACTAATCATTTGAATGTTTATTTTTCATTTTTAAAAATTAACAATTGCTTATGATAATAATTGTGCCTTTTGCAATATCTATGTAGAAAATAATTTTAATAAAAATTATATTATTACAGTTAAATAATCTTGTTTTTTCTAAGATCATAAAAAACAAAAATAGTATAAAAGAAGACTTTTTTTGAGACTGTTATTGTTCTATGTTAACTTTGTGTTTTTCTACTTTTTTTAATCATTATTTTCTCCCGTGCTCATAAACTTATTGCAATTTTTCTTATTCATGTTGTACCCTTGTTTTTTTTAATATAATATAAAAAATGATTTATTTATTTAAAATAAAAACTAATAATTTGAAAATCCCAAATTTTTTTAATGAATGGCCTGCTGATGGGGAGAACAAAGTCATTTTTGACCATTTCGTGGTTGAGCTGATTGGATGTGGTTTAATATAATGTTTAATTGCTTAATTTGTGGATTAGGATCATAAGATATAATACTATTAATATCGGCCGAAAAGAGTTTATTTATTTAATATGTAGCTAGCTAGTCACCTAAGCAACAACTTACAGATGAAAGCATCACTTGATGTGAAAGCTTTGACTTTCGTCTATTGGATCCCTCAATAAATAAATAAATAAATAAATAAAATAAAATAAAAAAATTTTAATAGTTATTTATTTAAAAAATATTAAGCAAGCATAAAACTCCTTGATTAACGTCAGCACACTCGACAAGCTGATCACTTCTTTGCGTCTGTTTGAGCTCACACGGGGTGAAATTAATTGTGGTGGTGCTGCTGAAGATGGGAGCCCACACCCCATGCAAATTAAAGCAAGAACTCAAAATCTATCTTTAGGTTAAATGTCTTTGCTCAGAAATAGAATTCGCCCATGATGGCAAACAATAGCTTGATTTCAGCTTGATTGAGAGTATCATTTAGGCAACCTCACCGATGAGGCGACGACACTAAGTAGAGCTATCATTTGATCAAGTTGTTAGTGACCAACTCGATCAAGCTTTGT
This sequence comes from Dioscorea cayenensis subsp. rotundata, assembly GCF_009730915.1. Taxonomy (NCBI): domain Eukaryota; kingdom Viridiplantae; phylum Streptophyta; class Magnoliopsida; order Dioscoreales; family Dioscoreaceae; genus Dioscorea; species Dioscorea cayenensis. Next base: position 1,770,560 of record NC_052483.1, read on the forward strand.
CTAAATTTTTATTAAGCTTAGTTCTAGAACCTGAAACAGATAAATATATTATTAGTTTATAGATGTATAATATATAATAATATTATATAACATGTCTTGTTTTTAATTTTAAAAAATAAAAAAGAAATTATAGATGTAATTATAGTTTCAAACTAAATATGCTTAAATTTAAATTGATGAAAAAGTATTATTTAATTTTGATTTTAATTAAAATTGAGTAGAGCTAGGATTTTGATATTATCTTACTTAAATTTTTTTCATAGTAACAATCAAGATAATGTTTATAAAGAAACAACTAATTTTGTTCTGCAAATAAAAACATAAAAAATAAGTGGTTAGAAAAATATTAATAAACTAACTACTAAAATAAGCAATGTGAACAATATATTGATATGACTTAGAAAAATAACACTCTTCTATTAAAAAAAATGATATTTTACTTTCATTACAAACCTAAAGTCAAATGTTCGACTTCTATTCAATGAATCAATTTGATAAATAAGTGTTTATAATTTGTCCATGTTTATAAAAATAAAATAAACAAATAATTGAAGCACAAATTATCATCCATGATGAGTTGAATGTTAAGAAAAATTCAATTATGAAAATGAAGAGACTTTTAATTCTTTATATACATTTAGTTTGGCAAAGAGTACCAATGTAAACAGGAAAAAAGAAACGGCACAAGAGTCAAAGCTTATAATTTAGCTCACACCATTCTGATAGGAGACATTAGAGTCGTTGTGCGTGTAGCAATAAACATCCATATAATAAAGTTATAATACAAATTATGTAATTATTTCCATTCATCATGTTAAAATTATATATATATGCCATTTAATAAGATAGTAGTAGTTAAAGAGTTGATAGCCCAACAACATTGGTCTTACTACAAAAAATATATGTAGTTTCAAGTTCAAATCTCGTTGAATCCAACGCTGATAATAAATCTTAAGTTATGAGTGCTGATTTACAATTTGAATCCTGGTCACCGGATGAAGGAGCACAAAATAGATAATCAAATTTTCCACATGAGTGCACACCCCTAATTATATATATGTTTGTCATATTTATCAAAAAATAAAAATAAAAATATTTTATTTCTTTATAACTCAAATACTAGCTTTATTTATAACTTGTCAATATTTAAAAAAAATTATAAATTTATATGGGAGACTATGAAATGTCATTTACATTTTAATATTTTATAGATAAAATTTAAAATCTCAAACTTGCTCCTTGTGGACTCTATAGTATTTTAATGGGGGAGCATGACATATACACATTCTAGAAAATGGATGAAACAAATGGATAAAGATATAGACATATTCTAGAAAATAGCTGAAACAATTCGATAAACACATACAATAAAGTCAATAAAGGATGAAACTGGACTACATACGCATCATGGGCCAACATTGGGATGGGCGGGGCCATGAAAGAAACACTCCTTCCAAACTAAGCCCAAACTGAAAGTCTAAGGCCATGAGGCGAAGGCCCAATCAAAATAATCGACAAAGCTGGTCAGCAATAACGTCGTCATCCTTAGCTCAAGCCGCATAGCTGGCGGCCGGAGCCGAAGGAGTGTTTCTTTTATGCATATTATAATTATTATTCCCTCCGTTTTTTTTATTTGTCGTGCTTGTTTTTTTTATTTGTCGTGCTTAACCGAATTTCACATACCAAGAAATATAGTTATTTCACAAAATTTTATAAAAAATTAGTTATTTTTTCAAAATTATCCATAATTTATATTTTCATATTTTTCCCTCATATTTAATTCAAAAAGATAATTAAATAGGATGTCAAGAATAAATTTGAAAAAAATAAATAAATAAATATTTTAAAAAATGATAGATAAAAAAGAACATGAATTTATAACAGATAAAAAAATCGAAAAGGAGTAATTTTGAATAATCTGCAACTATGTGAATGTGCGTGTTTTCAATAATTGATTGTGTTTTTCATCAAATAGTGCCTAATTATTGCCTTTTGAAAATTTTTCTCGCATATGAATTCGTATGGGTGACATAAATAATGACATCTTTAAATTAATAATTATTTAAATACTTACTGTATTTTGATATTATATTTGAGTGTAAAAAAATATTTTAAAGTGTGAAATTACTTAGAACACAAATTAAATTTTGTTGAATTATATGTTTTTAATTATTTTCTCTCATTTAATTATTTTCTTGATTTTACTTAATTACTTTTTTTTCATACCGACTTTTTCATTGTTTATAATTATGGTAACTTCTTTGAAACTTAAGCCATTTGATTAAGAAGTGAAGGCCAAAATTATATATATATATATATATATATGTATTTTTTTAAAATGTAATCCCTAACATCAATAATTGGTTAATAAAAGGCTAATCAATTTTGTTTAAATGTTTATGTTCATTTTAAAAGTTAACAATTGTTCACGAGTCACGACAATCTTATGTGTTTTGTAATACCCTTGCAGAAAATAGTTATGCTAAAGATTCAATTGGTGAAGTTAAACAAATTTGTTTTTTTTTTAAATTATGAGAGGTGGAAACAATACGAAAGAAGACTCTTTTTATTGGGGTGGTGCTTTTTTATGTTAATTTTGTATTTTTCTTCTTCTTTTCATCCTTGTTTTCTCTCCTCTCATGCATGTAAACTTATTATAATTTTCTTCTTCCTTTTGTGTACGCTTATTTTTTGTTTTAGTATAATATATTTATTTATTTATTGAAAAAAACTAATAATTTGAAAGTCCAAAAAAATTTTTTTAATGAATGGCTTTCTCATGGGAAGAACAAAGCCATTCTTGACTGTTTGGTGATTGAGCTGATTGGATGTGGTTTAAATATAATGTTTAATTGCTTAATTTGAGGATTAGGATCATAATTTATAATGCTATTAATCTAGAGCAAAAAAGTGTTTATTTATTGGTTTAATTCTTCGAGTAGTCCTTTCTATTTTTTAAACACACCTTTTGGGTCATATACTTTAAACTTTAATGTTTTAGTCCAACTACTGATTAAATTAAGTCATGTTAGTCCTTCTAAACCCTAAATCCCTAACCCTATCAAGGACTAACATGGCTCAATTTAATATGCAGCTCGCTAGTCACCTAAGCATTTAGTGATAGAGGAAAGCAACACTTGATGTGAAAACTTTGACTTTGGTTTATTGGAGCGAAGTTCGGGTTGCGTGCCCATGCACGTTGGGTAGTGTCACGGTCCTCATGTGACCTAGGCAGAACCCTTACAGGTAGCCACTAGGCTGCTAGCTATGCCCGTGAGGTGGATGCAGGGCACACCCAGTCTGCGCCCTCACGGGGCGCTGTGCCCATCGAGCGGACGCAGGGCGCGCCCAGCTAGGTTCTTAAGGCCCTTTTGGCCTCCTTTTTGCTTGTTTTTCCTCCTGCTAATTGGTTCTCCCTTCCTTCTCTTTTCCTCCTCGTTCTTAAGCTTTCCTTGGAGCAAGAAGAGAAGTTGTTAGCCATTGTTCTTCCACTTTGGAGCCCCAAGATCCATCCATCTTGTCCTTAAATCCTTGAGGTAAGCTTCCATTCTTTGTCTTCCTTATTGTTTGGAGGATGGATGATTTAGAGGTTGGATTAAGTCTTAATCTTTGATCTTCTTCTTTCTCATTGTTGTTGCAGCTTGTGATAATGGTTGGCATTGAATTCTCTTCCTAGCTAGTTTGATTGTATCCATGAGCCAATTCCTTGCTATGGTTTTCATTGGTCACCCTAAAACCAAGTTGTGAGCCAAACCTAGGCCTCATTAGGATTGCTTTGCTTGGGTGAACCTAGGGTTCGTTCTTGTGTTTCTTTGCTTATTCTTGTTGTTGTTTGTGTTTGTGTTTTGTTGGTTAGGTGGTGAGAGCTTGTTGCTCGGCAAGGAGCCGGTTGAGGAGTACCTTGCTTGCTATCTTTTCTCACCTAAGTCGTGAATGGGTGATATGAATGCATAATTCAAATAGAATATATGATTTATGTATCTTGTTCGTATGAATGACAATAATTCATGGTTTATCGTGTTGAACTGAGGTATTTAATTGATTTGGAAAGGTTTCCATGCTGTTGTCAATACTTATATTTTTAGATTGAATGAACTATGAAACCTATGTTTATATACTATTGTGTTTTGCCATCAATAATTGCGGAAATGATTTCCATTCCCAGCATATGGATGTTGTCCTAGATCTGAACTTTGGGTGTGACATGCATATTTTGTATGATTTGAGCTTCCACAAGTTTTGATGGTGACTGGGCGTAGCCCTTCTCTAGTTTTAGTGGATGGTTTTGACGGATAGACTATCAAGGTGGCATGAAGACCCAGAGTTATTGTCCACTTCAGGTGGTGCATAGAGCCATGTTTAGATAAACATCGGGAACCCGAAGTCATCACACGGATTCCCGGTGAGTCAACATCAAGGACATGAGAATCTTGACTGCTCTGAACTTAGCCGCATCCACGGCTAGAGTTTAGAGAGGTTTTTAGACCAGATGATGATGGAGATGTTGATATCATATTTTGAGAAAGATGATGTCTTCATACAAAGGAACTCTTGAGATGTGATTTTTAATATATCTTTTGGAATATTGTTTTGACGATGCAATTTATGTGTCAGGCTTATTAAAACTAACTTTATGCAAACCTTCGGCTTTTCATTTGTGGGCATACTCATTTGAACAAAAATGGTTCTTATATGCTATCTATGTTTTTCTTTCCCTATATACAAATGTTGTTATATATGCTGAAAAGTCCCATTCTAATTGTATTACTGTAATAGCTTGGCTTGTTGATTTCATTGAGTAGTTTGTATATTCTATTGGAATTGTGCTAACTCACTCAATGAGTGACCGAGGTTTCATTCCCTCACTCTTTCTTCCAGGCTATAGCGACCAGAAGCGTTGCAATGAGGCAAAGTGCTGGACACTATCTTTCTTTCTTCGTTCATTTCCAGTATTGCATGTATATTCCTTGAGCATGGACATGTTGTAATAGGACATGGATCCACTAGTGTGTTTGAATTCTATATGCATGGTTTGTATGCATGCTTGTCTAGTTTCTTGGAACCTTAGTTGTATTTGTGACGAGCATGTTTTATTAAACTCTTATATCGAATTATGATATAGTTTCTTCCTCTGTGTATTTTTTGTTCCTTCTTTTGTATTTTCTGTCCAATGTTATTCATTTCAGGGATGTGTTAGCCATGCGACGACTCGAGGATTGAGTGGTGTGTGTATCCCTCTCGGGTTACTGCCGCAGTTGTTGCGTACTGGGTATGGGATCGGGACGTAACACATAAAGAAAAAAAATGTGATTTTGTTTACTTACAAAAACATAAAAAATAACTATTTTAAAAATATTAATAAACTAATTATGTTGCAGACCTCATTATCCGTTTATTAGTGTGGAACATTTAGCGAGAAAAAAATGCCTTCATTAGGGATACATACTCTGCATGTAACACTACCATTTCCAAATGTATTCATATATATGTTCCTACTTTGGTTGAATACAGTACTAGACAAAAAGAAGTCAAGATTGGAGGATTCAGCTGCTTTTTGCTAAACGCAGTCTGGACTTCTTGAGTGACCATCCAGGATCCGGCGAGAAAGATAGAGCTAAGTAATTTGTGATGTTTCGACCCTAACATGTGTGTGGGTTATGGGCCTTCTTCTTTCATTCTCTTTACTTTGGTGTTTTGTATTTTATTTTCTTGCTTTCATGTACTCTGTTTTGTCTCCACTTCTAGTGGATGTTGTTTGGACTTCTTTTTAATTTAATCGTATGTCAATATTTATAGTTTGTCAATATTTAAAAGTAATTATAAATTCATATGGGAGACTATGAAATGTCATTTTCATATTTGGAGCCGTTGGTGCTTATTCCTTCTCATTTTGCACCAAGGGGTGTTTGGTTACCCGTATGTTGGTGTGATGTAATTTGATTTACAAGTAAAATGCCAACATGGGTTATTTGGTTTGCCGTGAAGGAATATATGTAGTAAATTAAATTACATTTTTTGAATGTTTTGCAGCATTTAGACTTACTGCCATGAGAGAACCATAGGTTTATCTGTTTCTTGAAAGGACGAGGAAGTGAATGATCAGAGAGGAGAGGGAGGAGAAAAAAATGGGTGGTAGGTAAGAGGATGGAGGGAGGAGGGGACGGAGAGTGGTAGAAGAGTTTGGGAGATGGAGATGAGGGCAGCCAAAAGATGGAAGAGATGGCGAAGGAGAGACTTGGGTTCCATTGCTCATT